>NC_140052.1:2592506-3111411 GCF_963513975.1 Fringilla coelebs
TTTTGCGATGCCCCTGGGATGCCCTTTGCAGCTGCAGTGTGCCTGGAGCTCTGGGCCTTTTAGTTTGTGGAACCCTAACCCTAACCCTAACCCTAACCCTAACCCTAACCCTAACCCTAACCCTAACCCTAACCCTAGGCAGGGTAGCAAATCAGCCTAGGGTTAGGGCAGGTGCCAAGGAGGAAGCCCTCGAGGAGGCCAGGTTGTGGCAGTTTTGCGATGCCCCTGGGATGCCCTTTGCAGCTGCAGTGTGCCTGGAGCTCTGGGCCTTTTAGTTTGTGGAACCCTAACCCTAACCCTAACCCTAACCCTAACCCTAACCCTAACCCTAACCCTAGGCAGGGTAGCAAATCAGCCTAGGGTTAGGTCAGGTGCCAAGGAGGAAGCCCTCGAGGAGGCCAGGTTGTGGCAGTTTTGCGATGCCCCTGGGATGCCCTTTGCAGCTGCAGTGTGCCTGGAGCTCTGGGCCTTTTAGTTTGTGGAACCCTAACCCTAACCCTAACCCTAACCCTAACCCTAACCCTAACCCTAGGCAGGGTAGCAAATCAGCCTAGGGTTAGGTCAGGTGCCAAGGAGGAAGCCCTTGAGGAGGCCAGGTTGTGGCAGTTTTGCGATGCCCCTGGGATGCCCTTTGCAGCTGCAGTGTGCCTGGAGCTCTGGGCCTTTTAGTTTGTGGAACCCTAACCCTAACCCTAACCCTAACCCTAACCCTAACCCTAACCCTAACCCTAACCCTAACCCTAACCCTAGGCAGGGTAGCAAATCAGCCTAGGGTTAGGGCAGGTGCCAAGGAGGAAGCCCTCGAGGAGGCCAGGTTGTGGCAGTTTTGCGATGCCCCTGGGATGCCCTTTGCAGCTGCAGTGTGCCTGGAGCTCTGGGCCTTTTAGTTTGTGGAACCCTAACCCTAACCCTAACCCTAACCCAAACCCTAACCCTAACCCTAACCCTAACCCTAGGCAGGGTAGCAAATCAGCCTAGGGTTAGCTCAGGTGCCAAGGAGGAAGCCCTCAAGGAGGCCAGGTTGTGGCAGTTTTGCGATGCCCCTGGGATGCCCTTTGCAGCTGCAGTGTGCCTGGAGCTCTGGGCCTTTTAGTTTGTGGAACCCTAACCCTAACCCTAACCCTAACCCTAACCATAACCCTAACCCTAGGCAGGGTAGCAAATCAGCCTAGGGTTAGCTCAGGTGCCAAGGAGGAAGCCCTCGAGGAGGCCAGGTTGTGGCAGTTTTGCGATGCCCCTGGGATGCCCTTTGCAGCTGCAGTGTGCCTGGAGCTCTGGGCCTTTTAGTTTGTGGAACCCTAACCCTAACCCTAACCCTAACCCTAACCCTAACCCTAACCCTAACCCTAACCCTAACCCTAGGCAGGGTAGCAAATCAGCCTAGGGTTAGGTCAGGTGCCAAGGAGGAAGCCCTCGAGGAGGCCAGGTTGTGGCAGTTTTGCGATGCCCCTGAAATGCCCTTTGCAGCTGCAGTGTGCCTGGAGCTCTGGGCCTTTTAGTTTGTGGAACCCTAACCCTAACCCTAACCCTAACCCTAACCATAACCCTAACCCTAACCCTAACCCTAACCCTAGGCAGGGTAGCAAATCAGCCTAGGGTTAGGTCAGGTGCCAAGGGGGAAGCCCTCGAGGAGGCCAGGTTGTGGCAGTTTTGCGATGCCCCTGGGATGCCCTTTGCAGCTGCAGTGTGCCTGGAGCTCTGGGCCTTTTAGTTTGTGGAACCCTAACCCTAACCCTAACCCTAACCCTAACCCTAACCCTAGGCAGGGTAGCAAATCAGCCTAGGGTTAGCTCAGGTGCCAAGGAGGAAGCCCTCAAGGAGGCCAGGTTGTGGCAGTTTTGCGATGCCCCTGGGATGCCCTTTGCAGCTGCAGTGTGCCTGGAGCTCTGGGCCTTTTAGTTTGTGGAACCCTAACCCTAACCCTAACCCTAACCCTAACCCTAACCCTAACCCTAACCCTAACCCTAACCCTAGGCAGGGTAGCAAATCAGCCTAGGGTTAGCTCAGGTGCCAAGGAGGAAGCCCTCGAGGAGGCCAGGTTGTGGCAGTTTTGCGATGCCCCTGGGATGCCCTTTGCAGCTGCAGTGTGCCTGGAGCTCTGGGCCTTTTAGTTTGTGGAACCCTAACCCTAACCCTAACCCTAACCCTAACCCTAACCCTAACCCTAACCCTAACCCTAGGCAGGGTAGCAAATCAGCCTAGGGTTAGGTCAGGTGCCAAGGAGGAAGCCCTTGAGGAGGCCAGGTTGTGGCAGTTTTGCGATGCCCCTGGGATGCCCTTTGCAGCTGCAGTGTGCCTGGAGCTCTGGGCCTTTTAGTTTGTGTAACCCTAACCCTAACCCTAACCCTAACCCTAACCCTAACCCTAGGCAGGGTAGCAAATCAGCCTACGGTTAGGGCAGGTGCCAAGGAGGAAGCCCTCGAGGAGGCCAGGTTGTGGCAGTTTTGCGATGCCCCTGGGATGCCCTTTGCAGCTGCAGTGTGCCTGGAGCTCTGGGCCTTTTAGTTTGTGGAACCCTAACCCTAACCCTAACCCTAACCCTAACCCTAACCCTAACCCTAGGCAGGGTAGCAAATCAGCCTAGGGTTAGGGCAGGTGCCAAGGAGGAAGCCCTCGAGGAGGCCAGGTTGTGGCAGTTTTGCGATGCCCCTGGGATGCCCTTTGCAGCTGCAGTGTGCCTGGAGCTCTGGGCCTTTTAGTTTGTGGAACCCTAACCCTAACCCTAACCCTAACCCTAACCCTAACCCTAACCCTAACCCTAACCCTAGGCAGGGTAGCAAATCAGCCTAGGGTTAGGTCAGGTGCCAAGGAGGAAGCCCTCAAGGAGGCCAGGTTGTGGCAGTTTTGCGATGCCCCTGGGATGCCCTTTGCAGCTGCAGTGTGCCTGGAGCTCTGGGCCTTTTAGTTTGTGGAACCCTAACCCTAACCCTAACCCTAACCCTAACCCTAACCCTAACCCTAAGCCTAACCCTAACCCTAGGCAGGGTAGCAAATCAGCCTAGGGTTAGGTCAGGTGCCAAGGAGGAAGCCCTTGAGGAGGCCAGGTTGTGGCAGTTTTGCGATGCCCCTGGGATGCCCTTTGCAGCTGCAGTGTGCCTGGAGCTCTGGGCCTTTTAGTTTGTGGAACCCTAACCCTAACCCTAACCCTAACCCTAACCCTAACCCTAACCCTAACCCTAACCCTAACCCTAGGCAGGGTAGCAAATCAGCCTAGGGTTAGCTCAGGTGCCAAGGAGGAAGCCCTCGAGGAGGCCAGGTTGTGGCAGTTTTGCGATGCCCCTGGGATGCCCTTTGCAGCTGCAGTGTGCCTGGAGCTCTGGGCCTTTTAGTTTGTGGAACCCTAACCCTAACCCTAACCCTAACCCTGACCCTAACCCTAGGCAGGGTAGCAAATCAGCCTAGGGTTAGCTCAGGTGCAAAGGAGGAAGCCCTCGAGGAGGCCAGGTTGTGGCAGTTTTGTGATGCCCCTGGGATGCCCTTTGCAGCTGCAGTGTGCCTGGAGCTCTGGGCCTTTTAGTTTGTGGAACCCTAACCCTAACCCTAACCCTAACCCTAACCCTAACCCTAACCCTAGGCAGGGTAGCAAATCAGCCTAGTGTTAGGGCAGGTGCCAAGGAGGAAGCCCTCGAGGAGGCCAGGTTGTGGCAGTTTTGCGATGCCCCTGGGATGCCCTTTGCAGCTGCAGTGTGCCTGGAGCTCTGGGCCTTTTAGTTTGTGGAACCCTAACCCTAACCCTAACCCTAACCCTAACCCTAACCCTAACCCTAACCCTAACCCTAACCCTAACCCTAACCCTAACCCTAGGCAGGGTAGCAAATCAGCCTAGGGTTAGGGCAGGTGCCAAGGAGGAAGCCCTCGAGGAGGCCAGGTTGTGGCAGTTTTGCGATGCCCCTGGGATGCCCTTTGCAGCTGCAGTGTGCCTGGAGCTCTGGGCCTTTTAGTTTGTGGAACCCTAACCCTAACCCTAACCCTAACCCTAACCCTAACCCTAACCCTAGGCAGGGTAGCAAATCAGCCTAGGGTTAGGTCAGGTGCCAAGGAGGAAGCCCTCAAGGAGGCCAGGTTGTGGCAGTTTTGCGATGCCCCTGGGATGCCCTTTGCAGCTGCAGTGTGCCTGGAGCTCTGGGCCTTTTAGTTTGTGGAACCCTAACCCTAACCCTAACCCTAACCCTAACCCTAACCCTAACCCTAACCCTAGGCAGGGTAGCAAATCAGCCTAGGGTTAGGTCAGGTGCCAAGGAGGAAGCCCTCGAGGAGGCCAGGTTGTGGCAGTTTTGCGATGCCCCTGGGATGCCCTTTGCAGCTGCAGTGTGCCTGGAGCTCTGGACCTTTTAGTTTGTGGAAACCTTACCCTAACCCTAACCCTAACCCTAACCCTAACCCTAACCCTAACCCTAGGCAGGGTAGCAAATCAGCCTAGGGTTAGGTCAGGTGCCAAGGAGGAAGCCCTCGAGGAGGCCAGGTTGTGGCAGTTTTGCGATGCCCCTGGGATGCCCTTTGCAGCTGCAGTGTGCCTGGAGCTCTGGGCCTTTTAGTTTGTGGAACCCTAACCCTAACCCTAACCCTAACCCTAACCCTAACCCTAACCCTAACCCTAACCCTAACCCTAACCCTAGGCAGGGTAGCAAATCAGCCTAGGGTTAGGGCAGGTGCCAAGGAGGAAGCCCTCGAGGAGGCCAGGTTGTGGCAGTTTTGCGATGCCCCTGGGATGCCCTTTGCAGCTGCAGTGTGCCTGGAGCTCTGGGCCTTTTAGTTTGTGGAACCCTAACCCTAACCCTAACCCTAACCCTAACCCTAACCCTAACCCTAGGCAGGGTAGCAAATCAGCCTAGGGTTAGGTCAGGTGCCAAGGAGGAAGCCCTCGAGGAGGCCAGGTTGTGGCAGTTTTGCGATGCCCCTGGGATGCCCTTTGCAGCTGCAGTGTGCCTGGAGCTCTGGGCCTTTTAGTTTGTGGAACCCTAACCCTAACCCTAACCCTAACCCTAACCCTAACCCTAGGCAGGGTAGCAAATCAGCCTAGGGTTAGGTCAGGTGCCAAGGAGGAAGCCCTCGAGGAGGCCAGGTTGTGGCAGTTTTGCGATGCCCCTGGGATGCCCTTTGCAGCTGCAGTGTGCCTGGAGCTCTGGGCCTTTTAGTTTGTGGAACCCTAACCCTAACCCTAACCCTAACCCTAACCCTAACCCTAGGCAGGGTAGCAAATCAGCCTAGGGTTAGGTCAGGTGCCAAGGAGGAAGCCCTCGAGGAGGCCAGGTTGTGGCAGTTTTGCGATGCCCCTGGGATGCCCTTTGCAGCTGCAGTGTGCCTGGAGCTCTGGGCCTTTTAGTTTGTGGAACCCTAACCCTAACCCTAACCCTAACCCTAACCCTAACCCTAGGCAGGGTAGCAAATCAGCCTAGGGTTAGGTCAGGTGCCAAGGAGGAAGCCCTCGAGGAGGCCAGGTTGTGGCAGTTTTGCGATGCCCCTGGGATGCCCTTTGCAGCTGCAGTGTGCCTGGAGCTCTGGGCCTTTTAGTTTGTGGAACCCTAACCCTAACCCTAACCCTAACCCTAACCCTAACCCTTACCCGAACCCTAACCCTAACCCTAACCCTAACCCTAACCCTAACCCTAACCCTAACCCTAACCCTAACCCTAGGCAGGGTAGCAAATCAGCCTAGGGTTAGCTCAGGTGCAGAGGAGGAAGCCCTCAGGGAGGCCAGGTTGTGGCAGTTTTGCGATGCCCCTGGGATGCCCTTTGCAGCTGCAGTGTGCCTGGAGCTCTGGGCCTTTTAGTTTGTGGAACCCTAACCCTAACCCTAACCCTAACCCCAAACCTAACCCTAACCCTAACCCTAACCCTAACCCTAACCCTAGGCAGGGTAGCAAATCAGCCTAGGGTTAGGTCAGGTGCCAAGGAGGAAGCCCTCGAGGAAGCCAGGTTGTGGCAGTTTTGCGATGCCCCTGGGATGCCCTTTGCAGCTGCAGTGTGCCTGGAGCTCTGGGCCTTTTAGTTTGTGGAACCCTAACCCTAACCCTAACCCTAACCCTAACCCTAACCCTAACCCTAACCCTAACCCTAACCCTAGGCAGGGTAGCAAATCAGCCTAGGGTTAGGTCAGGTGCCAAAGAGGAAGCC
Source organism: Fringilla coelebs (assembly GCF_963513975.1). Lineage (NCBI taxonomy): Eukaryota > Metazoa > Chordata > Aves > Passeriformes > Fringillidae > Fringilla > Fringilla coelebs. Next base: position 2,598,621 of record NC_140052.1, read on the forward strand.
CTCAGGGAGGCCAGGTTGTGGCAGTTTTGCGATGCCCCTGGGATGCCCTTTGCAGCTGCAGTGTGCCTGGAGCTCTGGGCCTTTTAGTTTGTGGAACCCTAACCCTAACCCTAACCCTAACCCTAACCCTAACCCTAACCCTAACCCTAACCCTAACCCTAACCCTAGGCAGGGTAGCAAATCAGCCTAGGGTTAGGTCAGGTGCCAAGGAGGAAGCCCTCGAGGAGGCCAGGTTGTGGCAGTTTTGCGATGCCCCTGGGATGCCCTTTGCAGCTGCAGTGTGCCTGGAGCTCTGGGCCTTTTAGTTTGTGGAACCCTAACCCTAACCCTAACCCTAACCCTAACCCTAACCCTAACCCTAAGCCTAACCCTAACCCTAGGCAGGGTAGCAAATCAGCCTAGGGTTAGGTCAGGTGCCAAGGAGGAAGCCCTTGAGGAGGCCAGGTTGTGGCAGTTTTGCGATGCCCCTGGGATGCCCTTTGCAGCTGCAGTGTGCCTGGAGCTCTGGGCCTTTTAGTTTGTGGAACCCTAACCCTAACCCTAACCCTAACCCTAACCCTAACCCTAACCCTAACCCTAACCCTAACCCTAGGCAGGGTAGCAAATCAGCCTAGGGTTAGCTCAGGTGCCAAGGAGGAAGCCCTCGAGGAGGCCAGGTTGTGGCAGTTTTGCGATGCCCCTGGGATGCCCTTTGCAGCTGCAGTGTGCCTGGAGCTCTGGGCCTTTTAGTTTGTGGAACCCTAACCCTAACCCTAACCCTAACCCTGACCCTAACCCTAGGCAGGGTAGCAAATCAGCCTAGGGTTAGCTCAGGTGCAAAGGAGGAAGCCCTCGAGGAGGCCAGGTTGTGGCAGTTTTGTGATGCCCCTGGGATGCCCTTTGCAGCTGCAGTGTGCCTGGAGCTCTGGGCCTTTTAGTTTGTGGAACCCTAACCCTAACCCTAACCCTAACCCTAACCCTAACCCTAACCCTAGGCAGGGTAGCAAATCAGCCTAGTGTTAGGGCAGGTGCCAAGGAGGAAGCCCTCGAGGAGGCCAGGTTGTGGCAGTTTTGCGATGCCCCTGGGATGCCCTTTGCAGCTGCAGTGTGCCTGGAGCTCTGGGCCTTTTAGTTTGTGGAACCCTAACCCTAACCCTAACCCTAACCCTAACCCTAACCCTAACCCTAACCCTAACCCTAACCCTAACCCTAACCCTAACCCTAGGCAGGGTAGCAAATCAGCCTAGGGTTAGGGCAGGTGCCAAGGAGGAAGCCCTCGAGGAGGCCAGGTTGTGGCAGTTTTGCGATGCCCCTGGGATGCCCTTTGCAGCTGCAGTGTGCCTGGAGCTCTGGGCCTTTTAGTTTGTGGAACCCTAACCCTAACCCTAACCCTAACCCTAACCCTAACCCTAACCCTAGGCAGGGTAGCAAATCAGCCTAGGGTTAGGTCAGGTGCCAAGGAGGAAGCCCTCAAGGAGGCCAGGTTGTGGCAGTTTTGCGATGCCCCTGGGATGCCCTTTGCAGCTGCAGTGTGCCTGGAGCTCTGGGCCTTTTAGTTTGTGGAACCCTAACCCTAACCCTAACCCTAACCCTAACCCTAACCCTAACCCTAACCCTAGGCAGGGTAGCAAATCAGCCTAGGGTTAGGTCAGGTGCCAAGGAGGAAGCCCTCGAGGAGGCCAGGTTGTGGCAGTTTTGCGATGCCCCTGGGATGCCCTTTGCAGCTGCAGTGTGCCTGGAGCTCTGGACCTTTTAGTTTGTGGAAACCTTACCCTAACCCTAACCCTAACCCTAACCCTAACCCTAACCCTAACCCTAGGCAGGGTAGCAAATCAGCCTAGGGTTAGGTCAGGTGCCAAGGAGGAAGCCCTCGAGGAGGCCAGGTTGTGGCAGTTTTGCGATGCCCCTGGGATGCCCTTTGCAGCTGCAGTGTGCCTGGAGCTCTGGGCCTTTTAGTTTGTGGAACCCTAACCCTAACCCTAACCCTAACCCTAACCCTAACCCTAACCCTAACCCTAACCCTAACCCTAACCCTAGGCAGGGTAGCAAATCAGCCTAGGGTTAGGGCAGGTGCCAAGGAGGAAGCCCTCGAGGAGGCCAGGTTGTGGCAGTTTTGCGATGCCCCTGGGATGCCCTTTGCAGCTGCAGTGTGCCTGGAGCTCTGGGCCTTTTAGTTTGTGGAACCCTAACCCTAACCCTAACCCTAACCCTAACCCTAACCCTAACCCTAGGCAGGGTAGCAAATCAGCCTAGGGTTAGGTCAGGTGCCAAGGAGGAAGCCCTCGAGGAGGCCAGGTTGTGGCAGTTTTGCGATGCCCCTGGGATGCCCTTTGCAGCTGCAGTGTGCCTGGAGCTCTGGGCCTTTTAGTTTGTGGAACCCTAACCCTAACCCTAACCCTAACCCTAACCCTAACCCTAGGCAGGGTAGCAAATCAGCCTAGGGTTAGGTCAGGTGCCAAGGAGGAAGCCCTCGAGGAGGCCAGGTTGTGGCAGTTTTGCGATGCCCCTGGGATGCCCTTTGCAGCTGCAGTGTGCCTGGAGCTCTGGGCCTTTTAGTTTGTGGAACCCTAACCCTAACCCTAACCCTAACCCTAACCCTAACCCTAGGCAGGGTAGCAAATCAGCCTAGGGTTAGGTCAGGTGCCAAGGAGGAAGCCCTCGAGGAGGCCAGGTTGTGGCAGTTTTGCGATGCCCCTGGGATGCCCTTTGCAGCTGCAGTGTGCCTGGAGCTCTGGGCCTTTTAGTTTGTGGAACCCTAACCCTAACCCTAACCCTAACCCTAACCCTAACCCTAGGCAGGGTAGCAAATCAGCCTAGGGTTAGGTCAGGTGCCAAGGAGGAAGCCCTCGAGGAGGCCAGGTTGTGGCAGTTTTGCGATGCCCCTGGGATGCCCTTTGCAGCTGCAGTGTGCCTGGAGCTCTGGGCCTTTTAGTTTGTGGAACCCTAACCCTAACCCTAACCCTAACCCTAACCCTAACCCTTACCCGAACCCTAACCCTAACCCTAACCCTAACCCTAACCCTAACCCTAACCCTAACCCTAACCCTAACCCTAGGCAGGGTAGCAAATCAGCCTAGGGTTAGCTCAGGTGCAGAGGAGGAAGCCCTCAGGGAGGCCAGGTTGTGGCAGTTTTGCGATGCCCCTGGGATGCCCTTTGCAGCTGCAGTGTGCCTGGAGCTCTGGGCCTTTTAGTTTGTGGAACCCTAACCCTAACCCTAACCCTAACCCCAAACCTAACCCTAACCCTAACCCTAACCCTAACCCTAACCCTAGGCAGGGTAGCAAATCAGCCTAGGGTTAGGTCAGGTGCCAAGGAGGAAGCCCTCGAGGAAGCCAGGTTGTGGCAGTTTTGCGATGCCCCTGGGATGCCCTTTGCAGCTGCAGTGTGCCTGGAGCTCTGGGCCTTTTAGTTTGTGGAACCCTAACCCTAACCCTAACCCTAACCCTAACCCTAACCCTAACCCTAACCCTAACCCTAACCCTAGGCAGGGTAGCAAATCAGCCTAGGGTTAGGTCAGGTGCCAAAGAGGAAGCCCTCAGGGAGGCCAGGTTGTGGCAGTTTTGCGATGCCCCTGGGATGCCCTTTGCAGCTGCAGTGTGCCTGGAGCTCTGGGCCTTTTAGTTTGTGGAACCCTAACCCTAACCCTAACCCTAACCCTAACCCTAACCCTAACCCTAACCCTAACCCTAACCCTAACCCTAGGCAGGGTAGCAAATCAGCCTAGGGTTAGGTCAGGTGCCAAGGAGGAAGCCCTCGAGGAGGCCAGGTTGTGGCAGTTTTGCGATGCCCCTGGGATGCCCTTTGCAGCTGCAGTGTGCCTGGAGCTCTGGGCCTTTTAGTTTGTGGAACCCTAACCCTAACCCTAACCCTAACCCTAACCCTAACCCTAACCCTAGGCAGGGTAGCAAATCAGCCTAGGGTTAGGTCAGGTGCCAAGGAGGAAGCCCTTGAGGAGGCCAGGTTGTGGCAGTTTTGCGATGCCCCTGGGATGCCCTTTGCAGCTGCAGTGTGCCTGGAGCTCTGGGCCTTTTAGTTTGTGGAACCCTAACCCTAACCCTAACCCTAACCCTAACCCTAACCCTAACCCTAACCCTAACCCTAGGCAGGGTAGCAAATCAGCCTAGGGTTAGGTCAGGTGCCAAGGAGGAAGCCCTCGAGGAGGCCAGGTTGTGGAAGTTATGCGATGCCCCTGGGATGCCCTTTGCAGCTGCAGTGTGCCTGGAGCTCTGGGCCTTTTAGTTTGTGGAACCCTAACCCTAACCCTAACCCTAACCCTAACCCTAACCCTAACCCTAACCCTAGGCAGGGTAGCAAATCAGCCTAGGGTTAGCTCAGGTGCCAAGGAGGAAGCCCTCGAGGAGGCCAGGTTGTGGCAGTTTTGCGATGCCCCTGGGATGCCCTTTGCAGCTGCAGTGTGCCTGGAGCTCTGGGCCTTTTAGTTTGTGGAACCCTAACCCTAACCCTAACCCTAACCCTAACCCTAACCCTAACCCTAACCCTAACCCTAACCCTAACCCTAGGCAGGGTAGCAAATCAGCCTAGGGTTAGGTCAGGTGCCAAAGAGGAAGCCCTCGAGGAGGCCAGGTTGTGGCAGTTTTGCGATGCCCCTGGGATGCCCTTTGCAGCTGCAGTGTGCCTGGAGCTCTGGGCCTTTTAGTTTGTGGAACCCTAACCCTAACCCTAACCCTAACCCTAACCCTAACCCTAACCCTAGGCAGGGTAGCAAATCAGCCTAGTTTTAGGTCAGGTGCCAAGGAGGAAGCCCTCGAGGAGGCCAGGTTGTGGCAGTTTTGCGATGCCCCTGGGATGCCCTTTGCAGCTGCAGTGTGCCTGGAGCTCTGGGCCTTTTAGTTTGTGGAACCCTAACCCTAACCCTAACCCTAACCCTAACCCTAACCCTAGGCAGGGTAGCAAATCAGCCTAGGGTTAGGTCAGGTGCCAAGGAGGAAGCCCTTGAGGAGGCCAGGTTGTGGCAGTTTTGCGATGCCCCTGGGATGCCCTTTGCAGCTGCAGTGTGCCTGGAGCTCTGGGCCTTTTAGTTTGTGGAACCCTAACCCTAACCCTAACCCTAACCCTAACCCTAACCCTAACCCTAACCCTAACCCTAACCCTAGGCAGGGTAGCAAATCAGCCTAGGGTTAGGTCAGGTGCCAAGGAGGAAGCCCTCGAGGAGGCCAGGTTGTGGCAGTTTTGCGATGCCCCTGGGATGCCCTTTGCAGCTGCAGTGTGCCTGGAGCTCTGGGCCTTTTAGTTTGTGGAACCCTAACCCTAACCCTAACCCTAACCCTAACCCTAACCCTAGGCAGGGTAGCAAATCAGCCTAGGGTTAGCTCAGGTGCAAAGGAGGAAGCCCTCGAGGAGGCCAGGTTGTGGCAGTTTTGTGATGCCCCTGGGATGCCCTTTGCAGCTGCAGTGTGCCTGGAGCTCTGGGCCTTTTAGTTTGTGGAACCCTAACCCTAACCCTAACCCTAACCCTAACCCTAACCCTAACCCTAACCCTAGGCAGGGTAGCAAATCAGCCTAGGGTTAGCTCAGGTGCCAAGGAGGAAGCCCTCAAGGAGGCCAGGTTGTGGCAGTTTTGCGATGCCCCTGGGATGCCCTTTGCAGCTGCAGTGTGCCTGGAGCTCTGGGCCTTTTAGTTTGTGGAACCCTAACCCTAACCCTAACCCTAACCCTAACCCTAACCCTAACCCTAACCCTAACCCTAACCCTAACCCTAGGCAGGGTAGCAAATCAGCCTAGGGTTAGGTCAGGTGCCAAGGAGGAAGCCCTCGAGGAGGCCAGGTTGTGGCAGTTTTGCGATGCCCCTGGGATGCCCTTTGCAGCTGCAGTGTGCCTGGAGCTCTGGACCTTTTAGTTTGTGGAAACCTAACCCTAACCCTAACCCTAACCCTAACCCTAACCCTAACCCTAACCCTAGGCAGGGTAGCAAATCAGCCTAGGGTTAGCTCAGGTGCCAAGGAGGAAGCCCTCGAGGAGGCCAGGTTGTGGCAGTTTTGCGATGCCCCTGGGATGCCCTTTGCAGCTGCAGTGTGCCTGGAGCTCTGGGCCTTTTAGTTTGTGGAACCCTAACCCTAACCCTAACCCTAACCCTAACCCTAACCCTAACCCTAACCCTAGGCAGGGTAGCAAATCAGCCTAGGGTTAGGTCAGGTGCCAAGGAGGAAGCCCTTGAGGAGGCCAGGTTGTGGCAGTTTTGCGATGCCCCTGGGATGCCCTTTGCAGCTGCAGTGTGCCTGGAGCTCTGGGCCTTTTAGTTTGTGGAACCCTAACCCTAACCCTAACCCTAACCCTAACCCTAACCCTAACCCTAACCCTAGGCAGGGTAGCAAATCAGCCTAGGGTTAGCTCAGGTGCCAAGGAGGAAGCCCTCAAGGAGGCCAGGTTGTGGCAGTTTTGCGATGCCCCTGGGATGCCCTTTGCAGCTGCAGTGTGCCTGGAGCTCTGGGCCTTTTAGTTTGTGGAACCCTAACCCTAACCCTAACCCTAACCCTAACCCTAACCCTAACCCTAGGCAGGGTAGCAAATCAGCCTAGGGTTAGGTCAGGTGCCAAGGAGGAAGCCCTCGAGGAGGCCAGGTTGTGGCAGTTTTGCGATGCCCCTGGGATGCCCTTTGCAGCTGCAGTGTGCCTGGAGCTCTGGGCCTTTTAGTTTGTGGAACCCTAACCCTAACCCTAACCCTAACCCTAACCCTAACCCTAGGCAGGGTAGCAAATCAGCCTAGGGTTAGCTCAGGTGCCAAGGAGGAAGCCCTCGAGGAGGCCAGGTTGTGGCAGTTTTGCGATGCCCCTGGGATGCCCTTTGCAGCTGCAGTGTGCCTGGAGCTCTGGGCCTTTTAGTTTGTGGAACCCTAACCCTAACCCTAACCCTAACCCTAACCCTAACCCTAACCCTAACCCTAGGCAGGGTAGCAAATCAGCCTAGGGTTAGGTCAGGTGCCAAGGAGGAAGCCCTTGAGGAGGCCAGGTTGTGGCAGTTTTGCGATGCCCCTGGGATGCCCTTTGCAGCTGCAGTGTGCCTGGAGCTCTGGGCCTTTTAGTTTGTGGAACCCTAACCCTAACCCTAACCCTAACCCTAACCCTAACCCTAACCCTAACCCTAACCCTAGGCAGGGTAGCAAATCAGCCTAGGGTTAGCTCAGGTGCCAAGGAGGAAGCCCTCGAGGAGGCCAGGTTGTGGCAGTTTTGCGATGCCCCTGGGATGCCCTTTGCAGCTGCAGTGTGCCTGGAGCTCTGGGCCTTTTAGTTTGTGGAACCCTAACCCTAACCCTAACCCTAACCCTAACCCTAACCCTAGGCAGGGTAGCAAATCAGCCTAGGGTTAGCTCAGGTGCAAAGGAGGAAGCCCTCGAGGAGGCCAGGTTGTGGCAGTTTTGTGATGCCCCTGGGATGCCCTTTGCAGCTGCAGTGTGCCTGGAGCTCTGGGCCTTTTAGTTTGTGGAACCCTAACCCTAACCCTAACCCTAACCCTAACCCTAACCCTAACCCTAACCCTAGGCAGGGTAGCAAATCAGCCTAGGGTTAGGGCAGGTGCCAAGGAGGAAGCCCTCGAGGAGGCCAGGTTGTGGCAGTTTTGCGATGCCCCTGGGATGCCCTTTGCAGCTGCAGTGTGCCTGGAGCTCTGGGCCTTTTAGTTTGTGGAACCCTAACCCTAACCCTAACCCTAACCCTAACCCTAACCCTAACCCTAACCCTAGGCAGGGTAGCAAATCAGCCTAGGGTTAGCTCAGGTGCCAAGGAGGAAGCCCTCAGGGAGGCCAGGTTGTGGCAGTTTTGCGATGCCCCTGGGATGCCCTTTGCAGCTGCAGTGTGCCTGGAGCTCTGGGCCTTTTAGTTTGTGGAACCCTAACCCTAACCCTAACCCTAACCCCAAACCTAACCCTAACCCTAACCCTAACCCTAACCCTAACCCTAGGCAGGGTAGTAAATCAGCCTAGGGTTAGGTCAGGTGCCAAGGAGGAAGCCCTCGAGGAAGCCAGGTTGTGGCAGTTTTGCGATGCCCCTGGGATGCCCTTTGCAGCTGCAGTGTGCCTGGAGCTCTGGGCCTTTTAGTTTGTGGAACCCTAACCCTAACCCTAACCCTAACCCTAACCCTAACCCTAACCCTAACCCTAGGCAGGGTAGCAAATCAGCCTAGGGTTAGGTCAGGTGCCAAAGAGGAAGCCCTCAGGGAGGCCAGGTTGTGGCAGTTTTGCGATGCCCCTGGGATGCCCTTTGCAGCTGCAGTGTGCCTGGAGCTCTGGGCCTTTTAGTTTGTGGAACCCTAACCCTAACCCTAACCCTAACCCTAACCCTAACCCTAACCCTAACCCTAACCCTAACCCTAACCCTAGGCAGGGTAGCAAATCAGCCTAGGGTTAGGTCAGGTGCCAAGGAGGAAGCCCTCGAGGAGGCCAGGTTGTGGCAGTTTTGCGATGCCCCTGGGATGCCCTTTGCAGCTGCAGTGTGCCTGGAGCTCTGGGCCTTTTAGTTTGTGGAACCCTAACCCTAACCCTAACCCTAACCCTAACCCTAACCCTAACCCTAGGCAGGGTAGCAAATCAGCCTAGGATTAGCTCAGGTGCCAAGGAGGAAGCCCTCGAGGAGGCCAGGTTGTGGCAGTTTTGCGATGCCCCTGGGATGCCCTTTGCAGCTGCAGTGTGCCTGGAGCTCTGGGCCTTTTAGTTTGTGGAACCCTAACCCTAACCCTAACCCTAACCCTAACCCTAACCCTAACCCTAACCCTAGGCAGGGTAGCAAATCAGCCTAGGGTTAGGTCAGGTGCCAAGGAGGAAGCCCTCGAGGAGGCCAGGTTGTGGAAGTTATGCGATGCCCCTGGGATGCCCTTTGCAGCTGCAGTGTGCCTGGAGCTCTGGGCCTTTTAGTTTGTGGAACCCTAACCCTAACCCTAACCCTAACCCTAACCCTAACCCTAACCCTAGGCAGGGTAGCAAATCAGCCTAGGGTTAGCTCAGGTGCCAAGGAGGAAGCCCTCGAGGAGGCCAGGTTGTGGCAGTTTTGCGATGCCCCTGGGATGCCCTTTGCAGCTGCAGTGTGCCTGGAGCTCTGGGCCTTTTAGTTTGTGGAACCCTAACCCTAACCCTAACCCTAACCCTAACCCTAACCCTAACCCTAACCCTAACCCTAACCCTAGGCAGGGTAGCAAATCAGCCCAGGGTTAGCTCAGGTGCAAAGGAGGAAGCCCTCAGGGAGGCCAGGTTGTGGCAGTTTTGCGATGCCCCTGGGATGCCCTTTGCAGCTGCAGTGTGCCTGGAGCTCTGGGCCTTTTAGTTTGTGGAACCCTAACCCTAACACTAACCCTAACCCCAAACCTAACCCTAACCCTAACCCTAACCCTAACCCTAACCCTAGGCAGGGTAGCAAATCAGCCTAGGGTTAGGTCAGGTGCCAAGGAGGAAGCCCTCGAGGAGGCCAGGTTGTGGCAGTTTTGCGATGCCCCTGGGATGCCCTTTGCAGCTGCAGTGTGCCTGGAGCTCTGGGCCTTTTAGTTTGTGGAACCCTAACCCTAACCCTAACCCTAACCCTAACCCTAACCCTAACCCTAACCCTAACCCTAGGCAGGGTAGCAAATCAGCCTAGGGTTAGGTCAGGTGCCAAAGAGGAAGCCCTCAGGGAGGCCAGGTTGTGGCAGTTTTGCGATGCCCCTGGGATGCCCTTTGCAGCTGCAGTGTGCCTGGAGCTCTGGGCCTTTTAGTTTGTGGAACCCTAACCCTAACCCTAACCCTAGGCAGGGTAGCAAATCAGCCTAGGGTTAGGTCAGGTGCCAAGGAGGAAGCCCTCGAGGAGGCCAGGTTGTGGCAGTTTTGCGATGCCCCTGGGATGCCCTTTGCAGCTGCAGTGTGCCTGGAGCTCTGGGCCTTTTAGTTTGTGGAACCCTAACCCTAACCCTAACCCTAACCCTAACCCTAACCCTAACCCTAACCCTAGGCAGGGTAGCAAATCAGCCTAGGTTTAGCTCAGGTGCCAAGGAGGAAGCCCTCGAGGAGGCCAGGTTGTGGCAGTTTTGCGATGCCCCTGGGATGCCCTTTGCAGCTGCAGTGTGCCTGGAGCTCTGGGCCTTTTAGTTTGTGGAACCCTAACCCTAACCCTAACCCTAACCCTAACCCTAACCCTAACCCTAACCCTAGGCAGGGTAGCAAATCAGCCTAGGGTTAGGTCAGGTGCCAAGGAGGAAGCCCTCGAGGAGGCCAGGTTGTGGCAGTTTTGCGATGCCCCTGGGATGCCCTTTGCAGCTGCAGTGTGCCTGGAGCTCTGGGCCTTTTAGTTTGTGGAACCCTAACCCTAACCCTAACCCTAACCCTAACCCTAACCCTAGGCAGGGTAGCAAATCAGCCTAGGGTTAGGTCAGGTGCCAAGGAGGAAGCCCTCAGGGAGGCCAGGTTGTGGCAGTTTTGCGATGCCCCTGGGATGCCCTTTGCAGCTGCAGTGTGCCCGTAGCTCTGGGCCTTTTAGTTTGTGGAACCCTAACCCTAACCCTAACCCTAACCCTAACCCTAACCCTAACCCTAGGCAGGGTAGCAAATCAGCCTAGGGTTAGGTCAGGTGCCAAGGAGGAAGCCCTCAGGGAGTCCAGGTTGTGGCAGTTTTGCGATGCCCCTGGGATGCCCTTTGCAGCTGCAGTGTGCCTGGAGCTCTGGGCCTTTTAGTTTGTGGAACCCTAACCCTAACCCTAACCCTAACCCTAACCCTAACCCTAACCCTAGGCAGGGTAGCAAATCAGCCTAGGGTTAGGGCAGGTGCCAAGGAGGAAGCCCTAGAGGAGGCCAGGTTGGGGCAGTTTTGCGATGCCCCTGGGATGCCCTTTGCAGCTGCAGTGTGCCTGGAGCTCTGGGCCTTTTAGTTTGTGGAACCCTAACCCTAACCCTAACCCTAACCCTAACCCTAACCCTAACCCTAGGCAGGGTAGCAAATCAGCCTAGGGTTAGGGCAGGTGCCAAGGAGGAAGCCCTCGAGGAGGCCAGGTTGTGGCAGTTTTGCGATGCCCCTGGGATGCCCTTTGCAGCTGCAGTGTGCCTGGAGCTCTGGGCCTTTTAGTTTGTGGAACCCTAACCCTAACCCTAACCCTAACCCTAACCCTAACCCTAACCCTAACCCTAACCCTAACCCTAACCCTAACCCTAGGCAGGGTAGCAAATCAGCCTAGGGTTAGGGCAGGTGCCAAGGAGGAAGCCCTCGAGGAGGCCAGGTTGTGGCAGTTTTGCGATGCCCCTGGGATGCCCTTTGCAGCTGCAGTGTGCCTGGAGCTCTGGGCCTTTTAGTTTGTGGAACCCTAACCCTAACCCTAACCCTAACCCTAACCCTAACCCTAGGCAGGGTAGCAAATCAGCCTAGGGTTAGGTCAGGTGCCAAGGAGGAAGCCCTCGAGGAGGCCAGGTTGTGGCAGTTTTGCGATGCCCCTGGGATGCCCTTTGCAGCTGCAGTGTGCCTGGAGCTCTGGGCCTTTTAGTTTGTGGAACCCTAACCCTAACCCTAACCCTAACCCTAACCCTAACCCTAACCCTAACCCTAACCCTAGGCAGGGTAGCAAATCAGCCTAGGGTTAGGTCAGGGGCCAAGGAGGAAGCCCTCAGGGAGGCCAGGTTGTGGCAGTTTTGCGATGCCCCTGGGATGCCCTTTGCAGCTGCAGTGTGCCTGGAGCTCTGGGCCTTTTAGTTTGCAGAACCCTAACCCTAACCCTAACCCTAACCCTAGGCAGGGTAGCAAATCAGCCTAGGGTTAGGTCAGGTGCCAAGGAGGAAGCCCTCGAGGAGGCCAGGTTGTGGCAGTTTTGCGATGCCCCTGGGATGCCCTTTGCAGCTGCAGTGTGCCTGGAGCTCTGGGCCTTTTAGTTTGCAGAACCCTAACCCTAACCCTAACCCTAACCCTAACCCTAACCCTAGGCAGGGTAGCAAATCAGCCTAGGGTTAGGTCAGGTGCCAAGGAGGAAGCCCTCGAGGAGGCCAGGTTGTGGCAGTTTTGCGATGCCCCTGGGATGCCCTTTGCAGCTGCAGTGTGCCTGGAGCAGTGGGTATTTTAGTTTGTGGAACCCTAATTCTAACCCTAACCCTAACCCTAACCCTAACCCTAACCCTAACCCTAACCCTAACCCTAACCCTAGGCAGGGTAGCAAATCAGCCTAGGGTTAGGTCAGGTGCCAAGGAGGAAGCCCTCGAGGAGGCCAGGTTGTGGCAGTTTTGCAATGCCCCTGGGATGCCCTTTGCAGCTGCAGTGTGCCCGGAGCTCTGGGCCTTTTAGTTTGTGGAACCCGTATGGCTAGGCCTAACCCTGAACCCAGGGCTGGATCAGGGGGAACCCAGGGCTGGAATTGGAGGAATTCAGGGCTCATTTGGGCTCAGGAATTCACAGCTGAATCAGAGGGAATTCAGGCTCTTTTGGGCTCAGGAACCGAGGGCTGGATCAGAAGGAATTCAGGGCTGGATCAGGGGGAATCCATGTCTGGATCAGGAGAATTTAGGGCTCCCTGGATGGCCTGGGCCATGGCACTGTGCTCCCTGAGATGCTCTCTGCCCATGCAGACCCCGGGAGCTGTCGGAGCAATTGCCAGTTCGAACATTTCAGCACAGCTCACCTGGTGCCACCCAAACTCCTCTCCAGTCTGGTTTCAAGCCCAGCCAGCAGTGCAGCTCCAAGTGTCCTGAGAAGTTCCCAGGGACAGGCAGAGGAGGGGATTGCTGGAGGCTCCCTCCCTGTGCACAGCCCTTGTCCCTGGCACTGCTGGCAGCAATGTTGGATTTCAGCCTGGATTTCAGCCTGGAGTGCAGGGCTGAGTGCTGCCCATTCCTGGCAGGCTCAGGACAGTGCCTGAGGGATATTTGATCCTCTCAGGCAGGCCCAGGACAGTGCCTGAGGGATATTTGATCCTCTCAGGCAGGCCCTGCTCTGTCTGCAGCGCTCCTGACAGCGGCAGTCATTAATTACCCTCGGGCTGATTGACATATCAGCCAGCAGCAGCAATGCAATCCTCTCCTTGCACTGCAGCCTCCCCAGAACAGCCCAACGGGACTGACCCCCCTGTCCTGGGCACTCACACCTTGCTTGGTGTTTGTCCAGCTGCTGGGACAGTGCCCCTGCTCTGAGCTGGGGCACAGAGGGGCTATCCCAAAGGAGAGGTGACAATGACCTGAGGGGCTGAGCTGCTCCTCCTCTGTCACCTGTGTGGGACACCCCAGCCAGCCCTGACACCATGCTGGCACCAGGGTGGCACTGCCACCTGCCCTCTGTCCCTGCAGTCTGGGTTTAATCTCTCGGGTCGCAGTCACATTTTCTGGAAAAATCCCCTTGCCCAGGGTTCTTCTCCTGGGCAGCTGAGAAGCCTCAGAGAAAAAGGAAAACAATAATTATCTGATTTGCTTCTCCTGTGTTTTGCTGCTTTGGAATGTGTTTGGACATTGTTTACCCACAGGTGATTGTTTCATTGGTTTCATGTGAATTATTTTGACTTTATTGGCCAATCAGTGCCAAGCTGTATCAGGACTCTGGAAAGAATCAGGAGTTTTCATTATTATCTTTTGAGCCTTCTGTCTGTATCCTTTCTCTATCCTTTAGTATAATATTCTTTAATATAATATCATAAAATAATAAATCAGCCTTCTGAGAACATGGAGTCAGATTCATCATTCCTTCCTGCCATGGGCACCCCACAAATCCAAGAGTACCCATTTTGGAAAAGAGAAGAATAATCTCACCCCTGCCCCTCGTTTTCCTGCCTTAGCAGAAATGCAATTTCTGCTTCTGCTGGCTCAGATTGGGCTCCCAGAGTCCCTCCCTGGCTGGCCTGCAGTGACAGGGACCGAGCCCTGCAGAGTTCCCCCCTCCTGAACTCCTCTCCCATTCCCAGGGGAGCTCCCTGGGGCAGCAGGGCCCTGCTGGGCTGGCTGAGCCCTGGCACTGCAGATTCTGCAGAGGCAGAGGGCTGGAGAGCAGCACCCAGAGCTGCCCATGACAAACAGAGCCTGCACAAGGAGGTCCCTGAGCGATGACTGATTCCTGCCGAGTCCCCCTGGGTCAGGAAGTGTCTGAGTGCATCGTTTGTAAAGATGACTGAGAGCAGCCAGAATCACAGGGCCACTCATGTGCTGCTGTCTCGCAGGGCTGCTGCCGTCCCTCAGCCCTGCTTACCCAGCACAGACCCCAGAATCCCAGAATGATGAGGTTGGAAGAGACCTCTGAGATCATCGAGTCCAACCTGTGCCCAACACCTCACCTAGACTACAGCACCCAGTGCCATGGCCAGTCTGTCTTAAACACACCTAGAGATGGTGATTCCACCACCTCCCTGGGAAGAGCATTCCAGGGCCTTATTATTCTTTGGGTGGAAAATTTCTTCCTCATATCCAACCTACACCTCCCCTGACGTAGCTGCAGGCTGTGTCCTCTGATATTTCACCCACCCTGGTCCCAGCCTGGCCCTGCCCCTGGAATTCATCACAGGGGCTCTGAGGAGCCTGGGGGGCTGCAGGAAAACCCCTGGGCTGCAGGCACAGCACAGGGGCCACCCTTCTGCTGCCCATATTCTCCCCACAGGATCTACAGCATTCCTGTTTCTCCACAGACCACCCTGCTGCTTCTCTCCTGGCTCCCTGACTCCTCGTGGCAGGGGTTTCCTGGATCCTGGTCCGTTGTTTCTGAGAAATCTCCATTTCTGACCTGCCTCAGCCCTGAGATCACCTCACCAGCTCAGAACCTCCTGGCTCGTGCTGAGCTTGGCAATTAACAGTCCTGCACGAGCCTGATTAATTGTGAGACTCCTCGCAGGCTCCACGGGGAGGGACTGCAGGGAAGGGATGAAGGGTCAGAGGGTTCCCCTGGCTGGGTCAGAGCAGCAGCAGGGCTCTGAGGAGTGCCAGACCTGCTCATCCCTCTGGGAAATGCCAAACTCTGCCTCTCTCAGCCCGTTCTGAGCAGTGGGCACAGCACTGAGTGTTCCACCAGAGCTTGTTCAATCACAGCCAAGCCCCAGCTGCTTTTGTTCAGCTCTTTGCCGCTCCCAGGTTTGAAATTCCCGGGGTTCCTTTGCTCCCCAGCCCACCCCTGTAAATGTGGAGGTGTTTCTGTGCTGCTCAGGGCTGCAGGCATCCGTGTGCTGGGGACTGGGCTCAGTTTGTTGCTCTCTCAGAGATCTGACACGGCTGAAGCCCAAGCCATGTCAACAGGCTGCAGATGTTTTCCCTCTGCTGACACACCACATCCTGCAGGGAGCTCCCAGGGCTGCAGGCCCTGCCTGGAGGTGCCAGCTCCACTCTCAGGCTCTGCTTAGAGGGGCTGGGGGCTGCTCAGAGGGGCTGGGGGCTGCTCAGAGGGGCTGGGGGCTCTGCTCAGGGAGGCTGGGGACTGCTCAAAGGGGCTGGGGGCTGCCCAGAGGGGCTGGGGGCTGCTCAGGGGGGCTGGGGCTCTGCCCAGAGGGGCTGGGGGCTCAGCTCAGAGGGGCTGGGGACTGCTCAGAGGGGCTGGGGGGGTTCTTCCCAGGGGGCTGGGGGCCCTGCTCAGGGGGGCTGGGGGCTGCCCAGAGGAGCTGGGGGCTCTGCTCAGTAGGGCTGGGGTCTGCTCAGAGGGGCTGGGGTCTGCTGAGGGGGGCTGGGGGCTCTGCCCAGAGGGGCTAGGGGGCTGCTCAGGAGGGCTGGGGGCTGCTCAGGGGGGCTGGGGGCTGCTATGAGGGGTCCCCCCTGAGCTGTGTTCTCCCAGGGTTTTTGAGGGAGGAGATTGTTCCTCCTTCCCTGCACATGAGGTGATGGGACAGAGGCTGCAGGAATTAAAACCAATATTTATTTATTTATTTATTTATTTATTTATTTATTTATTTATTTATTTTTAACCTTGCAACCAAAAAGGCTCAAAGCAGAAATCCAGAAGTTCCTGGGAACGTGTCCTGTCTCCTCCTGCTTCAGCAAGCTGATCAGCAGGTTCCAATCTGAAGGGTTTTTTAGGATTTGATCACACCCAATCCTGTCTCTCTTGCCTTTAAGTCTAAATTTTGCCTTTGCTGCCTGGCACAGCCTCTGGGGCTGAATGTCACTGCTCCCATATTGCACAGGGTGGGAATAAATCAAGGATGGGACCTGAACTCCACTCAAGATTTGGCCAGAAATGGAATTTTCCCGGTTTAGACAGTGCAGGACAGATCCTCTCTGCCCAGAGGGACAGAGACCAGAGCCCCTGGCAGCTCCTGGAGGGGCTGCAGCCCCCAGTGCCCTGCCAGGACCTGTCAGCAGTGTCAGCCCCACACCCCAAAGAGCAGCAGAGCCCCTTCCTGGGCTGGGCCAGGCAGCTCTGGGGGCAGCAGCTGAGGCTGGGATGGATGCTGGGCTTGTTGTGCTTCCCTGGGCAGCAGCAGGGGCTTTGGGTGCTGGTCACCGCCTGGAAACTTCTCCTTGTGTCAATATTTGTGCTGTGGAACAGTACACAGCCTCCTACCTGAAATTTCACCAACTGGCAGGGTGCTATTACAAAAGATTACTTAATTGCAGATTACTACTGTACATTTGAATCTCAGTATCTTATTAAGCTGTCAGCTTT
This sequence comes from Fringilla coelebs, assembly GCF_963513975.1. Lineage (NCBI taxonomy): Eukaryota > Metazoa > Chordata > Aves > Passeriformes > Fringillidae > Fringilla > Fringilla coelebs. The sequence continues at coordinate 2,615,112 of NC_140052.1, forward strand.
AATTACCATGATGTGTTTAGATTATGCCACAGATTATTTAGTTCTGTGCCTAGGTTTGCCAACCTGTTTGCTTTGTGACATGACAGGGGGGTAATTACAGCATTACTGCAAAACCAAAATTTTTCCACGGGAAAGATGAGAAGCCCTTGGCAGCAGCAGCGACCCCACAAGTGCTCATTCCTGCAGGGTTGCTTCTCTCAGAGCTGCCTGTTCCCCACCCTGGGAGGAAGGGGCAAACCCCCGTGGGGTTTGTGGGGTGTGAAATGCTCTCAGGGCACCCAAAGCCACCTGGGCTGGGGCTTTGTTGCAGTCCCCACACCCAAAGGCTGTTTTCCATCGTGGCCAGGGTGCAGAGTGCCCTGGGCTTGTCTCTGCAGGCTGCACGGGGGGATTTGGATGGGCAGGGGCACTGGGCACCATCAGAGTCACCACTGTCCCAGCAGCACTGGCTGCCTCAGCTGGGGATGGTCACAGTGCCACCCTAAACCTAAACTGGGGATGGTCACAGTGCCACCCTCAACTGGGGATGGTCACTGTGCCACCCTAAACTGGGGATGGTCACAGTGCCGCCCTAAACCTAAACTGGGGATGGTCACAGTGCCGCCCTAAACTGGGGATGGTCACAGTGCCACCCTAAACTGGGGATGGTCACAGTGCCACCCTCAACTGGGGATGGTCACAGTGCCACCCTAAACTGGGATGGTCACAGTGCCACCCTAAACCTAAACTGGGGATGGTCACAGTGCCACCCTAAACTGGGGATGGTCACTGTGCCACCCCAAACCTAAACTGGGGATGGTCACAGTGCCTTCCTAAACTGGGGATGGTCACAGTGCCACCGTAAACCTAAACTGGGGATGGTCACAGTGCCACCCTCCTATCAAAACAGGACCCCCCTGGCAGGGAGGAATGATGAGGAGGACTCCATTGATATCAGAAGGCTAATGAATTACTTTAATACACTGTATTCCACTACATCTAAACTGAATCTGCCAAGCACTCACTCTGCTCACACTGCCCAGAATCCTCACCCACACACACACTCCTGGCCCTGACAGGCCAAGGAACCAAACACCATCACTGTGGGCAAACAATCTCCACATTGCATTCTGCTTTGGCACAGCACAGGCACAGCAAGTGATAAGAATTGTGTTTCCTTTCTCTGAGGTTCAGAGAATGTGAATCCCAGAAATATTCTTGGGAAGAATTGGGCCTTGCTCTTCTCTGTGAAGGGAAATGTGGAGACACCCTCCACTGGGGATGTTCACACTGCCACATTTAACAGCTGACCTGAGGAAGTGAAACCTCTGCCTCAGCCTTTGCAAATCCCTCTCATTCCCTGAGGATGACGTCCTGTAACCAACCCTGCTCTTCTGTCTGCAGCAAACGGAAAGTGAGCACCAGCCCGATGTGTGCAGCCAAGGATGGAGCAGCCTGAGCTTGTGGGGAGACAATTCCCTGTCACTGAGCCCGAGGTGCAGAGGGAAACACCCAAAATGGGCAGAGCAGGCTGGGAAAGGCAGAATTTCATCCACGGAGCGGGACAGGGCTGTGGGAGCAGCTGGGGAGGGAATCACTGCTCTGGAGTGAGCCCGGCTGTCAGAAACAACAATAACAGGAAGGGTTTGCATCCCTGGGGTGCAGATTTACCCCTGGGAGAGCCCTCTTCCTGATTTAACCCCTCCCGTGCCCATCTCCCCAGGGAAGGGAGGGAAAGGACCTGTGTGTGAGCCCAGCCAGCCGTGCCTCAGTTTCCCCAGCTGCTGGAAGGACCCAGAGCCAGGCAGAGCTGCCATCCCCGAGAGGAGCAGGGCTGGGGGACAGAGCCTCGTGTTCTGCACTCCAGGCACTGCAGCCCTGATGAAACAAAACCCCCCGGAGCAGCAGGGCCATGGAAGGGCTGAAATCTTCCTGCCCTGAGTGTTTTTTCCACGCCCAGTTGGAAAGATGCAGGGCAGGCTGTAAGGCACAGCATCTGTATCTGTCACTGCAGATGGAGAGACATAAATTACAGGTATAAAATCCATACTATTTACTTCCTCTCTGGATACAATCAGAAGAGCTCTATACATCTTTATATTTATGTAGCAATAAATACATTAGATAAAAGCAATCTATTCAAGTCACAATTACCTCTTACTCAAATATACCTTGTAACGAATTTGTCTCCTGTTCTGATGGTATATGCTGTGTATTGATATTATTTTGTCTGGTTGTTATTAAAAAACCCTGTCTCTGCCTCACTCTAATCTTTTCCTTGGCACAGCCATTGTTTTAAAAGCCTAGAATGATAATAAAGTATAGAGAATGATAATAAAGTATAGGGAAAACACTTAGGAGAGCCATCCATTTCTCAGCCCGTCCTCAGTTAATTAATACTCCACATTCTCCAGAGGAGAAATCTCAGCTCCTTCGCCAAATTAAGGAAGGAAGAGATGCCATAAATATTCTGCTGGGCTGGAGTTGGTTTTGCTTCCATTGCAGTTCTGAGCTCAGCAAAGCCTCCCATGTAACCTCGAGGAAAAAGGGATTATTTTTCTCTTGGTGAGGGCTGGATGGGCCTCTCCTCTCTGCTGCTTGGACAAATAACCCACCAGACCCTGCCCTGGGGGCACTGAACCCCAGCCAAGGGCTCCCTCCTGCAGCTCTGGGTTTGCAGGAGGAGCTCCTGTGTTCCTCAGGGCACCCACTGAGGTGACCTCAGTGCTGGTCATCACTCCTGCCCTCTGCTCCCTGGTCCTTGCAGCGTTCCCTCAGAGCCAGAATTCTGCTCACCCAGCCACTGGGGCTATTTGAGATTTTTCTCTTCAGTCAGGAAGGTTTAAACCCCTCCTGATCTGTGTCACCTCTGTGGCCTGGGGAGGGTGAGACTTTGTGTGAAAAGAAGCATCACCCCTTTAAGTGTTTGGATGCCAAGCGTGCCCTACAGCAGAGAAAATCTCATCCCTGTTGGCTGCAGACATCAGAAATTAGAACAAGGCAGCAGCTCCAGTTTAATGCCAGGAGCTCAGTAATGACTTTGGCCTGGTGGTTTTTTCCTGGCTAATTCCCTACAACGTTCCCTCCTTGGCAGTTTTATTTCCCAAAGAGAAAGCAGGGACTTTGTCAGGGAGAAGTTTCCTGATGAGAGATTAGAATCATAACCAAATTAAATGATTGTCTCTGACTAATTAGATTAGTTTAAATTGAATAATGAAACCTTTAGCTGTATTTAATGTAACATGCCTGAAGTCCAACGATTAGTCTGCTGAATGAAGCTAAACAATTAAAAACACAATCTATTTTATAGCTTATTTTATAGGAACAATTGGAAAAACTATTACTGCTGAAATCTGCAGAGGAAGTGCACAATTATGAGCCCAAGAGGAGCAGCCAGAGCAGGGAATGTGCAGCAGGGCCAGGTGAGGCACCAGGAAAGACTCAGGCCTCCCTCCCAAAAACACTGCCCAGCTCTGGCATTTATCACTTCATGACTGAGGGCAAGGGGAAAAAACACCTGAATTCCCAAACATCTTGGCCAATGTTAAAATAAAAAACCCTGTAAATATTTAATGTATCATGTGAAAACCAGGGGTCATTTTGTGACGCCGTGTTTTCATGGCCTGTGCTTTGTATGGCCATCAGGGAGGGACTCTGTAATGTAAATCCTTTATCCATCCATCCTTTATCCATCCATCCATCCATCCATCCATCCATCCATCCATCCATCCATCCATCCATTCATCCTTTATCCATCCATCCACCCATCCATCCCTCTCCCTCCCTCCGTCCCCCTGGGTTTCACAGCACGAACCTTTCCAACACCCAAGCGCAGCCTGGGACTTTGGCAAGCACCCAACTCCCTCCCAGAAATGCACCTCAGGCCCTGCCTGACCTGGAATTGTGGTTTCCCAGGAAGAAGCTGCAGGAACACCCAGTGCAAAAGCCATTTTTGCCCTGGTTTCCTTTGTGGGGGCTCCTGGTGCTTGCACAGAGCTCCCTGCACAGCCTGGCCCAGCCACCAAACCCCCAGCACAGAAACCCAGGGGCACAGGGGAGCTGGGACACTCCAGTGGGAGCTGGGACACTCCAGTGGGAGATGGGACACTCCAGTGAGAGCTGGGACACTCCAGTGGGAGCTGGGGCACTCCAGTGAGAGCTGGGATGCTCCAGTGGGAGCTGGGATGCTCCAGTGGGAGCTGGGATGCTCCAGTAGGAGCTGGGATGCTCCAGTGGGAGCTGGGACACTCCAGTGGGAGCTGGGACACACCAGTGGGAGCTGGGACACTCCAGTGGGAGCTGGGACACTCCAGTGAGAGCTGGGATGCTCCAGTGGGAGCTGGGACACACCAGTGGGAGCTGGGGCACTCCAGTGGGAGCTGGGACACTCCAGTGAGAGCTGGGATGCTCCAGTGGGAGCTGGGATGCTCCAGTGGGAGCTGGGACACACCAGTGGGAGCTGGGACACACCAGTGGGAGCTGGGACACACCAGTGGGAGCTGGCACACACCAGCACTCGGGAGCTCTTCCCTCATGTAAACCTGCCTGTCAGATCCTCTCCAAACATCCCCCCAGAGCTGAGCTCCCAGCCTGTTGGGATATCTGCCCATTTGTGGTGACTAATCCTGTTTTGGAGGTTGCTGGGCAATAGGGCCCTTTTATTTGCTCGGGAGGAAGCTGCAGCATTTCAAGCAGCATGAATTCCAGCCTGCTACAAGTCTCCCAGCTGGCAGAACAGCTTGAACATTCTGTATTTTTGATGAAATCTTTGATCACCTCATTGCAAGATCTGGTTGCCTACTCTCAGCTCCCTGGCAGCTCTGAGCACAACCTGCCATTTCGAGATGGGGTTTGTTCTTTTACGGATTAGGAGCATTAAATAAATAAACCAAACTGTTTCCGAGATCTCCTGATCAATAATGGCATGGGCCCAGGGGACACAGCACACAGAGCTGCAGGGTGGAAAGGTGTCAGGCAGACCCTCCCGTGCCCATCTCCAGGGGAAGGTGCCTGCCCTGCTCTGGTGGAGCCCAGAAGGCATTGCTGATCCCTCGTTACCTTGGAGATCTCTCTGTTCCCAGGTTACCACCGAAACCACGAGGAAACACGGCCAGGGAGCGAGTGGTGAGAGCTCCAGCTTGTTCCAGAGAACGAGGAGGAAGGGTTTGGATGGGCAGGAAGAGCCCAAAAACACCTCACCTCCACCCACCAGCTGAGCTTGCTGCAGTGGAGCAGCTCCTCCAGGACGTTCTGAGAGGCCAATTTCAGATTCTTGTGCTGTGGTTGTGAGCAGCCCTGAAGGCTCACAAGGGCTCTGCTGTCCCTGTGATGTCCTTGGCCATCAGAGCATGGGAACAGCCCTGCAGGGCTCAGGAGGGCTCTGCTGTCCCTGTGATGTCCTTGGCCATCAGATCCAGAAGAGCCCTGCAAGAGGGCTCTGCTGTCCCTCCTTGGCTCCTCATCACAGGAACAGCCCTGCAGGGCTCAGGAGGGCTCTGCTGTCCCTGTGATGTCCTTGGCCATCACACCCAGGACCAGCCCTGCAGGAGGACTCTGCTGTCCCTGTGATGTTCTTGGCCATCAGACCACAGGAACAGCTTGGCAGGAGGACTCTGCTGTCCCTCCTTGGCCATCAGAGCATGGGAACAGCCCTGCAAGAGGACTCTGCTGTCCCTGTGATGTCCTTGGCCATCAGACCACAGAAACAGCCCTGCAGAAGAACTCTGCTGTCCCTCCTTGGCCATCACACCCAGAACAGCCCTGCAGAAGAACTCTGCTGTCCCTCCTTGGCCATCACACCCAGAACAGCCCTGCAGGAGGGCTCTGCTGTCCCTCCTTGGCCATCACACCCAGAACAGCCCTGCAGGAGGGCTCTGCTGTCCCTCCTTAGCCATCACACCCAGAACAGCTCTGCAGGCGGGCTCTGCTGTCCCTCCTTGGCCATCAGACCCAGAACAGCCCTGCAGAAGAACTTTGCCATCCCTCCTTGGCCATCAGACCCAGAACAGCCCTGCAGGAGGGCTCTGCCGTCCCTCCTTGGCCATCAGACCCAGCACACAGCCAGGAGCTGCCCAGCCCAGAGCAGCCCCCCAGCAGCTGCAGCTTGGATCCCATCCCAGCTGCTGCTGAGGTGCCCTCCCTGATGGCATGGCAGCTTTCCTGTCTGTAGTAGGGAGGAAAAATGAGGTTGTGTGAGTCACACATTACCCATGCCAGCATGGGGAAAGGGTTGTGCGGCGCAGGAATTCCTTTGTCAATGTCAGCTGAGACAAACACAAGGAAAAATATACTGCAAAGTGTTTCCTTGAATTATTGTATCAGCTGGGATGTTTACTGCTGCTTGGACTCAGTCCCGAGGATTATTTTAAATAATGAGCTCTTCGGTGGGGACCTTCATTGAAGCAATATTTATATAAACACGGGCTTGATTAAGAGCAAAGAGAAGCCAGCAGGAATTTTCCCCTTGTCTTCAGAGACTTTAAATTATATCCACGTAGCAGGACGTTCTGAGAGGCCAATTTCAGATTCCTGTGCTGTGGTTGTGAGCAGCAGCACAAGAAACACCAGCTTCACCCAGGTGCTGCTCTGGCCACTGAAGGGGCTGGTGCTGAGCTGAATTCCTGGGGAAGTCCCTGCTGTTCCCTTCTGCCCCTTGCAGGGTTCCTCTTTCATTTCCTGGGATGCCCATCGTTGGAAGGGATGAATGAATCTGACTCCATGTTCTCAGAAGGCTAATTTATTATTTTATGATCTATTTTATATTAAAGAATACTAAACTGTGCTAAAGAATACAGAAAGGATACAGACAGAAGGCTAGAAAGATAATAATGAAAGCTGTGACTCTCTCTTCAGAGGCTGACACAGCTTGGCCCCAGTTGACCAGTAAGTCAAAAACAACTGACATGGAACCAATCATACATTCACCTGTTGGTAAACAATGTCCAACCACATTCCAAAGCAGCCAAACACAGGAGAAGCAAATCAGATAATTATTGTTTTCATTTTTCTCTGAGGTTTCTGAGCTTCCCAGGAGAGAAATCCTGGCCAAAGAGGATTTTCAAAAAATGTGACATTTCAGAAAGGTAAATTTGCATCCCTGACAAGGAGCAGGGAGAGGCTGCCAAGTGATCCCCCCAAATTTAGCAAACTGGACCCCATAATGCCCCCCAGAAATCCCTGCCAGTGCCTCCAGCAGCCCCTCGTGCCCTCCTCACACAGCAGAGCCCAGGCCACCACGGATCCCATGGCATTTTGGCGAGTCAAGCCTCTCCTCACCAGCTCCTTCCCCACTCAGCTTTCCCAATCAATCAGTGGATGCTTCCTGATCACAATAAAGCCATCAGCTCTGCACACAACCTGTCAGGGATGACAGCTCCTCCTTCAATGCTGTGGGGAAGGCACAGCCTCGGGAGGAGGCACCTGTTGGATCCCTCAAGTGAGAGAGGGAGGGAAGGGACTGCAGGAACCTCTCTTGGCGATGGCCCCACCCTGCTGGGGCCGAGCCCAGCCCTGAACAGCCCCTCTTTAATTAATTTCCTTCTGCCACACACTCCACAAATTCCAGTTCTTTTCAGCCTCTTCCCTCAGCTGTGACCTAGTACAAAGCAGTCACTCACATTTCCATGAATCAGAGGAGATAATGCAGCTCTCAGCTACGCTAAAAGATGGCCAGACACATCCAAGATGTTTCAAACTTCATTTGAGGACTAACATAAGTGATTAACAGTTGTCTGTAGCATTAGGAGGCAGGGAGTGGAAGTCCTTTTATCAAATTGTGAGCTGCCAACAAATTCCTGCTGACAAGCTATCTTTAAATGCTTCATAATGCCTCTGCAAAGCCCTAAAGCTTTGTTGAATCCCTCGCCTGCAGTCTCCCGACGTCAGCTCTTCCCCCTTGCCACAGAAAACGTGGCCAGAGCGAGCCTTGGTGCACGTGTACGAGGGCTGGGGGCTCCTCTGAGCTCCAGCCAGGAACAGCAACGACTGCTCCACAGCCAGGGTTGGGTGGGTGTCCCAAAGCTGCCCCAGAGGGATGGTGGGGTCAGGGCTGGCTCACAGAGCCCCTCAGAGCAAGCACAGCCTGGGGGTGCTGCCCCACTGTGCCCAGAAATGCAGCCAGGTGAGGGGGCAGTGGGGGCAGAGCCCTGTGGGAGCCTGACCCCAAAACCTCAGCCAGGTCAGGGGACAGTGAGGGTGAACCCCTGTGAGAGTCTGACCCCAAAACCTCAGCCAGGTGAGGGCAGAGCCCTGTGAGAGCCTGATCCCAAACCCAGCCAGGTGAGGGGATGGTGAGGGGGAACCCCTGTGAGAGTCTGTACACAAAAACCCAGCCAGGTGAGGGTAGAAACCTGTGAGGATCTGACCCCAAACCCAACCAGGTGAGGGCAGAGCCCTGTGGGTGCCTGACCCCAAAACCTCAGCCAGGTGAGGGCAGAGCCCTGTGAGAGCCTGATCCCAAGCCCAGCCAGGTGAGGGCAGAGTCCTGTGGGAGCCTGACCCAAAAACCTCAGCCAGGTGAGGGGACAATGGGGGTGAGAGTCTGTACACAAAAACCCAACCAGGTGAGGGTAGAGCCCTGTGGGTGCCTCACCCCAAACCCAGCCAGGTGAGGGCAGAGCCCTGTGAGGATCTGTGCCCAAACCCAGCCAGGTGAGGGCAGAGCCCTGTGGGTGCCTGCCCCAGGGCTGGGGCTCCAGCAGCACAAACCCCGACTCCTTCCCTGCCCGGGGATGGTTGGACACCCAGCCTGTTCTGTTCTCATCCCAGTCTGGGAATCCTCTCCTGTTTCTGGCTCCAGCTGCCCTTGTCCCAGGGCAGGAGTGGGGTCTCACACCCACACACCCCAAAAAACACTGGCTGTGCTCTCGAGCCCCTGCCCTCACCCCCAGCCCTGCCCTGGGGGGATCTGGGGCTTGGCTGGGCTTGGCTGACTCCTCCTCCTGGATGAAATCACTCCAAAGCATCAGAGAGCCTCCCCTGCCTCACGAGGAGCTGTGAGGTTTAATTAGTCGGCACAGAGGTATTACGTGTTGCTGCAAAATATTATAATTTAGAGTATTCCATCCCGTAATTAACAAATACATCAGGCAACAAGTAAAACCAATCTTAAAAATGAGTAGTTAAATTTTTCTTAATTACATCCACTGAACCGAATCTGCCCCTGAGCAATGCACATGTAATCCCAGTGAAATCAGTGCAGTTGCACAGAAAACACTAAAATAAAAATAGTCTGTAGTTATCATCTGTACTGCAGCAATCCTTCCAGTCCCCCACCAAGGTTAGGGACTCCAGCTTTGTTTAGAATTTGGAACAGGAACAGTAGAGGTGAAGGAAGCTGAGCTGAGGAGAGAGAGCTGAGTGATGCTGGGGTTTACAGAGCACAAACAAAGGCTGAATCCTTGTGCCACAGGGGGGTGTTTGATACCACACTGCAGAGCAGAGCCGAGGGTCTCTGCTGGTCACCCTCCAGGTGATGGTGCCTGAGGAGGAATTCCTATGGCAAAGCCTGAAGAGTTTATGGAGAAATCCCAAAGTGCCTGAACATGGAGCTTGGTGCATCAGGGCCCTGCAGAAACCTCAGAGGGACACGGAAGGGAGGCCACTGTCCCCTGCTCTCCCAACAAACACTGCACCCCATCCCTCCTGGGCTCCATCCCATCCCATCCCATCCCACCCCATCCCATGGATCCCATCCCAAACCCAAAGGCTGCTCCTGCTCCCCACACACAGAGCAGGGGCTGCTTTGCTTGCAGGGAGGCTGTTCTGAGAGGCAGACAGCAGACAGCTTGAGCAAGGGTGGCAAAATTCAGCTCCTAATTATTAGATTAAAACCTCAAAACAGTTGTCATGTATGAAGGGACAAAGTAGAATTTGGCAAACAGGAAGGGGAAAAAAACAAATCTTCTCATAATGACAAAAAATCCCTGAAGACAACCTTGTCATTTCTTGAGAGCATCTCAACAGCTCTCTGCTTTTATTTTTTTGGCCACTGCTTATCAAAATTTGCATGGCTAGTTAGTGGGTTAATTTAATTATGAGCAGCATTTATGAACAGCCTGATGGGGGATCTGCAGAGGGCAATAGAGTCTGTTCCTGAATGATGAAATTGCACACACACACACATCTGGAAGCCGTCATGGGACAGATCTCTGTCTTGTAAATGCGTGTTGAGTGTTACAATATTTTACTAAGCACTCCCAATCTGTCAAGGTTTACAGGAGAGCAGAGACTAGGAACATTTGGGATCATTTGTGGCTTAGAGCCATTAGCTACTTCCACCCACTTATTGTGACGTTATTAATAGCAAAATAATCTAAAGAGCAGGAGTTGGCTCGCTGGAGACCTGAGATAATGGAGGTGATTTCCAGTGAGGGCCCCAGGGCCCAGCTGAATCCTGTGCTGGGGAGCACAGCCTCATTTGGGGCCGTCTGGTGGCACCTTTGTGAGGACTCTGCTGCTCAGAGGAGTCACCTGCAGCCCAGCCCAGCCCAGCCCTGGGTCTGAGAGGTGCCACAGGAGATCAGCAGAGGGGAGAAGTGATGCTGAGCATCCCGCACTGTCTTGGTTTGGAAAGACAGGTGCCTGCTAAAGGAGACCGGAGCTTCCCCTGAAATGGAGAATGCAAACCCTCCCCACCCCTCTGAATTGCTGTGAATTTTAAATAAGGGGCTCTCAGGCAAAAATATGGGAGCGGGGAATAACAGTTATTTAATAGGGAAGGGAAAAAAAATTATAAAATAAAACAATGCAATACACTAGAACAACACTGACAGAGTCAGAACACAACCTGACACCCTGTGGGTCAGGGTGTTGGCAGCAGTCCAGTTGGAAAAGGGGCTGCAGTCCTCCTGGAGTGTCAGGCGTGGTTCTGTTGGAGCAGGGGGTCCTGTAGGAAAGGGGTGAATTCTTCCTCCACAGATCCGTGGAAGTAGCAGCAGCTGCTGTTCCTCTGGGGAGTCCAGTGGAGAAGAGCCGTGTTGGTGTGTCAGCATCTCCAGATTATATCTGTGTAGGAATGCTTGGCTCCTCCCTCTGGGCGGAGCATCTCACAATGGGATGTTACAGTTCTTATCAGTCATGTGGTGACATTCAACAGCCCCTTATCAGCAGATGTCCCCTGTTGATTATGATCACTCAGGAAGAGAGATAAGGAGAATTGCCCACTTGACACCAGACAAACTGCCATACAGATGGCAATAGAATACATCTTGCCTTGGTTTGCCCAGTGTCATTGGAGAGGTGGCACTGTCACCCTCCAATCCACTGTCACTTTCGGAAATCTATAAATGCTGGAGTCAGAAATTAAACTTCCCTTTTTATTCTTCACCTTGAGAGCAGTGGTGTGTGCTTGTGTTCTTTCGTGTCCTATGGTGACACTCTGGTGAACAGGAACCACACTTGGGGATCAATTCAGACTTCACTCAAGGCCAGGCAGTGCAGCAAAAGCTCCCTGCCAGCTGTGGCTCCGTGCTACCTCTCCTAAAACTCAAGTTTCCTGGCTGAAATGCAGTATCAGTGAGCTGCAGGGACACCCAGGGATGTTGGTGACCGTGGGATTGGCACTGCCAAAAGCAGGGGACATGCTGAATCCTCCTGGGGTACAGGAGAGACCAGAATGGCCAATGAAGGCTCTCATCAGGTACAGCTCCAGCCCTAGCCTGGGACACTGGAATGGAAATCAGGATTTGGCCTGCAAAAGAAACTTTGCACAAAATCTTTTGGAGCCGTGGCTCAATGAAAAGATTTGGAACTCTCTGAAACTCCGCGGAGCTTTTGGCTTCTTGTTGGGCCATTGCGTGTCAGTTTAACTGAAATCCTCATCCAATCATTAAATAGGGGTGTTTTCCTTAATGGGTCATTATGATGTGATTTATGACATTGGCGTAATTGTCAGAATTACTGTGGGTAATTAAAATATGAAACGATGCTGCCAGAGGCTTTGGTCCCTCTCAGCACCCTCATTAAAAACCAGGAGCTGACCAAATTATAAATAGGCCGGTTTGCACAAGTTCACAGGGAAAGCTAATTATAAAACTTATCCTGATGCACTCAGAACTCAGCCCATCAGTCACGCAGGTTCCTCAGGTGATTTTGCCATTGTATAACCTGGGGTGGGATTAGTGGGCCTGGGTACAAGGAGCAGAACAAGGGGGAGTGGGGATCCCTGGAACTGCTGGTGATGGATGTGGGGTGAGGGCAGGGAGAGGTGCTGCATTTCCCAGGGGGCAGAGAGCAGAGGAGCACGGGGAGAGGCTCTCTGCTCTCTGGTGGGACTCTCAGAGGAGCAGGAGAGCCACGTGAGCAGCTGGAACCAGCTCTGGGTCAGGAAAGGCTGGCTGAGCTCACAGCACTCCTGGTGCCAGTGGGACACAAACTGAAGGGGAAGGAAAAGTCCTGTGCATGAGGGCAGGCAAGGGCTGAGAGGTTTTTTCTCAGCATTCCAAGCGTTCTGCTTTCCAGGAGGAAAGGGAATGAAAAAAAGGAATAACTGGAGGCCTGTTCACAAAATCCAACCCAAAGGGAATGGAGGGGTGAATCCCTGCTGGACCATATCTCCCAGCTGAGTGTTTGTAACTCAAATAAACCTGATTAACTGCCTGTGTATTATCAGCCTAACCATCACTCCATCCCCACTGCCCCCCTGACTCTGAGGAGAAGCCTCAGAAACACAGAGCAGGAACAATGGGACTTCCCAACCCAGCAAAAAGGGAGATGCAAAATATTATCACCTCTTCCTAGAGGAGCATCCCAAATACCATCAGTTCTCAAGATCAGCGTCCAAAATATCTGTTCAGCTCCTCTGTGTGCTCTCCAAGCTCCAGAAATGCCGTTTGGGTGGTTCAGGAGGGGCTGCTGTTGGAATCCCACCCCTGAAGTGTGTGAGGCACCTCCAGGCATCGCCGCTTTGCGTTCCCCCAACCCAGGGAGGGTTTGGCCCTTCCACAGCTCAGCAGCAGCAGCAGAGCTGGGGACAGGTGGGGCTGGGTGTGCTGTGCCAAGCTCTGCCCTGCCCCAGAGCCCAGGTGCTGCTCAAAAGCACAATGTGCCAAAGGAGCTGCCCGCTGGAGCAGCGCTTGCTGCACCTCCATCCCGCTGCCTTCCTGCAGAACACAGCTTTACACTTGTCCTTCATACAAATAACCCGAGGGTGGGAATTATTCAGAAGGCTCGTGTTTGACACCCCATCTGTTCATTTCTGACAGCGATATATAATGTAAGGCTATAAAAACTTGAAAAATAATGCAACATAAAAAGGGATTGACTCGGCTCCAAGAGGCCATAAACGGTAACAAATACCATTGTATGATTTATTTCATGCTGTAATCTTTACAGTAAGTCATCTTTCAGACATTTCCTTGTGACAGGTTTTAATAATATTAATGCCCAGAGCAATCCAAATCATCGCCAATAGACATATTTATCAAGCTGCCAATCCAAGTAAATGAAATTCTATAAGCAATAATGTAACATGTTTAAAGGAAGCTAATAAAACAAGTCAGGAGAGAAATATTACTGCAAAGTATGCTCTCTCTAATCCAGCCCTGGATTTTATACAGCCGAAATGCAAATCTTTCCCTCCGTGATTTATTGCTCCAAAAATACCAGTGACCTTTCCAGGAGCTCTTGCACAGCCCTCCTCACACGTCCCTGCAGCCCGGGAGGAATCCTGCCTGGCTCTGCCCTACCTTGCACTGGGGAGCGATGGGCACCAGCAAGGAGCAGCATCTTCAATCTTGGAGATTTATTAAAGACTGACAAGCCTTAACACAGGCTTGGCAACTCAGCAGGTATTTATGAGCAATTATCCGGGCCCCAGATAAGTTGCAATTAACAGGGAGCTAAACCTGGGTCTTTAACCTGGTTTTCCTCTCAGTTCTCACTAAGGCAGAGCTGGGCTGAGGGGGCTCTGCAGCAGGGCCAGGGAAGGAGCCAGGGCAGGGCTGTGCTCACAGCCCCCTCACAAACATGTGTTTGTTCCTTGCTAGAAACTCAGCAGGAAGGAAGAACAAGAGTCAACAATTCAGCAAAACACACACCATCCAACTGGTCACGCCTGGGGCAAGGATGGGGGGAAAAGCTGCGGCTGGTGGAGCAAGCGTGGATGCTCAGCAGGGCTTGGGGAGTCCTCAGGTCCTCCTTCCTGGAGGAGTTTTGTGGCTCTGAGGGATTTTTGTGTTGGTTTGTGATGGCTTTGTTTTAATGGCACGAGTTGAGCTCTCCTGGGTGTGAGGATCTGCTTGGCAGTGGGGGAGCAGCCAGGGGAAGGGAGGGATGTGCAGGAAGGGAGGATCCTTGCTGGCCAAGCACAGCACTCCAGCAGTGCTGGAAGCCCTGAACCAGGCATGGTTTGGGTCTCACAACAGGCCAAGCCTCATTCTTCCCCACTGCAAGCGATTGAGCTCCCCCAGATTACGGTTTGGTCACATTTTTCATCGATTGGCCCACACCCAAACCTTATCTCAATCTCAGATGCAAATTTCTGTTCAGAGAACGATTGGAATTTGAGTATTTGGCAGGTTTGGTGTCCCAGTAAACACAGGTGCTGTCACAGAACCCTGCAAAGGGGAGGAGGTGATTCTAGAGGCACGGCCTGCTGGACGTATCCCTGATGGATCCCCTGGAGATGGGAGCAGGTCAGAGGGAGCTCCTCGGTTCTCAGAGCAGCCCAGAGGGGCAGCCTGGCCTGCCCCTGGGAATGGGCAGCTGGATGCAGCTGTTCGGGGTTCCACCCCTTTGGGGCTCCAGTTCTTTGGGGTTCCAGCTGTTCGGGGTTCCAGCCATTTGGGGTTCCAGTTCTTTAGGATTCCAGCTGTTTGGGGTTCCAGCTGTTTGGGGTTCCAGCCCTTTGGGGTTCCAGTTCTTTGGGGTTCCAGCCCTTTGGGGTGCCAGCCCTTTGGGAAGGTTCCAGCCCTTTGGGGTTCCAGCCCTTTGGGAAGGTTCCAGCTCTTTGGAGTTCCAATCCTTTGGGGTTCCAGCTCTTTGGGTTCCAGCTCTTAAGGATTCCAGCTCTTTGGGGTTCCAGCTCTTTAGGATTCCAGCTCTTTGGGGTTCCAGTTCTTTGGGGTTCCAATTCTTTGGGGTTCCAGCTCTTTGGGGTTCCAGCTCTTTGGGGTTCCAGCTCTTTAGGATTCCATCTCTTTGGGGTTCCAGCTCTTTGGGGTTCCAGGCCTTTGAGGCTCCAGGCCTTTGGGAAGGTTCCAGCTCTTTGGGGTTCCAGCTCTTTAGGACTCCAGTTCTTTGGGGTTCCAGCCCTTTGGGGTTCCAGCCCCTTGGGATCAGTTTGGAGCTCTGCTATCACACAGGGTCAGCCCCAAAGAGCTGCAGTTCACAGGGAGGTTTCCCCTGTGATTTCCAACTCCTCATTTCACCCTTCCCCACTCCCTCCCACCTTTGCCTGCTCCTTCTGCTTTTGCTGAGAGCTCTTTGAGGCAGGAGCTGCTTTTCCCTGTTCAGCAGCCACCCCTAATGGGATCCCAGTCCCAGCAGAAGCCCCAAGGCACTGCTGTAATACAAATAATAAATACTGCAACTAATAATAACAGCACTTTCAAATGTCCTCCCCAGGGAAGGGCTGGAAGACCAGTCCCTGGTGTCATTTAAAACTAAACACCACAAACCAGACCTGTGTGACTGCCTGGAACACGGAGTCTTTATGAGTGCAGCTGGGGGAGAATACTGATGGGGAGAGGAACAATTATTCATCTGCGGATTTGGCTATTTCTTTAGGGGAATTAAAAATATCTCCTAGTACCTTTTTTGTTCCTCACTGCTAAGCAGCAGCAGAGATCTGAGGGAAAAGAAATAAATAAATAAGAAATACATAATCCCCAAGGTGTAATCCCAGAGTATGGAAACTCACTTCACTTAAATACCTCCCTCTGGCATAATTGACTTTTCATGTGCATGTTAATAATGATATTTCAGCAGGTTGTGAGGGCTTGTTCTTCTCCCCCCACCTGCTTTGGTAAATTATGTGATTGGGCATGAGGAGAGACACATTATAAATCTAATTATGTTTTCGTTTATATTTAACAAGTCAGCACAATCTGGTGGCTTGTGTGTGTGTGTGTGTTTACTGATATTTCCAGCTGACCCCGGGAGCTGCAGGACAGCAGCCCTGGGTTCATTTCCCTGTGCCTTCCTCCTCCTCTGTCCTTGTGCCTTCCTCCTCCTCTGTCCCTCTGCCTTCCTCCTCCTCTGTCCCTGTGCCTTCCTCCTCCTCCTCCCTGTGCCTTCCTCCTCCTCTGTCCCTGTACCTTCCTCCTCCTCTGTCCTTGTACCTTCCTCCTCCTCTGTCCTTGTGCCATCCTCCTCCTCTTTGTGCCATCTTCTTCCTCTGTCCCTGTGCCATCCTCCTCCTCTGTCCCTGTGCCACCCTCACACTCATCCTCAGTGCTGTGAAGTTTTTTACCACACCGTTCTCAAACCATTTTGAACTCCCTCATTTTCCCATGGGGAAATCAGAAGTCAGCAAGGCCAAGTGGCTCAAAGCCCTCGGTTCAATCTGAGGAAGAGGGTGAAGAAAATGAGCTGAAGATCCCCAAATCCTCAAAGAGCCATTTAGCAGTTGGAACATCTTCTCTCTGACACCTGCTCTGGTCCTTGCTGAGCCATAACCCAAGAGCAGGGCTGTCAGTCCCTGCCTTGCAGCACCAGGAGTGATGTGGGGATGTCCAGCAGCACCCTCGAGGGTGTGTAAGAACACCAGAGCCCCTTCCAGGGGAGCAGCTTTGGGCTGCAGGATGTTCCTCCTCACCCACCTGCTCTGGATCCGGGCTGCTGATCCGCATCCCCTGCGCTTCACTGACAGAGGGGCTCCTCTGACTAAAGCCCACGGTCCCTGGGGCTCCTGGATCAGCTCTCAGACCCTGTGACAATGTCCTCTCCTGTCCCAGCTGCCCCGTGGGAGGCAGGCAGGCTCCCCTGCTCCAACTGGGGTCTGTCCCAGCACACCCTCACCCCTCACAGGGGGCTTGGGAGCACCACACAGCCCCTGAACCACCAGCTGGGAGTGCAGGAATGACCCAGAGCGCTCGGAATTCAGCTCTGCCTCGCTCGGATCCATCCACAGCCCATTGGGACGGAGGGCAGTGGTGAGCTCAGACCTGGCAGAGCTCCTGACCCAGCTCAGGCAGCTCCTCTCTGCCCCCCAAAACCAGCCCAGAGCTGCAGCTTTGCAAACAGCTGCTGGTCCTGAATGCACAATCCTGCATTCCCGGGAAATGCCATCCCGAGGTCGGAGACTGCCTTGGGAACCAGGAGGGAGCCGGGCAGGTGGAGGCTCCCGCAGAGCCAGAGCCTTGCTGGGCATTTCCTGGGATGTTCTCGGGGTGTTGGAGCAGTTCATGGAGCCGGAGCTCAGCTCCATCCTGCCGGGAATGCGGGCTGGGAATGGATGGGCTGAGCTCCCGCGGCTCGGGATGCAAGGGAGGCCCTGAGGCTCGGGATATTCCTGAGGCTTGGGATGCTCCTGAGGCTTGGGATGCTCCTGAGGCTCGGGATGCTCCTGAGGCTTGGGATGCCCCTGAGGCTCAGGATATTCCTGAGGCTTGGGATGCTCGGGATGCTCCCGCAGCTTGGGATGCCCCTGAGGCTCGGGATGCTCCTGAAGTTCAGGATGCTTGGGATGCTCCCCTGGCTCGGGATGCTCAGGATGCTCCCCTGACTCGGGATGCTCCCCTGACTCGGGATGCTCCCCTGACTCAGGATGCTCGGGATGCTCCCCTGACTCGGGATGCTCGGGATGCTCCCCTGACTTGGGATGCTCCCCCGGCTCGGGATGCTCCTGCAGGAGCCCTGCAGGTGTCAGCACTGCCCGCTCCCTCTCCCTCTCTCATCCCAGGGAAGGCTCAGCCGTGGGGCTCGGCTGCCATCTGCTGCTGAACGCATCTCTGCTCCTTTCTTTCCTTAGCCAAGCTCTGACTCCCGGAGAAGCAGAAATTCGGAGCATTTCAAGCGTGATCATAATCAAAAAGATGAAATGTGTCATCAGAAAACTCCCTATTTTAGCACGGGAGCACAGGGCTGTGTGCTCCAACCTATCCTCTGAGAGATACAGGTAATAAAAATATAATTAACAGAGATTCACTCAGCTGTCTGGGATTTTTTTCCCACCCTGTTTATATTTGTGCACGTTTGTTTGGTTGTTTTTAATGGGAAACAGATTTTAAAATTTTATCTGAGAAAGTTTCTGAGATTCTGCAGTTTATTCAACTCCAGGGCTCCTGAGGATTTGGCAGCTTTTTTAAAAAATAATTTTGCTAAATTGCAAACTTCCTAGGAAAGAGGTGCTTTCAGTCCCACCACATTATTTTTGAATGCTTTCACTACAATAAAATCATGAATGTAATAAACCCAAGAAGTTTTACTGCAGCCTGGATGGGCCAATTCTCCATGGGACCACTGGAATTCCTGAATACTCCCACTAAAAATAAAATATTTGTGAAATCTGCTCTAAAGCTGAACACACCAGGTGAAACAAGGGGGGGAAAATCTTCTTTTCCAATGGTTCTCCCTGGTGGTGAGCACCAGGATCCTGCTGGGCTGCTTCCAGCACATCTGTGCTGGGTCCAACAGCATCACTGAATTCCCCCTGCAAAGATCTCTCCAGAAACCAGCTCAGGCCAAATTCCTGCTGCTTCCAGCCCCGTTTTGGTGAATATTGGGCATTTCCACGTGGAGGGGGCAGGAGGGAACATTTCCCTTCCACACCTGCCCTCCCTGGGCAGATTCACGGCTCAGAAGGTGAACAAAGCATTGGAGACCCCAGTGATTATCACAGAACTGACTCCAGTTATTCCTGCAGGTACCGACTCCAGTTATTACTGCAGATACTCTAATTATTACTGCAGGTACTGACTCCAGTTATTACTGCAGATACTCTAATTATTACTGCAGGTACTGACTGTAATTATTACTGCAGGTATTCACTCTAATTATTACTGCAGGTACTGACTAATTACTG
Source organism: Fringilla coelebs (assembly GCF_963513975.1). Taxonomy (NCBI): domain Eukaryota; kingdom Metazoa; phylum Chordata; class Aves; order Passeriformes; family Fringillidae; genus Fringilla; species Fringilla coelebs. Next base: position 2,634,055 of record NC_140052.1, read on the forward strand.
CAGGTACTGACTGTAATTATTACTGCAGGTACTCTAATTATTACTGCAGGTACTCTAATTATTACTGCAGATATTCACTCTAATTATTACTGCAGGTACTGATTCCAATTATTACTGCAGGTACTGACTCCAATTAGGGTTATTGCAGGTACTGACTGTTATTATTACTGCAGGTACTCATTCCAATTAGAGTTATTGCAGGTACTGAGTAATTGTTACTGCAGGTACTGACTCCAATTATTACTGCAGGTACTCATTCCAATTATTACTGCAGGTACTGACTCCAATTAGGGTTATTGCATGTACTGACTAATTATTACTGCAGGTACTGACTGCAATTATTACTGCAGGTACTGACTCCAATTATTACTGCAGGTACTGACTGTAGGTACTGTAGGTTCTGTAGGTACTGTAATTATTACTGCAGGTATTGACTAATTATTACTGAAGGTAATGACTGTAGTTATTACTGCAGGTACTAATTATTACTGCAGGTACTGTAATTATTGCTGCAGGTACTGACGGTAATTATTACTGCAGTTACTGCCTCTAATTACTGCTGCAGGCACTGTGGCAGCATCAGGAGGTGCCACTGGAGCAGAGGCAGCTCCCTGGTGCCAGCTGCTGTTCCAGGGAAGCAGAAATGGGGTTTCAGCCTCTGACCCTGCTGCCTCTCCCCTCCTGCTCCCTCCCTCCGTGGCTCCATCTCCAGGCAGGCACTTCCTGGGCCCAGGGAGGGTGGATGGAGCTGGGGCCTGGTTTTCCATGAGCTCTGAGCAGCCCCAAACACTCCTTCCAGCACAGAGTTCATGCCCCAGCTTGGGGAGAGCACCCCAGGTGTTTTCCACAGCATTTTCCCCTCTGGGCCCAAAGCTCCTGTTCCCCAGCTGGTGAAATCACCCATTTCCTCCTTAGGAGTGGGGAAAGGAATAATTGCAGTCCACAGACTGGATTTTCTGGGTGAATTCTCCAGCTTTTTAGAGATCTATGGCACTTAATTTATCCCCTTTGCTGAACCAGTTCCAGCTTCCCCATTAGGGTGTCTGGTGTTTCATCACTGCAGAGAGTTCTCTGGCTCGGGACCAGAGAGCAAAAGCTCTGCTGCCAGCACTGACAAATGATCCCTTTATGACAATGCTTTAGAGCATTGAGGAGCCTCTGCAAACCCCTGTGGGCAAAAAGAATGGAGGTGTTTCCTTTCCCAATGAAAATAAATATGCCTGAGTCACCCCCAGCAACGGGAGGCAGCTCCAGCAGCAGCTCTGCCAGCTGGGCCGTGCCTGTGAAATATTTGGGTTGGAATGAAACAGAACAAGTCCATGAAACAAAAACTCTGAAAGGCAGCTCAATTTTATACACAACTTCTGCATCGACAGGCTCGGGATTTATTTCACCAGAGAGCCATGGAATGCTTTGGGTTGGAGGAGACCTCAAAGATCATCTTTTTCCAGCCCCCTGGAATATCAGCTGGCATCTGTTTCATTTATCCAGATAAACCCTGTGAGTGAAGGTCTCTGCAGGGAGGACTCCCAGCCCACGAGCAGGAGCTGCCTGTGAAGCCTCCCACAGCCACTAGAGGAGAGCAAAAGCCTTTCTGCTGCTCCAATCCCTGTCCTCAGTTAAATCCTCTGGTATCCATTTGGGAATACCTGGGCAGTCTGTGTTATAATCGATAGATGATTACATATTTATAATAGATACATGATTACTGTCAAGCCAATATTCGGTTTGTGGGTCTCGTGTGGTGGCAGGTGAAGAGGAAAGAGAGGAAAGGAGGATGGACCTGGATCCTTCCTTGCAGGGGTGACAGGATTTCTGCTTGTCCCTGTTTGGGTGTGAATTACCCCCTGAGACCCAAGCAAAGACAGAAATGAGCCTAAAAGGACGCTGAGGAGAGGAAAAGCAGGGGTGGACTGGAAAGGGCACGTTGGAAACATTCCCAGCCCATTTTTGGGGTCCTGTTGTGCTGCCTTAAGCACAAATTCAAATCCTTTAAATCTGTCAGGTGCCAGACAGGATGGGCTCATCCCACATCCCTCTGGAGTCGAGAGCCAAAGGAAGGCACAACATGATTATTATTTGCTTTGCCAATTCCACCTGTAAATTCCATCCATAAACCAACCCCTTCTCCCCCACAGACGCCCTGCTAACAGAAAATAAAGATAATCCAGCTTTGAGTTTGGATTTCTGGGAGATGCTGATGATGCCAATGGATTTCCAAATTCAGCAGCACCAGGGGAGTCCCCAGCTCCAGAGTGCCCAGCCCAGGATGCAGGGAATGATCAGAGCTGACAGATCCCTGGGGTGAAGCAGTCAGACTCCTCAGCTGAGGAAGGTAATTACAGCAGATTTAGGAACATCATATCTTGTATGGGGCTGCACAGCTGCTACCTGTCTGAGTCCTTCCAGCAGCTGATAAAATCACTGCAGAAAGCAGCACTTGGCTTTCTGAGCTCTCCAGGCAGGAAAAAAAAGTGACAGGACAAATATGTTGCCCTGCCAGCAGCACTCTCTGTGTCACTGTTAATATCAGTCAGGCAAAGCAGGAAAGCACTGGAGTGTCTCATCCCACCTCGTGCTGCTGGGAGTCCTCAGCAGGAGGCTGTGGGGAGCGAACATCTGCCAGGAGGAGAGAATTCCCAGATTCCGTCGTGCCCCAGGAGGGAGAAGTTCCAGCAGGGTTTATCCCTGGAAGAAACGCAGCAATCCTGATTTTGTGGCGCTGCCTGTGGCTCTGGACTCGTGTAAGAGCCCCAGGAGTCACCTGCAGTGACCCAGGGGTGCTGCTCCACCCGCACAATTTCTGTTTTCAAAGTGCTGGGACACAGGAAATCCAATCAGAAACCACTCCTGCTTCAGGCTGGTTGGTTTGTTGGTAGTGTTGGGTGGTGTTATAAATAAGAATTATATATATATATAAATATATAAATAAATAAATATTGACTAGGCCAATATTCAAGCAACAATCAATTTATTAATTAATTATGGTAAAGTATGAGCAAAACAGCGCTGGGTACAGTGGAGGCAGTTTTCCCTCTGACTGCACACCCATACTTGGGCTTACAGGTATTTATAGGGGTACTCAGAAGCTCTCTCAGCAGTTTCTATTTCTACTTGTTTACATCACAATTCTATACACTATTGTGATTTAGTTTTTCTCAGGATGTGTCCCAAAAAAGGAGGACTCCTAGATGGTGGTGGCAGCCTCCGAGATGTTGGTCCAGTTTCTGCAAGAAAAATGACGAATCCCATCTGGTGAAGTCCAGCTCCCCAGATGTGGGTCCTCCTTGTTATCACAAGGATTATCAGTGATGTCCAGCTCCCCAGATGTGGGTCCTCCTTGTTATCACAAGGATTATCAGTGATGTCCAGCTCCCCTTGGTGAAGTTGTAAATCCTTGAGATGATGTCCATCTTCCTTTCTCAAGCTGTTTTTCTCAGTTTTGTTAAGGAGTGAGATAAGCACATTTCCTTTCTATATATTCCAAAGCTATAGTTTCAAGGATAAAAACAATATTTTAAAATTATACTTAAAAAGGTTATTATTGCAGCACTCTTTAAGGCCTGACTACAAGCAACATCCTCAATGCTGTAATTCAAATGCTCCTAAATCAATCCAGGTTAATTGCAAACACAGGCCAGGTTCAGAGGCCTTCCATGCTGTACTTTCCTCAGTTATTATTGGAATTTGCAGCCGTCCCATGGTCGGTGTGCACACACATCACAATCACAAATACACACATTGCATTTCTGTACCAGACACCAAACACAGCTTTGTATTTCACAGTGGCTTTGTGCTTTAGCTTTAATCCAGCTCCATTCCTTCCGCTATTATTCCAGTATTTAGCTGAGTTTTCAGCATTTCAAGGCCCAAAGTCTCTTCCGGACATGAACAGGCCCCAGGTGTGCTGCACACTCCAAAGAGGAGCTGGCTGAGGCTGCTCCAGCAAACACAATTTCCAGGAATGCTGCATCTCAGAATCTTCTCCTTTCCACCCCAGATGGTCACAGCTCGGCTCTCCCCTTGATTTTCTCAGCCTCACTGCTTAAAAAATGTCTGCAAAGCGAGTCCTGCCCACCCCAGTGTTCTCAGCTCCCCTGAGGGATCCCTTGGGGTGCACAGGTACCCCTAAAACCCCTGGAGCTGCCTGGAGTGGGAATCCCAGCCCCACCTGAGGAGAGGCAGCTCAGGGATCCTTCCCAGGGCTGGGATCCCCAAATCCCCAGCTCAGCTGGAATCCTCAGAGCCCAGGGCAGAGGCAGCAGCAAAGCCCCACCAGCAGATCTGGGCTGCTCCAGACTGGCAAGTGTTATAAATGAATTAGCTAATTTGATTAATCTCACAGACATATTTCATGAAAAATCCTTTCCTTAGGATCTTTTCTCCTGAGAAGCTGGGAAGTTTCAGCTTCTCCACGTTTTGCTGCTTGGGAATGTGATCTGGAGAACTGTTCACCCAGCATGTGAAATTGTTTTTACTGGATGACCAATGGCAGCCACCTGTGTCGATAATATATATCATAAAATAATAAATCAGCCTTCTGAAACATGGAGTCAAGATTCCCATCTCTTCCCTCATCCTGGGACCCTGTGAACCCCACCACAGTTGGTGACCCTGAGTGAGGAACATTGCTTCAGATTAATAAGGAGAATTTATCCTATAATTGAAACACAATTGTTAAAAAGCCACGAGCAAAGATCAGATTGGTGCTGAACCAGGCCAACAGCATCGAGTGACACCCTGGCTCCTCTCCTCTACATCACAAAAAGTCTTTTTTATACATTTTTAAACTCCAAAAATTACTAAAAAAAGCTTTTTATTTTCTTATCATTAATCTTATCCTTTTAATATATTCATAGTTTTTCCTTTCTTACTGCTGCTCTTACTGAGAGTTTCCCAAAATCAGTAAATAATTCACTTTGTTAGAAAAAAATCTCCTACAATATACATTCTCAGGAACACATACTTATCTTATTGATGATACATATTGAGTGCATATTGCTAGAGTTTAGTCAAACAAATAATCTTCTAAAATCAACATTTCTCAAAACAAATATTCAAGCTAAAATTTTAACGCATATCGCTGCAATCTCATCAAAGAGAATTTCCCCAAACTCTCCTTTGGCGTGCTGAAATCTCCATCAAACAAAATTGCTGTAACCTCAACACAAATTCATTTTAAAATATTATTTTTACATATCATCTCTTGCAGAAAGGAGCTCTCCCACAGGCAGAGAGGGGGAACAAAACCCTCCCCTCTCCCCTCTCCCCTCCCCTGCAGGTCTCTGCTCAAGAGAAGCTCCCTGCCATAAGCACTGGCTGCTCTCAAGGAGCTGCAGGGATTTGGCAGCTGGGGTAGAGCACACAGCTCAGATTTTAATGAAAACAAGCTTTTATAAAACGTAACAGTCGTGGAAATGTTTTCTGGATTTTTTTCCTGTCTCCTGCTATTGTCATTAATTTTTCATGAGCATCATTCCACAGCCATCCATGCAACTCTAATTTTACAGCTCACTGTTACTCCACAAGAGTCAGGAAATGACACTTCCCAGGGCTTGATGCTCCATTCTCTTTTCAAATGAAACTGCTGAACTTCAACTTTCTCTCCAACTCCTGCATTATTTTCCTATTCAATTTATGCTAAATGTTTTTCATCCCGGGGCTTCTGTAACATTTTCCTGCGAGCTGTACGAGCCCTTCCTGATATCCTGACATGGATCCTGGGGATGGAGCCTGCCCTGGAGGTGTCCAGCCTGGAGTTAAGGCTGTTCACTGTAAATGCAGCTTGGCAGCAGCGTTTCAGACACAGAAACCATGGGGTTATTTATCAGCCTGCAGATCCCCTGGGATGGATTCCTGTGTTTAGAACCCTCTGCTGCCTTCTCCAGGAGGGATCCCACCTTCTCCCACAGCCCAGGATGGGCTCAGGCTGCAGAGGAGGCTCTTCCAGGGCTGCTCCTGGCAGGATCCCCCTCACCCTGGCCTTGGGGCTGCCCTGGGAGCAGCTGAAGCTCGGAGCAGTTCCCATCCAGGTTCTCTGCCAGCACCAATTCCCACATCCCAGCCTGGCCTGGCTCAGGGAGAGCCCCAAGTGCAGCTCTGCAGAGGGATGTGAGTGGGGAAAAGCCGTGGGAAGGAGCTTCTCCCGCCAGCCCTGCTGCTCCAGGAGCCAGGCCTGACAGGGATCCCTCAGCTCCTGCTGAGCTCTGACAGCAGAGCAGGTGAGGGAGGAGTGTTGGAAATCAGAAACACAACCAGGAGTCCCCCAGGTGAGCATCTCCCCAATGGTGGAATGCTGCTCGTGGAAAGGATTCTGTGTAAATAGGATTAACTGCCTGTTTGTTCCTCCAAACCCCACCTTTCTGTTCTGAAGATACTGCTAGTTGTTTGTCAGATTTATAATGCCTTGGGATTAAACACAATATTGGATTGCTCTTGATGTATAATTCTGCTCCTCTGATGATTGAATTCACTTCACTCTGCTGCACAGCTTTTATATTTTATTTATTTCATTTTACGATTCCATTTTATTTTTCCAGTGTCGTGCACCAGTACAAGCAAAGAACTGAGAACAAAGCTCTGGCATATTAAATCAATCAGAGAGGTTTACTTATTAATATCTTTTTAGCCCGAGAACATTCTACAAAACGCGTCTGCTCAGGCACAGGCTGGGAGAGGCAGCCGAGCTCTCTCCTGCTCAGCCTCCTCCTTTTATTCCTTTTATTCCCATCAAATTGTTTGCTAAAGGATGGGCTTGAAGAGGAGCTGCACCTGTGCTCAGCAGCACAGACTCAGGTGGATTTAGTACGGTTTTGGCACAGGGTGCCAAAGAGGAGAGATTTTCCAGAGCAGAAATCCTTTTTGATTTAGGTGAAATGTACATCTTTGAGTTAAGCCTGTAGCTTGCAAATATTGCTGTTTAGTCTGAATGCCTGTTCTCCCAAAAAAGTCTGTGTTCAGCAGAAGGGACAGAGATAAGGGAGGGGCCCTGGAGCTCTGAAACAGAGAGGCTGCTACAAAAAGCAGAATCAAAATAATCAAGGATTCTTTCTGATAAAGAAAAAATTAGCAGTAAATGTCACCTGAAATCAGTAGAATGAATATATATAAACCTAGTATGAAATTGTACGCATATGTATTTGAGAAAAACATTTTAAAAAAATCTGGGTTTCCCAGAGGCACATGCGTCATTTTAAGAAAACAATTCCCACGTGTGTCCAGCACTATAATAAACATAGAGATTATGGCGAGGAGTAAAAAGAGTCTCAGAGACCTTGGGTTCTGTTCCTCACGTCCAGACATCGCTCTGATCTCTCAATTCTGGGTTGGCTCGTTGTTTTAGGGCTTTATTTGCTCGGTTTGGTGGGGTGGCTTTCCCGTGGCACGCTGGCTCCGAGGTCATTTGCATGCCACCTCCGATGTCCCCTCCTGTCCCTGTCCCAGAAGGGCCATCCATCCTCCTGGAGCAGGCAGGGTGGCGTTGACAGAGAGGGGAATTCTCAACAACAGACTCTGAACAGGGGATTACAACATGGAGCTAACAGAGAACTCTCCTCTGCCAGCAACCAGCTCAACTTGTAACTCTGCAATCTTTAAAAAATGGGTAACCCTTTTTTTAACTCATAGCAGTGCGACTGGTTAAAAAACTTTTAAAGTGAGTTGTAACATTGAGTTCTTTGTCTGCTGCCTGGGATGTGAGCTGCTGGCATCTTCCCAGTGTCATAACCATGGAATGAGAGTGATGCTGGAAAATACAACAGCTCAGGGAACGTTCCCAGCAGTCCTGACCTGTTGGAGATTTGTACACAGCCCCCAGCCGGTGACAGAGCTGAGCAGCGAGTGAGGATGGCATTCCCGGGATTGCTGTGCTCGGTGCCCGCAGGTGGCACCGTTTCCCTGCAGTTCAACTCCTCTGCTCACCGGCGAGGAAAATCAATTTACAGCTCAGCATCGCCTCGGAGGAGCACAGAGCCGAGAGCAGAGCCTGTCCCGGGCGCTGCCGTGTCCCGGCTCCTCGGGCACAGCCACAGCAGTGCCACCAGATGCCACCAGATGCCACCAGCTCCCCCAGCGTCCTCCCCCCCACTTCCACAGACGCAAAACATCATCAAAAGCTCGGGGCTGGTGGAGAGCTCTGACGCCTTTGGAGCACTGCGGATGAATAATGCAATCAGCTGCTGCTTCAGGCAATCAGGACAGCTGAGGATGGCAGCAGCGATTTCGCCCGAATTGGGAAAAACATGTGCCCAGAAGAAAAAACAGAACAAACAGAAGAATGGTGGAATAATAGCCCAGCAAATGGCTGGCAGGGAGGCACAGGATGTGTTATTGCAGACGTTAAACGCAGCAATATTCCATGTCTGCCCTCTCCTTCCCCCCTTGCTGAGCAGCAGAGGGGACTGGGAGGGACTGGAACCAGCGGGGGTTTGGAACGGGGCACAGCAGAGCTGATAAGAGGCGTTATTTGCATTTTCACGGAGATAAGAACGCTGAAATTGCAATCAATCAGCTCATCTGAGACTCCAGGATGCTCGAGGCAAGGACAGGAGAGCTCCAAAGCAGCGCCCAAGGGGAGAAGGGGAGAGCAGAGCAGGGGGGCTCTCAGAAGGGCTGGGGTGACACCAGAGCCCCTCGGTCCGCAGGTCCCCGGGGCAGGAGGAAGGCTCAGCCTGGAGAAGGAAACCTCTGCCCATTCCCCTTCCTTGCCAGGACTGTTCCCCCCGAGAGGAACAGTGGATTTGTGTTTCCAAACCAGCTGTGGGGCTGCTGGGGGATAAAACCAGCACTGGGAGAGAAAAGAAACAATGGGAAGGGTTCTACTAATGGATGAATGGAAAAAGAGATTTGCTGTTACAAATAAACTTTAGGTTTGCTGAGAAATGAAATTAGACATTGAGAGATGAAAGAAACAACAGGAAAACCCCTAAATTCCGTAAGAATTAAAAATGAAAAGGGAATGCTGTACATTAGAGGGGAATCTTTGGGATCAGGTGTTCTGGGGAGTCTGAGCCTCTCAAGTACCTCAGGAATGGGGAAAGAGAGAAGGGAAATGTGGCTGGAAATTGGGATAAAAAGGGAGGGTGGATCCTCCAAAACTTGGAGAGACCCCAGGGGATGCCCCATGGGCTCTGCCTTGATTGGAATAAAGCCAAAGGACTCCTCTGTCTCCTGTTTGGACATAAACCCCTGGTGTCTGTGGATGAATTTCCCTAACAACCCTGCTCCCAGGCCTGTCTAGGGGAGAAGGGAAGGAATGGAACCACATTTCCCAGCCTGCACACCCCCAGCCCCTTCCCCTGCAGCCTCCATGGGGGGGTGGGAGTGCACACTTTGCCCAAACACCACAAAAGCCCCTGAGCCCTGCTTGGCAAACAGCCCCCACTTCTCCTGAAAGGGCTCTGAACCTTCCAGGTGCAGAACAAAACAGATTGGTTCGGAATTTGGAAGCAAATGAGCCATGCTGCTTGCTCCAGGCTCCCAATTTAATAAACATGCATCTCTATCTAATGGACAGTCTGTCACTTCCCTCGAACAGAAATCACCTGCTCCTCTAATAATCATTAAACAAATTGACAGCAGGATAGCCACGGCCTCTCCTCCCCACGCCACCTGCAGCAGGACTGAAATCATCCACCCCCATCTCCCCAGAAAAGCCATTATTCTGCTTAATTGGAAGGCACAAACACCCCCCACGTGTGACACGAGTCAGACACGGCCACGAGGAGAATGAACAGCATAAGAATTCCTTTTTTTGTTTATCTAACGTGTGTTTTATTAGCGACATCATTCCTCATTTCCTCCTGATGAGGGAGATAATCGCTCCTGTCTCCTGCAGAGCCTCCCCTGCTCAGGCCAGAGCAGCTTTTCGGGGCAGAACTGCCAGCAGGGACATCCCAAAAGCTGCTGCAGACACCACTGGGAGTTTTTAAGTCCCCTTTTGGAAGGGATGAGGATTTATCTCCTCCACATCATTGTCTGGCAGGATCCACAGGGATGTTGGGACTTCTGACATCATCTGTAGAGCTCTGCTAAGGCCCAGGGGGGCAAATTTCTGTCACAGCAATAAAGATACTTCAAGGTCCACAGTAATTGGGGGGAAAAAACAATCTCAAAAAGGGGCATTGTCAGGTATTGGCCTCAAGCTTCTACTCATCTTAAGCCTTGTGAAAAATGTGTATTTTATGATTGGCTTTTTGCAAATATTCAAATGAATATTATATGTGTTGTGTTAGAAAGTGATGCTGTATTAATTCTCTTAAGCAGTGTGTTAAATATTGTTTTAGGTTATTACAAAATGTTAAAATAGAAACTAGGCTATGTGGGATACTTTTTTTAAAGAAAGGACTTGCAGTGAGACAGCAGCCACAGGACACCTAAAGCTTTCAGAGAAAGAGAATTTATTGCTCCATTATGAGAAGAAATGAACTTCTTCCCACCTCAAAGGTGCTGTCAGGATTCAGAGGAAGAAGCTGACACTGCCCAGCCAGAATCCTGTGTGTGAACAGAATTGATGCACCATGGATGAGGTGTGTGAATATGCAACAGGCTGGCGCTTTAAGGGTTAATCTTCTGTTAATGTGGGTCCATTTTTGGGTTTATTTTGCCCAGAAAGAGGAACAGGACTGTCTGTAACTCTTTGTTTCTATTGTCTCATATTGTCCTAATCCAAATTTACCAAATTATTATTACTCTAATTATATTACTATTTTTATACCCATTTTATTACTATTAAACTTTTAACATATTTTTAAAAAGTGATTGGCGTTTTTCACTGGCCTGGCTCTGGTTCTGCCTGCCCATGCCCTGATTCCAGACAGCTCCAAGCCCTGCCTGCTGCTGGCCCTCAAAACCTCTCCCCCACAGCGTTCGTTACTGAGGGACACTCGAAATTAATGAAGAATTCTCTCAGGCAGCCTGATTGCCTCAGTCCCGCTGGGTTGGGAGTCCTGGAGCACTTTATGGAGGAGGGCACAAAGCCATTGTAGGGAGAAAGGAGCCAGAGGAGCAGCCCTGTGCTCCCTGCTCAGGGAATCCCCACCGGGCTGGGGCTGAAATCTACAGGGCAGGAGATCTTTCTCCTTGTTAATGCCTTTATTAAAAGTGATCAGTTCAGGTGGGAAGAACCTGAAATAAACAGGGCAGGAGATCTTTCTCCTTTTTAATGCCTTTATTAAAAGTGATCAGCTCAGGTGGGGAGAGCCAACAGGTCTGGGCTCACACCACTGCTGCTCCCAGGAGTGTCTCGGAGGAGGAGGAAAGTGCAGCTCTGTCCACTGGTCCATGGGCAGAGCTGGGGGTTCCATCCTCACCAAAGCACCAGAAGATTCTCTGCTTTTAGGTTTGACATTCGAGGTCCTCTGTCCAGCTGACACCTTTTTAGGTTATGGTGAGGAGTAAAAAGAGTCTTAGCAGACCCTGGGTTCTGTTCCTCACGTCCAGACATCGCTCTGATCTCTCAATTCTGGGTTGGCTCGTTGTTTTAGGGGTTTATTTGCTCGGTTTGGTGGGGTGGCTTTCCCGTGGCACGCTAGCTCCGAGGTCATTTGCATGCCACCTCCGATGTCCCCTCCTGTCCCTGTCCTGAAGGGCCATCCATCCTCCTGGAGCAGGCAGGGTGGCACTGACAGAGAGGGGAATTCTCAACAACAGACTCTGAACAGGTGATTACAGCATGGAGCTAACAAAGAACTCTGCCAGCAACCAGCTCAACTTGTAACTCTGCAACCTTTAAAAAATTGGGTAACCCCTTTCTTTTACTCACAACAGGGCCATCCTCTGCCAGCTGGGCACAGAAATTTTGTGGGGAATTGTGATAGATGAGTGATGCCATGAGTGACTCTCACAATTAACAGACAAATCTCATGGATATAGGATAAGTTTATAGGTTTATAGTTCTGTTGTGCCCCTCGTGGGGTTATCAAGGGACAGCTGGGAGGGCTGGCTGTCACCCTGGAACACCTGAGCTCCAGTCAGGGTTTGAGGAAGAGATCTCCACCACTGGACAGCAAAGAAGGGGCTGATGGACAGAGCTTTGGGAAGGGTTAAAGGGTTAAAAAGGGAAAATCTCCATGGTGAGAGGGCTGAGCACGTGGCGGGGAAAATCTTTTGCTCCCAGTGCTGTAACCTTTCTTCTTTATTCAGTCTCCTGTTGTATTTTTGATAAGGTTTAATAAACCTTCCTAAACTATGAAAAGTGAGGAGATATTTCTCACAGAATTCATCTCAGCAAGGCACCAGGAAGGGTTTTCCTCCATTTGGGCTCCAGCAAAGAACTCTGGCTCATCCTGCCCCGGGTGAATCCTCCCTGAGGTCCTGCGGGGAAAGGGCAGAGGAGGAGCTGCAGAGGGAGCAGGGCTGCTCAGCCATCAGCCCCTTGGTGCTGAACAACCTCAGAGAGGGCTCTGGGCTCCCATGGAAACCTCTCAGCAATCAGGAGGAGCAGAATGAGCCTCATCCACCCTCGAGAGCAGCCAAGTGTCAGCGCCGGGGCCCTGGAACTGATTGAACCTCTGGTTATTGCCCTGTGCTCCTCTCCAATGCCAGCCTGGCCAAAAACAGCTCAGGGAGGGACAAAAGTGCAGAGCCCCCGGGGCTGTGCCATCCCACAGACCCCACAGACCTGTCCTGAGCCCTGCAGACCCCACAGACCTGTGCCAGGCCCTATAGACCCCACAGATCTGTCCTGACCAGGGTTTGGGGCACTGCTGATGTCTCACAGCTCCATCCTGGGGGTTTTTGTGCTCCCAGGGTGACTTTGGGACACTCCTGGTGTCACACAGCTCCATCCTGGGGTTATTTGTGGTCTCAGGGCAGTTTTAGGGCACTGCTGGTGTCACACAGCTCTATCCTGGGGGTTTTGGGCTCCCAGGGTGGCTTTGGGGACCTCCTGGTGTCACACAGCTCCATCCTGGGGGTTTTGTGCTCCCTGGCAGGGTTTGGGGCACTCCTGGTGTCACACAGCTCCATCCTGGGGGTTCTGTGCTCCCTGGCAGGGTTTGGGGCACTCCTGGTGTCTCACAGCTCCATCCTGGGGGCTTTCGTGGTCTCATGGCAGTTTTAGGGCACTCCTAGTGTCTCACAGCTCCATCCTGGGGTCTTTGTGCTCCCAGGCAGGGTTTGGGGCACTGCTGGTGTCACACAGCTCCTTCCTGGGGTCTTTGGGCTCCCAGGGTGGCTTTGGGGCACTCCTGGTGTCACACAGCTCCATCTGGGGGGTTTTTGTGCTCCCAGGGTGGCTTTGTGGCACTGCTGGTGTCACACAGCTCCATCCTGGGGTCTTTGGGCTCCCAGGGTGGCTTTGGGGCACTCCTGGTGTCACACAGCTCCATCCTGGGGGCTTTTGTGGTCTCAGGGCAGTTTTAGGGCACTCCTGGTGTCTCACAGCTCCATCCTGGGGTCTTTGTGCTCCCAGGCAGGGTTTGGGGCACTGCTGGTGTCACACAGCTCCTTCCTGGGGGTTTTGGGCTCCCAGGATGGCTTTGTGGCACTCCTGATGTCACACAGCTCCTTCCTGGGGTCTTTGTGCTCCCAGGGTGGCTTTGTGGCACTCCTGGTGTCACACAGCTCCTTCCTGGGGTCTTTGGGCTCCCAGGGTGGCTTTGTGGCACTCCTGGTCCCTCCCAGCTCTCCTCTGAGCCCAGGTACAAATCACCAGGAACAGAACCAGCGCTGGCCCCACTCAGGTGACCGCAGAGGAACCCTCAGAGCCTGAGGCTCCAAACAAAGGCAAGGCTCCCCCTTTCCCCCTGCCATGATCAAAGAACCTTCCCTGGATGTAGGAGAGCTGCCCAAAGTGCCTCAGACAGGCAGAGATTAACAGGCCTAAATGATACATGTGCTCTAATTAGAGAGTGTAACCACCTCGGGCTGATCATCATTGCTGCCTTTATGTTTATCATTGCACTGCATTAAGGTCCCTGGCAGTTCTTTCATCTGACTTACACTCAAGGACATCAGGTTTTTAATCATTAAACACCTTAAACACTGTTTTTCAGGAATCTTTGAAGAGTAATTATTTTACCAGTATAAACTGTACATCTCTGAAGGTTGATTTAAAACCCTCTCATCTCCAGCTGCTGCACTTGTGTCAACAGAGCTCTTTGGAAATCAGGAAAGGAGCACAGAAAATACAGAAAAAAAAATTTGTTTTGTCGTTCTTACTGTAGTTTTTAATCTATTTTGTTTTGTTGGAGGGTTCTCAGCTCCACTCTGGGACCTGTCAAAGTTTCAGCCCTGTCAGAGCTGAGGGGGTTTTCACTGGGGTGAAATTCAGTTGGGGTGGGTGAAATTCAGTTGGGATGGGGTGAAATTAATTTGGGATGGGGTGAAATTCAGTTGGGATGGGGTGAAATTCAGTTGGGATGGGGTGAAATTCAGTTGGGATGGGGTGAAATCAATTTGGGATGGGGTGAAATTCAATTGGGATGGGGTAAAATTAATTTGGGATGGGGTAAAATTAATTTGGGATGGGGTAAAATTAATTTTGGATGGGGTGAAATTAACTTGGGATGGGGTGAAATTCAATTGGGATGGGGCGAAATTCAATTGGGATGGGGCGAAATTAATTTGGGATGGGGCGAAATTAATTTGGGGTGGGGTAAAATTAATTTGGGATGCGGTGAAATTAATTTGTGAAGTAGTGGAATTCAGTTGTGACATGGTGAAATTCAGTTGTGGCGTGGTGGAATTCATTTATGATGTGGAACTCAGTTGTGACGTGGTGGGATCCGATTGTGACGTGCTGCTGGAATTCACTGCCCCCTGCAGAATGCAGGGATCTGGCTGGGGATATGAAACTGTCAGATGTAAAAGCAGCCCCTCCTCAGTCTCTCTCTGCATGGGAAATGCAGAGGGAGCAGTGGCAGAGCTGCATGGAGCTCGTGGCAAGGGCAGGATGGACACCCCGGAGCTCCAGGGAGGTTCCTCAGGCTGCCAAAAGCCACTGCAGCTCCTCTGGGCATCCCTGCAAGGACAATGTTCCCTTCTCCTGCCTCCCAGGCACTGCTGAGCGCAGTGACAGCCCCAAACCTCATTATCTGCAAGGTTAAAATCCAGAAATTCCCATCCTGAGCCAAGAAACTTCTCAGGAGCAAACCCCGAATCAAAGAGCCCAGACCCTTGTCTGTAATTAGAAGTTCCAGGACGGCCCCAAACCTCATTATCTGCAAGGTTAAAATCCAGAAATCCCCATCCTGAGCCAAGCAACCTTCTCAGGAGCACACCCTGAATCAAAGAGCCCAGACCCTGGTCTGTAATGAGAAGCTCCACATCACCACAGGTTGTTTTTACCCTGTGTTTTCCCCCCTTTGATCACTCAGAGGCTCAGTGTGATAACTCTGCTCAGTGAAATGAACAGTGCTGGGCATCCCCAGCCTCACAAATTCAATATAAACACTACAAAAATTGTAAACATTCCTGACCCAACCTGCATTTCTGATGCAGTTCACGGCAGGCTGGAGCCAGAGCCCTTTGAAATTCAGATGAAGCCTTTTCCAAATCTGTTTGAACACTGTGGGGCTGGGCTGGGCTGGCTCCTCTCACATGTGCCATGGATGCTTTTCTGCATGAATACCAATAATTCCCAATAAAAGCACCTTTGCAGACCATGGCCAGGCACAGAAATCAGCCAGCAAAAAGCAGAGGGATCCTTGTCCCAGCTGCCAGCTCTGAGCACAACAGGGAACCCCTCTGCAGGACAGGAATTGGTTGAGTTTGGGAAGATAAAGCCCCACAAATGCACTGCCCCAGGCAAAGGGAGCTGCAGGAATGGGAATGTGCTTTTTAAGGAGTTCTACAACACAACACTGAGCCTCCAGCCAAGAATTCTCTCTATTATTAGAAAATCAATTACTCCTTCCAGTCTGGACTGCAAATATTGGAGGTGGCTAAATAGCCTGGGATGTTTTTCACTCATAAACTTCTCTCTCTGCAGTGGGAGTAGCAGAGAGGGGGTGATAAAATTTGTGTCTTGTGGTTCCTGCACATTTCAATATTGCTCTCCTGCAGTGGAGCCTGGTGAACGGAAAACAAATTTAAACGGAGATAAAAGCCCAGGCAGATCTCATCCATCCACTCTGCTAACTGCTGTCATGGGCAGAGATGGAATTTGGCTCCTTTGGGAAGGGCTCTTGCCGTTTTTTCTCGTTGTGGAGCTGTAATTTTATTGTCCCTGAGCAGGGGGAGTTCCTGGGGTGGGATGGGTGGGGATGGAGCCTGGCTTTGAAACGGGATCACTTGGGTTCCTTCCTGCTTTGCTCCTCAGGAACACACAGATCCTCTGCCTGTGTTTTTCTGGGTTCATTTCATTCAGGCTCCAAGTTTCATTCATTTTCACGTGGCTCCAGTCCCCCTCATCCTGTGCTCATTGGCCCAGGCAGGCATTTTAACACAAGCAGCTATTTCCCTACTATGCCTAAGCTTAACTGACAGTACAAACACAAACTATATCTTTATAACAAAGTTACTTTAACATCACACAGGTAAAATCCATTTTAAAAGTTGCAAAAAGCCAATACAATAACATGTATCTATAACATCCCTCCAGCACTGCATGTTTGCAGATCTGGACTGGAATGCTCAACTACCCTTGTGGCCACATTCAAGAACAACGTATCAGATTTTGCAGAGAATTCCACATATAATCACCGAGGAGAAAATCCTTTGGGGTTTAGTTCCATCTCTCACCTGCTCCAAGTGGAGGGAAGATGGGTTTTTGTTGAACACTGCAGCAGTAGCAGCACTGGATCAGGGTTTTTTTTTTTTTTTAATTAAAAGAAGGGCAATATAAATAAACCAGGTCTGATATAAACTTCTTGAAGTGCCATTAGAGCTTTTTATTAATTTTCACTCAAAGCCCCAAACCCAAAGTCTCAAACAGCCCGGGTTCCTGGTGGCAGATTGCAGGAGGCACCTGACCCTCAGACGGCTTCAGGAGGCTTTGCACCTTGGCACAGCCCCTGGATGTGCTGCAGACCTTTAGAGGCAGCACTGATAAAACATCATTTCCTTTGCAAAAGGGCTGGTGTGCTCCTGCAGGAAGCTCAGGGACACCTGGAGTGTTCATCTCCCAACCCTCCAGGGACATCCCTCCACTTGGGAACACTCATTAATTAATGTTCCTCAACAGCCAGGGCCCAATTTGTCATGAAACTCAGAATAAATAAAACACGCCGTGATGTCCCCTCCCTCCCACAGTCACTGTGACTGAACTGCCAGAACTCCATTACAACTGTGCTTTTTCCTTGATAATTATTTGAATAAATATTTGAATATTTGCATTTTCTCCAAAGAACTTGGCAGAAACCTGCACCAGAGACAGACAGAACGCTGCTTCACGCCAGCTCCCCCTGCCTTGTCCCTCGTTGTCACACAGGGTCACAGAGCCTGGTCCAGCTCTGGAAATCCAAACCCACAGCTGGGCAGTGCAGAACCCAAACCCCCACTCCAGCCTGGAGTGCAGGGTGGTGCCAAGGCCCCCTGTCCCTCCTGTGTTTGCCCAGGAAGGAGTTGGGGATGTTTTGGGAGCTGGTCCCAGCTGAGCCAGTCCTGCACATGCTGACACCTTTCTGTCACCAGAGCACCACCAGGGACTCCACATTTCCAAACTCAGCAGTTGCCTACCTTGGGTGGTTTTAAAAACCCCTCCAATCTCCAGACCCAAGCAACTGCAAGTCACTCTGTGCTTTCCTGGAAGGAGACTGCAATTCCTCCCTCCTGCTGGGACCAGAGATCATTAACATCATTCGTGTTCTCCCCAAAACTGTTTGGAGACCGTGACAAGCCCCATTTGTCCCTGACAAGGCAGCTGGGAGTGTTTGAAAGGCCTCAGCCTGGCTGCTGTGCCCTGTGGAAGGCTGCTGGCTCCTGACAGGTGGAGTTGCTGTTTTGCTAAAGGAGCTGTCATTTCATCAATCTTTCCGGCTGGCTCCAGAGGGGAAAACCCTCCACTGCACTTGCTTTCATTTCTGCTTTTAGTTTTAAGAAAAGCTGTCTTTAAAACGCAAAGATCAGAGCCCCAGGAGGGGAGGAAACAGCTCAGAGGTACCTGATTCCTCAAACAGAGCCATTTCTGCTCAAGTTGTTAACAAGTTGGCTTCAATTTCTGCCTTTACACCTTTATTCTGACGGCTTCACACCACACCGAGCTCCCTCCAGCACCTTCTCCTTGCTGCTTCTCCAAAATGGCAAATCCACACATGCAAAGGTAGGAGTAGCTCTTGTTTTGGGCAATAAAGCTGATGCCAGAGCAGATAAATAAAGTGGACCCAAAATCAATCTGCACAGCTAACGTGGGACTTCTTACCTTTTAAATCCTCCCAGAAGTGCAGGAATGCCAGGAGCTGCTCAGAGAAGATTCATGTCTCTGTAGCATTCACAGTCTCTGAAAAAATCCCTTTGCCCAGGATTTTTCTCCTGGGAAGCTGAGAAGCTTCAGAGAAAAGGAAAACACTTCTTATCACATTTGTTTCTCCTGTGTTGTGCTCATGTGGAATGTGGTTGGAGATTGTTCACCCACAGGTGATTGTTCCATTGGTTTCATGTGAGTTATTTCACGTGGTTTCATGTGAATTATTATCAACAGTGAGTTATTTTCACTCTTTGGCCAATCAGGACTGTGATTTGGAGAATTGTTTACCCAGCATGTGAATTATTTTTAATTAATGGCCAATCCCAGCCAGCTGTGTCAGACTCTCTGCTCAGTCACAGGTTTTTATTTTTCATTCTTGTGTAACCTTCTGATGTCTCCTTTCTCTTTCTTTAGTGAGTTTTAGTGTAGCATTCTCTATTCTATACTCTAGTCTTTAGTATAGTTTTAGGATATCAATGGAATGGAATGGAATGGAATAGAATAGAAAAAAATAATGGAATGGAATGGAATGGAATGGAATGGAATAGAATAGAATAGAATAGAATAGAATAGAATAGAGTAGAATAGAATAGAATAGAATAGAATAGAATAGAATATCTCAGCCTTCTGAGAACTTGGAGTCAATTCTCATCTCTCGCCTCATCCTGGGGATCCCAACACCTCAGCACTCCAGCGTGGGCAGTGCCCAGCTCCTTCTCCTGGCACAGGGGTTGTGCAGCTGCCCCTAACGAAGCCCACATCATTAATTACCCAAACCCCCTGTCCAGGGCCACCTGAGCCCCTGAGCTCCAGTTCTCCAGTGAGCTCCAGCAGCTCCTGTTCAGATCTTCCCTGAGCTGTCACACCCTGACTCATCAGGAGCCCGAGAACAAAGTGTTGGCATCATTTAAAAAATAAAATACAAGCAAAGCAAAGATGCTTGCAATGACATCTTTGATGTTTTATAGATTAAGAGAGTCTCTCATGAATAACATTCATTCCTTGTGTCATCCCTTTTCTGGCTTGGAGAGTTTTCATTAACTGAGATTAACATTAACTGGAAAATAATTAAACTGGCTTAGGGAGTCTGGCCTTCCCATCAGCACCAGCAATAATTAATCAACACAATCAATAGATTTTAATAGCATTAAAATTCTGATTTACTGCCTTATTCCTCAAGCCCACACCTCCCACTTCTATTCTTAGCCTCACTGTGGGCAGGATAGTCCTTAGGACAACACCAAGGGGACAAATATAGAAATTAAAATCAACCTTCATTTCCACTGTCCCTGTAAGAAAAGGTCATATTTTTTTCCTTGTAAATTTCTCTTCATAATTCCCCAGCATCAATCACCTCTGGCCTGTGATTCTGAGCTCATCAGGTTCCCTTTTAGCTGCACGAAGCCAAAATGAGGGGAATAAAATGGGACCCAGGGCGAAGGGGGCAGAGGATTCCTTGGCAGGGCCAGGGCAGGAAGGTGCCAGCACCCTGCAGACCTGTTCTGAGCCCTTCTGTGGAAATGCAGGCAGATTTTACCCCTGGCTCAGCGAGGATCCACCAGGTTTGGAAGCAGTTTGGTCCTGCTGAGTGCTGCTGGAGAAAGGCTCCAGCCAAAGCCCTTGCTCTGGGGTTTCTCCGCACCCAGGCACGCCCTGAGCACAGAAAACGAGCTGGATCTCCTCTCCCCGGTGGGGCTGGTGCTTTATCACGAGGGGACAGCTTTAATTCTCTATTTCTCCATGTCTGTGGAGCTCTTTTAATTAACTTCCAACTTGCTCAGGAAGCTGAGCATCCCGTGCTCTCTGTCAGAGCTGGATTAACCATTTCCTTATCAGCAGGAGCCACATTTTATCTGCTGCCAGCACTGCCCACACCTGAGAGCTCCTGGGCACAGGAGGGACCCTCCAGCCCCCTGTCACTGAGTTCTACCACTGGGAAATGAGGAAAAAATGAAATCCCAGGTACTTCCTAAGCCTCTGAATGCAAGGCCTAATCCAGGTAATCCCAAAGCAATCTTGCTGGCAATCTAATTGTGTTTTCTGAGGAGGAGGCTGCAAGAACAGTTTGTTTACACATAATTGGATCCCTTTATGTGTTTGTATTGTGCTTATTTCTGAAACCTCTCAAAATTGAAAGGTCTCCTGGAATATTTGGCTTGGCTTTTCACTCCAGCCTGAGGGATTACCCATTATTTTGCACATAATGGCCCAGACAAACATGAATTTTGTATTAGCACAGATCAGAAAGTACAGCTCTCCCTCGAGGGCCAGCGACCGGGAGACACCAGGAAAACTGAGGAAATGGTGCTGATTTTTAAATCCCTTTTTATGCTGATTTGTTTCTCAAGGGAAGCTCTTGCTGTCTGCAGCTGGAAATGCAGCTCCCTGGGGAGAGCAGGGGAGGAGAGGCTTCACATTTGAGGGGTTGTAAAGTCACCACAACTTTCACCCAGATCTTTGTCTGCATCCCTCCCCTCCCTGGTGCCAGCCCAGCTCAGCTGGGAGCACCTCAGTCCCCAGGAGGGGATTCCAGAGCACAGAACAGCACAGCAGAAGCTTCTGGGGGCTGCAGAGGGAGCTCAGCCCTGCCCTGGGACAGAGCTCCTGGTGCAGACATCCCTGGTGCCGCCTCCATCCCAGGGGAACCTTCCCTGGCCATTCCTCCCCTTCCTGGGGGACATTTCCACCCCCAGCTCCCACACCCCAGTCACCAGCTCTGCCACAGAGGCTCCCTTGGGGCTGCAATGGGAATTCCAGGATTTTGCCAGGGCTTTTTGCACCAGCTCAGTGAGGAACCTACAAGAGCACTGCTGGCTCCAGCCACAGCCACTGCCTGGTGCTGAGGAGGAGACACCGACCCAGGGAGCCAAACGTGGGGATCTGTGTGTCCAGAACTCCCTCCCTGCCAGGCTTTCCTTTCCCTTTTCCTTTCCTTTCCTTTCTCCTCTCCCTTCCCTTTCCCCTCTCCTCTTTCTTTCCTTTCCTTTCCTCTTTCCTTTCTCCTCTCCCTTTCCTTTCCTTCCCTTTCCCCTCCCCTTTCTTTTCTTTCCTCTTTCTTTCCTTTTCCTTTTCACTTCTCTTCCCTTCTTTACCCTTTCCTTTCCCCTTTCCTTTCCTTTTTCCTTTCTCCTTTCCCTTCCCTTCCCCCTCTCCTCTTTCTTTTCTTTCCTCTTTCTTTCCTTTTTCTCCTTTCCTTTCCTTTCCTTTCCTTTCCTTTCCTTTCCTTTCCTTTCCTTTCCTTTCCTTTCCTTTCCTTTCCTTTCCTTTCCTTTCCTTTCCTTTCCTTTCCTTTCCTTTCCTTTCCTTTCCTTTCCTTTCCTTTCCTCTTTGCTTTCCTTTTTCCTTTACTTTTCCTCTTTCCTTTTCCCCTTTCCTTTTTGCCTTTTCCCTTCCCTTCCCTCTCTCCTCTTTTTTTCCTTTCCTTTTTCCTTTTCTTCCCTTTCCCCTCTCCTCTTTCTTTCCTTTTCCTTTCCCTTCCCTTCTTTCCCCCTTTCCTTTCCCCTGGACACCCCCCAAGCAGAGCAGTCCCTGTTTTTCCTGTCCATCTCCCTGTGAGTGTGGCTGGGGCCCTGCTGGCCCCGCAGGTGTGGGCTGTGCAGAAATCCAAGCACTCAGCCCCAGCTGAGGGGGTCAGGGGCAGAGCAGCCCCTGAGCTGCTGGCACAGCTGATCCTCATCCCCCTGACTGCAGCAGATCCCTCCCAGCCATCCTGATGTACAGAAACAGCCCCAAATCTGCAGCTCCAGCTCAATCCAGTCACTCCACAAAAAAGAACCTTTCATGCTCGCTGTCAGAGGAGACAAAAGCTGCAGCCTGCCTCGCTCCTCCTGACACTTGTAAAGCTTTTCAAACCAGGCACACAAGATTTGTCAGAACAAAGTTGACATTTTAAATGAAGAGTAATGATGAAATGTCTAAAGATGTGCTGCAGAAACGCTCTCTCAGAGAGCGCTGGCAATTTGAATACAACAGCAATGTGTCATCGTGGAGAAGTCAAACCAGGGATTCTTTCATGTGGTTAAACAGGGGGATAAATTATGGAAAAACTGCAGAGGCTGTGATGCAGGAGGGGAAATTCATCAGTCCTGGGTTTGGGGCTCCACATGTGCAAACCTGTGCTGGGAATTGCTCCTGACACGAGCATGGACGTTCCGTGGACAAACAGCAGGTGGAGAGCAAAGTTTGGTTCTCCAAAAAGCCAAAGCAAGCAAAGCCTGTTCTGGTCTGTTGAGCTGAATTTGTAGAATCCCCCTTCAGCATTTCAGCTGCTCTAACAGCACTGATAATGGTAAATTTATTGGAAGAAGCTGAGCCTCGTGGAAGAGAGGAAATGTGTGGAAATGCAGCTCAGCATTTAACACCTTGCAGTGGCCAGGGCAATCCTGGGCTCTTTGCAGGGATGTCTGGCCCTGGAACATCCACACTGATGAATTTCAGTGAGAATCCTGAGATTTCATTCTGCTTCCCTCATCTCCTTCCCAGTGGAAGCTGAGCATAGCTAATGCTGTAACATGGGGACATAGTAAGAGGTTTTAATCCAATTTTTAACCGCCCTGGATGCAAAAGAAATTTGTGAAGCATGTCTAAAGTAACAAATGCCTGAGCTGGAAACCGTTTTTCATTTTGAAAGTGAAAATTTATTAGGAAGCCCCAAAGAGCCACTTCTCAGGGCAAGGAGAGAGAGTGGGAAGCCTGAGAATTCAGCCCTGCTTTATCCTCTGCTGAATCTCAGGGCAGATTCCCCTTTCAGGGCTGCTTTACTGCACAAACCGAGCCCTTCTCTCGTTTGGTCCTTCATCTCTCTGATCCATAATCAAAAATGAGATAATGAAACACAAAACCCCCAGTGATGAGTCAGTCCAACGTGGCAGGACACAGGGCTGTCTCTGGAGCTCCCACAAGGTAAGGAGGGCCCTTTGGGGCACTCTTTTTGCCCCTCAGTCCATCCCTGCGTTCTCCTTTTCCACCTCTGCCTCCCTTGCAGAGCAGGAGGAGTTTTGTTTGACGAGGCAGACGATGACCCACTTTAAACTGCAGCATTGGAGGGGAGCTGTGCTTTCATTGCAGCCTCTCCAGGGTGGGTTCAGGGAGCTGAGCTGGCTCTGATGGGCACTGCCCAGCAGGTTTTTGGTTTCTTTACTTGTTTTGGAAGTCACAGGTCTGGGAGGTCCCATTTGGAGCAGACTCTGCAGAGTTCAGCAGAGAAACTCACTCCTGATTCCCTCGGGGATGCGCTGCCACATCGCTTAATGACTGACTGCTGCCTTTAATTAGCCCAGCTAATTGGGGGAGGCAGGGTTCAGTCCCTCTGACAGATGAAGTCACTCTGGGTGCCGTTCTTAGGTGTGACTTTACAGGCTCTGAGGTGTCCAGACGTGAGGGAGCTCTTCGGAAAATCCCACAGCTGGATTTGCAGGACTTGGACCCCATTTCCCCACCCTTCGGCTCCATCATCTGCAGCTTGCCAATAATTCACTGCTCCTCAGGCTCCCAAAGACAAAGAGAATTAATTCCAGTGGATGGCAACTGAATGAGAAGATGAAGAATGGATCTTGCATTCCCAGCTCAGGTGTGACTTTATTGAGGTACCCCAGGGGCTGCAGGGGTACAGAGTTCCCACCTCTGTGCCATCCCTGGCCCCCTGAGCCCCAGCTGTCCAACAGGTTGAGGGACTGCTATGCCCAGAATTTCACTGGCCAGCCTTGCTTTGTCTTCCCTTTGTGCATTAACATTTTAAAGACTGAAAAATGAGCCCCAAAAAAACGTCCTCAGTCAGCAACTTGCAATCTATTACAGCAATTAATCAAAGACGCACTTTGTCAGCTTCCCCTTGTTCTCTTATGCTTTATGGCTGCGTTGTTATTTCATCCATGTAATAAAAAGGGATTTGTCTTCATTGCTGGGGAAATTCTGCTCAGGACTGGGGGTGGCAGCCCTGGCTGTGCTCCTGATCTCTGGGCCCTGAGAGCAGGACTCAATTCTGGGCATTCATTTCTGGGCATTCACTGAGCCCTCCTGTTTTGGTGGTGTTGAGGCTTCCCAGGACCAGGTGAGAGATGAGAATTGACTCCAAAGTCTCAGAAAACTGATTTATTATTTTATGATATGATATTATATTAAAAGAAAATGACATACTAAAACTATATTAGAGAAAGGAGACATCAGAAGGCTTGACAAGAGTGATAATAAAAACCTGTGGCTGACCAGAGTCCTGACACAGCTGGACTGGGATTGGTCATGAAGTTAAAACAATTCACATGCTGGGTGAACAATTCTCCAAACCTCATTCCAAAGGAGCAGAACATGGAGTAGCTGAGGCCTCTCATCTTCCCAGGAGAAGAAATCCTGGCGAAGGGATTTTCCATAAAATATCACAGTGAAGCCTCCTGGGTGTGTTTTCTGTCCTGTCTTGATCGTAACACACGCCTGTCATTCAGGGGGGACGCCCCACAGGCACAGCAGGACGAGGGCTGGCAGGGTGGCCCTGGATGTGGGGCTGTGTAAGAGCCGAAATGAGGGATGTGGGACTCCAGGCACCTCTCCAAAATGCAGTTTGTTGTGTACAAAATCCAGTTTGTTGTGTACAAAATGCAGTTTGTTGTATCCACGAGATTACAGCAGTGCAGGGTCGTGGGTGACAGAGCTGTGGCCACAGCTGTCAGCTCCAGCTGCAGGCAGGCCTGGAGACCCTTTGGTTTTGGTTCCATTGCATTATTTACTTTTTTTTGCTGAGCATCTTAATGCAGTAGAACCCATCTATACCTTGACTATTATCTATAGCCTATCATAACTACTATAGTTACCATATTTATGTTACTATTCTCCAATCACTCACAGTCAGTACATTGCAGTTTAAGCTAGAAGTTGTTTTTCAGTTTTTTTGCCATGGAAAATTCAGAGACCTTTTTTCTACTTGCCACCTCAGCAGGCTTGTTTGCCTGTGCTCTCTTCCTGCTTGGTAAAATCATCTTCTTGTTTGGGGTGGGTTTATCCTTTGCTCTAAGCCATAAAACCCCTTCTAACTCACACACCCTTTGCCTCCTTGGTTACCCACTCAGACTGGCTCAGCAATTCTTTTCTTCTCTATCAAAACTTGCTTCCAACTCTATTCCTTCATCAGACTCCACATTTAAAAATCTTTCTGCTAAGCACCCATATCTGTGAGACTTTCCTGTCAAACTTTCATCCTTGCCAACAGGGCTGAATCCCAGCCCCAGATCCAGACTGGTTCTCTCCAGCAGGATGTGCTGTCCCTCAGTCCCAGCTGTGCTGCTGCAGGTGCCACGGAGGAGGAGCAGGAGCCACCCATGGCTCTGGGGCACCTGGAGTGGTCACAGCAACTCCTTGCAGGGCAGGCTGACACCTCTGGCCCTGTGGTACCCATTATCAGAGCAGGAACAGGAGATTCTCCAAGCACAGGCACAGCAAGAGTGGCTTCGTTCAGCTCTCCCCACCAGCCACCCTGCTCCAGTGGATGGATTTCACCTCTCCCAGCAGCTCAGCTTCTGTCCCCAGGAAATTTTCTGAAAAATCCTCTTTGCCCAGGATTTTCTCCTGGGAAGCTGAGAAGTCTCAGAGAAAAAGGAAAACAATAATTATCTGATTTGCTTCTCCTGTGTTTTGCTGCTTTGGAATGCGGTTGGAGATTGTTTACCAACAGGGGATTGTTTCTTTTGTTTCACTTGAATTGTTTTAACTCAATGACCAACCACTGTCAAGCTGTGTCAGACTCTGAGGAGTCAGTCTCGAGTTTTTATTATTCATTCTTGTTAAACTTTCTGATGTATTTTTTCTGTTTCTTTAGTATAGTTTTAGTATAGCATTATTTAATGTAATATCATGAAATAATAAATCAGCCTTCTGAGAACATGGAGTCAGATTCTCATCTCTCACCTCGTCCTGGGGACCCTCACAAACACCACAAGCTCCTGTTCTGCAAAGCTGCCCAGCAGCCAGAGCTTTCAGCATGTCACTGTTCACTGCTGAGTGACACAAAGCTGACCTGCAGGGCTGTGCAGAATGAGGCTTCCCCTGGATGCCTGCAGGAAGCAGCACGAGGGCACAACAATTGCAATTCTGGAGCTCAAAGGCTCAGGCTGCAGCCCCAGCCTTGTCCATCATTGATCTGAGAACATCAGGGCACTAAAAATGACAATTCTCCCAGCCCAACAGCTGTAATCCCCTCCCACAACATCCCCCCTTAGGCCCTCAGAGTTTCTGTAAACTTTTCCAATAGCTCGTGGATTAGAAAAGCCATGCCCTGAGTTATAACTCCTCTGTATTAAAATGATCATAATAGATTAGTGATAAATACAAAGTAATTGATTTTTTTTGCATCTCCTCCCTCCCCCAAACAAGCTTGAACTAATAACAATAATTACATGAAAGTGTTGCCATCGGGAAGTCTGTGAATTTCTGGCAGTGAAATCAATTGTTCCGAGGACGAATTTTATCTGAGGAATTAATCATTGCTGCCTCCAATGACTGCACCACCAACGTTCTCCAGGATGCAGAACATGCAGGGGAGCATCTTCATTAGGAATTGAGGCTGTTAGGAAAATTATCCCACAAACACCAGAGGTTTATGCCCAAACAGGAGACAGAGGATCCTTTGACTTTATTCCAATCAAGGCAGAGGCCATGGGGCATCCCCTGGGGTCTCTCCAAGTTTTGGAGGATCCACCCTCCCTTTTTATCCCAATTTCCAGCCACATTTCCCTTCTCTCTTTCCCCATTTCTGAGGTACTTGAGAGGCTCAGACTCCCCAGAACACCTAATCCCAAAGATTCCCCTCTAATGTATAACCCTCCCTTTTCATTTTTAATTCTTACTGAATTTAGGGCTTTTTCTTCCCCATTGTTTCTTTCCTCTTTCAATGTCTAATTTATTTTATCAGCAACCCTGAAGTTTATTTGTAAAATCAAATCTCTTTTTCCATTCATCCATCAGTGGAATCCTTCCCATTGTTTCTTTTCTCTCCCAGTGCTGGTTTTATCCCCCAGCAGCCCCACAGCTGGTTTGGAAACACAAACCCCCCGTTCCTCTCAGTGTGGGTTCCCCTGCAGCCCACTGCTGCTTTTGGACACCCTGTGGCTTCAGCACAACGATCTCTTCCCTCCTGTGTGGAGTTTAACAAACAAGTCCTGCCCTCCACCTCCCTCTCAGACTCCCCAGTCCCTGCAATTACTGGAGTGCTGCTGGAGAAAATTGCAGGGCCCTCCTGAAAGGGCTCCCTGCAGGAGCTCACACAGCCAGTGCCCAATTCCTCTCTGCATAAAAGGCACCTGGAGCAGGCAGGAGCTTCAAATAGGAGAAGGAACAAACAGGATTTGGAGGATGGTTGGCAGGTCGGGAACAGAGCCAGGCTGAATTCTCAGGGTAATTAGTCTTCATTATCAAACTGCAGCAAATTGTGTTGTAGTGCCAGGGTTGTTTAACGTGCTGGATGGACAGTTTGAATTTGGGGTTTTTAAATGTGGGTGCTGCCCAGTTTGGATAACACAAGTGTTGGGTTTGAGTGGGTCAGATCACCACAAACCAGGTGAACACCCCAGGACAAGGGTGGTAAATACTGGGGGAGCTGAAAGCCCTTGGGAACTGCACAAAGGAGCTGCAGCAAACCAGAAAAACCCAGAAAAATCCCATTTTCCAGACCCATTAGCAGGTGAGAGGAACAGAGGACAAACTGCAGGGGTTCCTCCAGGTTTGCACCTTGCACACGTGGGTGCAGTCTCAGCTGGAGCTTTGCACTCTCTGTGCTCTGCAGCACCCACTCCTCCTCCTGAAATTCCTCCTGAAAAGCCTCTCTGCCTTCTCCTTCTTGCCTGGAAGTGTGACAGGCCTAGAGCTGTGAAAGGGTTAATGAGCCCAGGCAAAGTTAACAAGGGATGGGCAATAAATGGCTCCAGCTGTGTATAATTAACTGTAATACTGTGAAGTAAATGACTTTTATTGGCAAGCATGTCATAACTTCATTAAAAGTCATATTTACAGCCCTCTCACATGGAATGAGTACTTGTGTAGTCTGCAATTTAATGAGCACTCATTTTCACCTTGTTTCAATTATTTTCCACCCACCCTTTGTCTCAGTGTGGGGAGCAGGAAGATAAAATACAATGGGAGTGTAATTAAAGCTGGCACAGATTCTTTCAGGAAATGTTTTTCTATTCCAGAACAATCACTTCCACTGCTTACTACTAATAATACTTTAATGTTTAAAATACATACTTTTCCTTGGTCCCCAAAGGATTCTTTAAATAAGGTTATTAAAGAATGGCTGTGGGAAAGCTTTCTGCCAGCCCAGCACCCCCAGTTGCACACAAAAGCAAATTTGTATCACTTGGAAGTGGAAACTTGCAATTTAGCTTAGGATAAGCTCTATTAAGAGTTTACAAATAAAGGATTTTGGCTCTGGGAGGAGGGGGCTGCAGGTGATGCTCAGAGGGTCCCTTGGGAGCTGCTCCCAGCTCCAGGATGGCAGGAGGGCCATGGGAGTGACATCATTTCTGTGTGGGCCCAAGAAACACGTTCAGCAGCTCCAGGAAGGCTCAGCCTGGCAGGGTTGGTGTCCCTGGGCTCCAGCTGGGAACTTTTCCCACCCATTTCCCCTCCTGAGGCTCTGTGGCTCTGCACAGCCTGAGAGGAATGGGGGATTTGTGTTTCCAAACCAGCTGTGGGGCTGCTGGTGGATAAAACCAGCACTGGGAGAGAAAAGAAACAATGGGAAGGATTCCTCTGATGGATGAATGGAAAAAGAGGTTTGCTGTTACAAATAAACTTCAGGTTTGCTGATAAATAAAATTAGACATTGAGAGATGAAAGAAACAATGGGGAAGAAAAACCCCTAAATTCAGTAAGAATTAAAAATGAAAAGGGAGGGTTGTACATTAGAGGGGAATCTTTGGGATCAGGTGTTCTGGGGAGTCTGAGCCTCTCAAGTACCTCAGGAATGGGGAAAGAGAGAAGGGAAATGTGGCTGGAAATTGGGATCAAAAGGGAGGGTGGATCCTCCAAAAATCGGAGAGACCCCAGGGGATGCCCCATGGCCTCTGCCTTGATTGGAATAAAGTCAAAGGATCCTCTGTCTCCTGTTTGGACACAAAACTCTGGTGTTTGTGGGTTAATTTTCCTGAGAAGACCTTTGGGGTTTTGTGGTGGTGTTGTTCCAACAGCTGGGACAAGAGAGGTGCAGGCTGGCAAGGGGGAGAAGGAAAGGGAGGGCACAAGGAACACACAGGGTGGAAGAAAGGAAGGAGAAAAGCATCAGATAAAACTTCCAGGGCTTGGGAAGAGCACCTGGTGAGATCAGGTTGAGATTGGGGCTGAGCAGGCCTTGCACAGCCCCAATTTAGAGCAGAGAATTAATTACTTTTAATCCAGACAGCGGCTGCCATGGATGCAGGCAGATCCATGGGTTGTGTGGCAGCCAGGGGAGAACAGCCAGGGCACTGCCTTCCCCATGGGGGAAGAATTTTCACTTTAATTCTGCGGTTGGAACTCCTGCACTGGCACCACCAGCGCTGTGCTGCACTGCAGAAGGACAGGAAGGACAAAGGGAGCAAAGTCAGACATCCCTCAGCTCACTTATCAGAGAAACCTCCAGGCAGGAGCTGCAATTGCAGCCCCTCTCCTGCTCCAGGCTGAGGAACCACTGGTGAAATATTAATTGGAGAAGGAGCTGGAACTTGTAAAGATAAAAACTCGAGGAATTGTGCTCTAATGGCTGGGGTAGTTAAAAAGCAGAATACAATACCCAGCAAGTTGTGCTTAATCTGTTGGATCTCTGTCCCACTGGAGATTTTTAAGGGGAGATTAGAGGAACACGAGAGGAGTGCCAAGTCTGGCTGATGCTGCCTTTGAACACACGACCTCCAGAGATTCCCTCCAGCTCTGTTTTTCTGTAATTGCGTGTTGTGGAAGGCTCTGAAATTCAGCCTTTATTGAAAGACAAATGTAAAGCTTGAGAGAGTGCCTGAATACAAACCAGCATCTCGCTCCCCCCCGAACCTGGGGAGGTGATTAGGAGCTCTCAGGAGCACAGGCAGGCCTTGCTGGCTCACCACAAACCCTCAGCTCTGCTCGAACGCCTTCTTTTCCAGCAGCTCCCTGTCAGACTGAAGCAGGGGCTCCTCAGGAAATGGCATTTTATGGAATGCTCAAGTAGGGAGCTGCCAGCAAAGCCTCTGCTCTCAGGCACTCAGAATATTCATGGTGTGAAAAACGCCAATCATTTGGTTTTTTAAAATTTTCAAAGTTTAATAGCAATAAAATGGTTATAAAAATAGCAATATAATTAGAATAATAATAATTTGAATAATTGAGATTAGGACAATACGAGACAATAGAAACAAAGAGTTATGGATGGTTTAGGTTCCTCTTTCTGGGCAAAATAAGCCCCAAAAAGGACCCACGTGAACAGAGGATTAACCCTTAAAGCACCAGCCTGTTGCACATTCACACACCTCATCCATGGTGCATCAATTCCATTCACACACAGGATTCTGGCTGGGCAGTGTCAGCTTCTTCCTCTGAACCCTTACAGCATCTTCAGGGCTGAGCAAGGCAGAAAGAGTTCATTTCTTCTGATAAAGGAGCAATGAATTCTCTTTCTCTGAAATATTTCAGTGTCCTGTGGCTGAGGTGTGAGTACCTCATTCCTCTCTTTAAAAAAATATCCCACATGCATAGTTTCTATTTTAACATTATGTTATAACCTAAAACTACATTTAACACACTACTTGAGAAAATTAATACAGCATCACTTTCTAACACAACACAAATAATATTAATTTTGATATTTGTGAAAAGCCAATCATAAAATACACATTTTTCACACCTGGGCTGGACAGACAGGAGAGAAGAGGCAGAGAGAAAATAACCCCCCTGAATTCCAGGAAAATAAAAGTTGGAGCTGGAACAGAACCTGGAAATTTTAGCTCTGCTCTCCAGAACAAAGAGGGGCGGCAGAGTGAAAGCACCAAGGTGGCAGAGCATTTCTGCCTCTCTCTCATTTCATTAGGGAACAGCAGGCTGTGCAGGACAAACCTGTTCCCAAGGAATTCACTCTGAAATGGTCACTCAGGGTCAGGAGGAGAGCAGGGGCTGTGTCCAGGCTGGGACCACGATGGCCTCAGTTAATGAAGCAATTACTCCACTAAATAAAGATTTGGGTTTCCATCTGTTTGTCTGTTCGAGTGGCTCTGTTTCCAGTCCAGCACCTTCCCTCTCTGGGCAGGATCCTGCTGGGAAGGTGACACAGCTCCTGCTCCCTGCTCTCCTGGGCCAGGTTTGGGATTTGTGGTGTTTATGGGGTTTGGGATTTGTGGTGCTCATGGGGTTTGGGATTTGTGATGTTCATGGGGTTTGGGATTCGTGGTGTTCATGGGGTTTGGGATTTGTGTTCATGGGGTTTGGGGTTTGTGGTGTTCATGGGGTTTGGGATTTGTGGTGTTCATGGGGTTTGGGATTTGTGGTGTTCATGGGGTTTGGGATTTGTGTTCATGGGGTTTGGGATTTGTGGTGTTCATGGGGTTTGGGATTTGTGTTCACGGGGTTTGGGATTTGTGATGTTCATGGGGTTTGGGATTTGTGGTGCTCATGGGGTTTGTTTTGCACTGAATTCCCTCAGGCTGATGGATCCTGAGTGCTGGTGGCAGGGGCCAATCCTCCCATCCCCTCTGGCAGGCTGGAATGGGGGAAGTTTGAGCAGCTGAGCAGAGAACAAAAGGAAAGGGAAAAGATCTGCTTCTATTTTAGTGAGTTTGTGTGGGTGAATGTGGGCAGAGAGGGTACTGGAGAACCAACACTCTGTTAAAAGATTTAATGAGTTTCCTCTTCCAACCAGGTGTGTCAGCATCACATCACCAATTCTCTGTGAAGAAAAGGTCCAGGTACTCCCCAAAAGGGTATCTACAGTCCCTCTTTGCTTAAAAAATTTACTCTTCACCTATTCAGTGAGCTCTCACCCACTTTATTTTTCATTATTATGGTTATAACCACAGCATTCTTGGGGCCACACAAAGAAGGAAGAAAAAATAAGATTTTGTGGTTCCTGACAATTGAATGCCTCAGATTCCTAACCCCTCTGCAGATTTTGTTATTTTAGATGCTGGGTCTGATCTAATCCTCCTTCAGAGGAACAGGGAGGGAATTCAAAGGGAGGAATAAGGGGGAAATATGGATTATCAGGAAAAGGCTGATCCAAATCCCAGCTAAGTGAGGGCATCCAGGGGAGCCAGGAGCAAACCAGACCCCAGATACTGATTTGGGGGGTGCTGGGTTTAATTTGGCTGCCAGCAGGCCCAGCCTCAGGGCAGGGGCAGTGCAGGGAGGGCAGAACTCTCTGGGGAAAGGGAAGGCAGAGGGAGCAGCAGGAGAGGCTTAATTCAGTTTACAGCTCACAGGGTTTTAACCTTCCATTTCAGGATGGTTTTGGAGTGTGGACTCCCCAGTCAGATGCACGGGGAAGGAACTGACACTCCTTGTTTGGACTAAAACATGAAACCTCTCCCCTCCTGCACCAGAAGGGAGTTCATCCCAGCCTGCTCCTGCTCAGGGAGCAGCAGCCATTCTTTATTCTTTATTCTTTATTCTTTATTCTTTATTCTTTATTCTTTATTCTGCCACACCTTTATCACTTCAGACAGAGCAGTGATCAGAGGAATCCTGACTCAGAGGGCCCCAGAGTGAACCTGGAGCACGCCCCAGCTCCGCTGCTTTCCCAGGGAATGCTCAGCTGAGGCTGGCAGCAGCTGTGATGAGGGATTCCTGTTTACAGCAGCAGCCCATCACCTGCTCTTGTTTGATGGCACCTGTTCCACCCCAGTCTGGGAGTCTGGCACAGCCAGGGACTATAAATTACTGCCACAGCAGCTCCTCTGCACCTGCAGCCTCTCTGTGACCCAGAAATCCCCCTGCCATCCTTTGCTGTGGTTCTTTTAATCTCCTCCCTTTCTTCCCTCTCTCCCTTTCTGCCCCTCTTTGCTCTGAAGAACCCAGCAGTTCCAGCAGGGGAGGGAGCAGCAGGAAGCAGAAATAATCAGGTTTTGTGGGGAAAGCTGGAGGGGAGGATTCCGACTCTGGCCCCAGAGTTCTGCTCCTCTCAGTGCTCGGCAGTGGGGCTGGCAGTGACAGTGAACTCCCCCAGGAGAGCAGCAGGCTGGGCCTGGGATCAGCTGAGCCCAGACTGCTCTGCAGACATCCCTGAATCACCCCCAGGAGTCACCTCAGCTCTTTGGGGTGGCTGGATGTGACTGTGGGCAGGGGCACCTTGTGAGGTCCCTTTGCAGGTCCCAGGAATTCCCACAGGGACACAGGGACAGTAAGAACTCGCTCAGTATTGTATTTGTGGGGTGCCCAGGGCGGGAGGAGTGATGAGTCTGACTCCATGTTCTCAGAAGGGTAATTTATTATTTTATGATCTATATTATATTAAAGAATGAGGTACTAAACTATACTAAAGAATACAGAAAGGATACAGACAGAAGGTTAAAAAGATAATAATGAAAACTCCTGACTCTTTCCAGAGTCTGGCACTGATTGGCCAAAGAGTGAAAACAATTCACAGCAGAATGCAATGGAACAATCACCTGTGGGTGAACAATCTCCAACCACATTCCACATGAGCACAGCACAGGAGAAGCAAATGAGATAATTATTGTTTTCCTTTTTCTCTGAGGCTTCTCAGCTTCCCAGGAGAAAATCCTGGGTGAAGGGATTTTTCAAAGAATGTGAATGGCACAGCTCAGAGCCTTTGGATTTCACCAGCGGGCTGGTCCTGGGGATCAGCTGAGCCCAGATTGTTCTGCAGGCATCTCAGTGCCCTGAATCACCCCAGGAGTCACCTCAGCTCTTTGGGGTGGCTGGATGTGACTGTGGCACCTTGTGAGGTCCCTTTGCAGGGTCCCAGGAATTCCCACAGGGACAGCAAGAACTCGCTCAGAGCCTTTGGATTCCACAGCCTCTCACCAAACTGCAAATTCTCCTGGCAAAGGAATCACTTAACTGATTTCTGTAATAATAATTTCCCCTCACGCCTCCTCATTGGGTCACCGGACACTCTGACCAGAGCACAGAGCTCTGCTGCTGGTTTCCCTTATTTCATTACTCATTTTGCTTTTTGCTCGGTTACATTTATTTGATTTAGACAATAACATCTCTGTCAAGTGCAGTTTAATTGGTATCTAAGGCCTAGTCTGCATTTACATTTTACTGGAATAATAATGGTGCTAAGGGGGAGGATATTTTTTAGAAAAGACTTATGCTGCTCTGAACTCCTTGGTGGTTGGAATAAAAGTGATTTACTCTGGTTTGCTTCTTCCCCTACTCCGTGGTAATAGCAATCTAATTATAAAGTATGTTTATGCTGACACAATCATATCCACAATCGGGGTTTATTCTTTCATTCTTCTTTTGTCTTCATGTAAATTCTGCCGGAGGAAAATGCCACATGCACACACAGACAGCACCAGCAGGATCATCAGAGTCCCCAGAACCCATTTGGGTGAATTCATCAGCAGATAATTCTGTCCCCGGGGCTTTAATCTCCTGGAGATCGTTTGTGGGGACCGTAACTGCTCCATTTGCATTACAGCAGTAATAAAAGACTCCCACAGCGCTGAAAAAACCCATTTACAGGACTCCCTTTTAGGAAATAGGATCAGCAGCAGTGAGGGGCTAAACTGCTTTTACTTACAGTGGGCACCAGATTCCTTTAACCCTTAGAGCTCTGCACACAGCCCATCAATAAAACGAAATAAAAGAATAAATAAAATAAAAATAATTATATAATAAAAATGTAATAAATAAAATTAAAAATATAAATAAATATAACTATATAAATAAAATAATAAAAGAAGAGAATCCCAGAGTTTCTGCCACACAATTCCCCTGTGGAACTGGCAAACAGAGCAGCTGCAAACAGCACAGCAGGGACTGGACTGCCAAGGTAAAATGTACTTAATTCCTGGGGGGAAAAAACAAATTACTGCTGTTAAAAGGAGAAATAAAATGGCCCTTGTGGGAGGATCAGCTGGGGAATGCACAATTAGGGGCAAGAGGGAACAATTGCTGTAATTGGTGCTTAGTCTTGTCTCGTTGGAGAGCCAGGACTGCACTTTCCCACGAGCTTGGTTTGGCTTTGGTACTTTGTTTGTTTTTGGTGTTTGGTTTGGCTTTGGTACCTTGTATTTTCTGCTTTATTTGGTTTTAGTGCTTTGTTTGGCTTTGGTGTTTGGTCTGGCTTTGATACTTTGTTTTTGGTGTTTGGTTTGGCTTTGGTACTTTGTATTTTCTGCTTTATTTGTTTTGGGCACTTTGTTTTCAGTGCTTTGTTTGGCTTTGGTGTTTGGTTTGGTTTTGGTTTGGGTTTTTTAAGTGCTTTATTTGTTTTTTGTTTGTCTGGGTTTTTTAGTGCTTTGTTTGTTTTTGGTGTTTGTTTTGTTTTTGGTGTTTGGTTTGTTTTTGGTGTTCGGTTTGGCTTTGGTACTTTGTTTTTGGTGTTTGGTTTGTTTTTAGTGTTTTGTTTGGCTTTGGTGTTTGGTTTTTGGTGTTTGGGTTTTTAAAATGCTTTATTTGTTTTTTATTTGTTTGGGTTTTTTGGTGTTTGGTTTGTTTTTGGTGTTTGGTTTGCTTTTGGTACTTGGTTTGTTTTTGGTGTTTTGTTTTTTTTAGTGCTTTGTTTGCTTTTGGTGATTGTTTTCGGGCTCTGTTTTAACTGCTCCTGCTGGCTGTGCCCATCTGTGAGGTTGGATTCGACCCTGAGCACTCAGATAATCCTATTTCTGTTTGCTTTAATCTGATTAAGTTCCTCAGTACGAGCAGAGATTAAAACCCATGACCAACAAATGCTTGAATAAAGATAAAATGCAAATGCTGTTTTCTGCACATCAGAATCAGAGGGTTTAGAACAATTCCCAATTAATGTGCAGCAAGGTATCAGGGCTGAAGAAGGTGAGCTGCAGGGATGAAGAGCTGGGGTGACTTTTCATCCCCCAGAATAAAGACAAAATAAAAGGATTCCAGCACGAGTTGCTCGAGGTGCCCTTAGGCCATCCAGCAGGAGGCAATTCTGGGATCACAACAGGAGCATCCTCCTGGAGGCAGCCCCGCAGGGCAGGAGGGGCTGGGGCTGGGGAATCCTCCTGCTCCTGCAGGGCTGGGGCTGGGGAATCCTCCTGCTCCTGCTCCTGAGGGTGGCATGATGGGCTGTTATGAGTAAAAAAAAGGTTACCCATTTTTTAAAGGTTGTAGAATTCCAAGTTGAGCTGGTTGCTGGCCAGGAGAGTTCCCTGTTAGCTCCATGTTGTAATCACCGGTTCAGAGTCTGTGGTTGAGAATTCCCCTCTCTGTCAGTGCCACCCTGCCTGCTCCAGGAGGATGGATGGCCCTTCTGGGACAGGGACAGGAGGGGACATCAGAGGTGGCATGCAAATGACCTCGGAGCCAGCATGCCACGGGAAAGCCACCCCACCAAACCGAGCAAATAAACCCCTAAAACAACGAGCCAACCCAGAATTGAGAGATCAGAGCGATGTCTGGCCGTGAGGAACAGAACCCAGAGCCTGCAGAGACCCTTTGTGCCCCTCGTCCTGGCCAAGGGGGACGTCAGATGGAGCCAGGACACTGAAGGGCAAACCAAGAAAGTGAACAAGGGATATCCCTGGTGCTCTTGTGAGGATGGACCCCCCAGCTTCAGCTCTGCCCACAAATTAGTGGACAGAGCTGCACTTTTCTCCTTCTCCGAGCCACTCCTGGGAGCAGCAGCGCTGTGACCACGGACCCATCACTTCACCCCACCTGAGCTGATCACTTTTAATAAAGGCATTAAAAAGGAGAAAGATCTCCTGCCCTGTTTATTTCAATGACAAGTAATGACAGAAAATGACAGAAAATGGCATTTCTCAGGCAATGCTGCTGGCAGAACCACCCTGGGGGTGCCTTGGTGCTCACTGGGCTGGACCTGCCAGGGCTGAGGGCTCTGGGAGAAGGCTGAAGCTTCCAAGCAGGATTTTAATTTGGTTTCAGAGTGAAGTTGTTTTGGCTGCTGTCCCTTTGTTAAACCCTTGTTGCTGATGACATCTGTGGGCTGCTCCCCCAGGACTGGGTGTGCAGGGCCGAAAATGAACTCTGTGTGCTTTGGGCTGTTTGAGATGCTGAAATGGTCACCGCTCTGTTCAAGGGGGGACACACAGTGGCAAATTTCTCACAGCATTCAAATAATCCTGTGCATTTCTGGAATGTTCCCCCTTTCAGTCACTCTAAATAGATTGCACAAGAACTGAAGGCACCTCCCTCTCCCAGGCCTGGCTCTGGGCACTGTGCAAACACGGAGAGCTGCAGCTCCGTTTGCAGTTTCAAACACCACACTCGCTTTTATCTGTGAAAACACAAGCCAGCACGGGGTTTCAGTGCAAAAGGAACAACCCAGCAGTGGGGGAAGTCCATCATTTGCAGGCTCCTGCTGCTCCCCTTGGCCTGTAATGACCCAGGGCTGTCAGAATGTCATAACTCCAACAGGGAGTGAAGTTACAGCCATAACACTGCGTGTGCAGGCATCAAACATTCATGACCATATCTGAGGCTTTCTAGTCCATAAACCTTCTCTGAACTCAAGTAATGGAGTTATCAAAAAGACAGAGCAGCTGTTCATGGGGCCTGTGTGACATTCACGGGCTCCACCGGAATGTTCCGGGCTCTGCAGTACCTTGGGATAATCAGGGCTGTTGTATAAAATATGAGCCAGACCTCAACTTCTGCCTTTTTCCAATTTTCCCCACAATTTCAAGGATAAGCACATTATTTGCTGCAAACTTTTTTTTTTTCTCCCCTTATTTGCGATCCTTCTGGAATAGGTGGAAATTTTTAGCCTCCTTTCTCTGCTGTTTTACTTGCAAACGAAAACAAGCCCGTTCCTCTGCTCCCCCTCATTCCCAGACTCCTTCTGAGGAACTCCTGTGCCTGTGTTAGGATTTAGTCAGTCCCTCGTAGGAGCTGCGTGAAAAGGTAACACACCAAGGCCTGGAGCAGCGTGTGGGGATCTGAACAAAAGTCGTGGAGTCGGTGCCACCCCGGCCCCAGCTGAAAGCTTTTCACAGATAAATCTTTTCAGTGATGAATTAACTCCTCATCCCAGGGCTTTTTCTGTCCCTTAAGAGGACAGTTTGTCACCCCTGGCAAGTGGGAGCTCTGCAGTCAGGACAGGGGACAGTGCTGGCTTTAGTGTGCTCAGCACCAGACCAGTGAAGGTGCTGGGACTGGTGACCCTGGCACTGTCCTGGTGCCCCTGGTGGTGTCCTGATGTGGCACTGTCCTGGTGTGGCACTGTCATGGTGCCCCTGGTGGTGTCCTGGTGTCCCTGGTGCTGTCCTGGTGACCTGACCCTGTCCTGGGGGGGCACTGTCCTGGTGTGGCATTGTTCTGGTGACCCTGCTGGTTTCCCAGTGACCCCGGCACTGTCCAGGTGCCCCTGGCTGTGTCCTGGTGACCCTGGTGGTGCCCTGGTGACCCTGGCCCTGTCGTGCTGACCTGGCCCTGTCCTGGTGTCCCTGGCTGTGTCCTGGTGTCCCTGATCCTGTCCTAGTGCCCCTGATGGTGCCCTGGTGTCTCTGTTCCTGTCCTGGTGACCTGGCACTGCCCAGGTTCCCCTGGTGCTGTCCAGGTGCTCCGGTGCTGTCCAGGTGTCCCTGGCGCTGTCCTGGTGACCTGGCACTGCCCACGTCTCCCTGGTGCTGTCCTGGTGTCCCTGGCCCTGCCCTGCCCATCCCGGGGACCCTTCAGCAGTGCTGTAACTGCAGTAGGACATTCATTCTGTGGCTGAAGCAGCAGCCCAGCTGAGGAGCAGGGGCTGTGAGGCTGTGCAGAGCTCTCCCGGGCTGTGCCTGAGCTGCAGCCTGCAGCTGGCATCGGTCTGCGAGCCCAGCCAGCAGGGCCTCATGTTTGCCATATGGGCAGGAGGACCTGAGAGCATTCTGCTGGACAGCTCTGCCTCCAAACATCCTTTCCTTGCCAGGGAAATCTGCTCCTGTGTCCCTGCAGAGCAGCCCTGACACCCAAACGCTGCTGCTGCTGCCGCCTGAGCCTTACAGAGGGGATTTCACCTGTGCCTGTCTAGGCTTTGGAGCTTCACCTGTGCAGGTGAATCCTCCATGGGAAACACCCTGTGCATTGTCAGCCTTGCCCTTTGGTGCCACCAGGATATTTTCTGAAAAATCCTCCTTGCCCAGGATTTTCTCCTGGGAAGCTGAGAAGCCTCAGAGAAAAAGGAAAACAATAATTATCTGATTGCTGCTTTGGAATGTGGCTTGGACATTGTTTACCAACAGGTGAATGTTTCATTGGTTCCATGTGAATTGTTATTAATTAATGAGCAATCAGCATCATCTGTGTCAGACTCTGAGGAGTCAGTCACGGGTTTTTCATTTTCATTCTTGTTATACCTTCTGTCTGTATCCCTTCTCTTTTTTAGTACAGTTTTAGTATACCAGAATAATTAATATAATATAATATAATATAATATAATATAATATAATATAATATAATATAATATAATATAATATAATATAATATAATATAATATAATATAATATAATATAATATAATATAATATAATATAATATAATATAATATAATATAATATAATATAATATAATATAATATAATATTCAGTCTTCTGAGAACTTGGGAGTCAGATTCTCATCTCTCAAACCTCACAACACCACACTTTGGCACTGCCTTCTCATCTGAGGATGCAGCTCCTGCTCCACAAGGCTGGCATAAAAGAACTTCCCCCTGAACTGGTTCTGGTGGATTTCAGGAGAAGGCAGAAGTAGCTGTTACTCATAGAAATATGCAAAACTTTGCTGGTAACAAACTGGGGGAAAAAAAAGGCTAATTAGTGTAATTACTGTCATTATAATTCTAATTTAATGGCATAGACTTGTATTGCAGCAACATCAGAGCTGTCACATTTGCAAACTGCATAATTACATGTATTAAGTGCTGTCTCTATTGCACCCAATGTTTGAAATGGGCTGTTACCTTGGAGTGCTCCAAAAAAGAAGTCAAGATGTCACTAAAGGGCTGACTTCTCCTTGATTTTTCTGATTACCAGTGAAGGGTGAAACAAAAAGCTTGTCTAAATAAATGTCTTTTCAAAGTTTCCTTGATAAAATTCATAAATGGATGGGGAGCTGGAAATGCTGAATGAAATCATTCCAGGCTTGTCACAGAACTCCGAGAGCTGGCATGGAAATGTGGTTTGCTGTGTGTTTCACACTGAAACCTGCTGAGTGCAGTTTGGGCCAGGTGAGAAGTTAAAAATGTCCTGGAATTGGCTGCTCACTGGGAGATTGTTCCTCAAGCAGCATTAAATTCTTCCCAGTCAGTGTTTGAAAATTGGGCTTGTGGCTGTCCCTGGCAGGGATGCTGACACTTCTGCCTGCCCAGTGCTCCCAGTGGGATTCCCTGCCCTGGCTGGGAGCAGCAAAACCTCACAGCAAAACCTGAACCCAAGGCTTCAGCTGTCGTGAGGAGGAGCAGGAAACCCAAACAGGAGCAGAGTTTTGATGTGACCCAGATGAAATTTCGAGCCTGACTCTTTGAACTGGGTTTTTTTTCCCTCAGACCATGACATGTAGCACACCCTCCTGAGCCCCCAGCCCTCCTCCAGCAGGCTGGGGAAGAGCATCCTGTGAGATTTCCTTAGTTAGTATGGATTTATGCTTCTGGAGCACTCTTGATGGTTTGTTTTCTCCCCCTTTCTACATAAAAAATGAGTTGCTTTTGTAGCGCTCAGCATTGTGTTATGAATATTAATCCAGAGGGTTTATTTTTGTTACTCTAAATCTGCCTGTATCCTTTGTTAGGAGAAAAATGGGACATAATTAATCTCTCTGTTAATCTTGATATTTGCATGGAACAAGTGAAACAAGCTCTTCAAACCACTTGGTTGACTCTTCAGAAGTATTTACACTGCAGTTCAGAGGGAAACTCGAGGGCTTCTTTATTTATTTATTTCCATCGTCTTAGATTCAATACACACAGTGGGAGGCAAATCTTTCCAATTCCCTGTGAGTTTTATCTGGTTCAGTGCAGCAGGGGGAGGATGAATCCAGGAGTTGCCAAACTGGGAAAGGTTCATTCCAGAATCCAGGAGTTCCAAACTGGGATGGGCTCAGTGCAGAATCCAGAATGCCCAAACTGGGAAGGGCTCAGTCCAGAATCCAGAAGTTCCAAACTGGGATGGGCTCAGTGCAGAATCCAGAAGTTCCCAAAGTTCCAGAATCCAGAAGTTCCCAAAGTTCCAGAATCCAGGAGTGCCCAAACAGGGAAGGGCTCAGTCCAGAATCCAGGAGTGCCCAAAGTTCCAGAATCCAAGGG
Source organism: Fringilla coelebs (assembly GCF_963513975.1). Classification (NCBI taxonomy): domain Eukaryota; kingdom Metazoa; phylum Chordata; class Aves; order Passeriformes; family Fringillidae; genus Fringilla; species Fringilla coelebs. The sequence continues at coordinate 2,675,777 of NC_140052.1, forward strand.
TTCCAAACTGGGAAAGGCTCAGTCCAGAATCCAGGAGTTCCAAACTGGGATGGGCTCAGTGCAGAATCCAGAAACTCCCAAAGTTCCAGAATCGAGGAGTTCCAAAAGTTCCAGAATCCAGGAGTTCCCAAAGTGGGAAGGTCTCAGTCCAGAATCCAGGAGTGCCCAAAGTTCCATAATCCAAGGGTTCCAAACTGGGGAAGGCTCAGTCCAGAATCCAGGAGTTCCAAACTGGGGAAGGCTCAGTCCAGAATCCCAGAGTTCCTAAAGTTCCAGAATCTAAGGGTTCTAAACTGGGAAGGGCTCATTCCAGAATCCAGGAGTTCCAAACTGGGAAGGGCTCATTCCAGAATCCAGGAGTTCCCTAAGTGGGAAGGGCTCTGGGGTTTATTTAGTGAGGAACTTGGGTTCCTCTGGTTGCCAAATGACTTTAGGGGTGTGTGAATACAGAGGATGATGGAGGCCCCTCTCACTGCCTGCAAAATGCTTTTGGGATATTGCTCTGTGCAACTTCCCATCCCTCAGAGCGTTTTTAATGTGGTTTAAATCCTTTCAACAACTTCTCTGTAGACTGAAGAACATGGAAAATAATAACATATAGTGGACCCCTTGCCTGGGATTGCAGCTTCTCCCAGGTCTCTGAAGTGTAATTGAGTTAATAACTGGTTAACTGCTTGCTAATGTATAATTTTCTCATTTAGGCAAGTAAGTTGTAATTAACACACATGGCCTACGGATACATGCAGGGGTGGGAGGGGAGGGCAGGGAGGATGTGTCTCATTTTCCTCCCTCTTTTTCCAAGTATGGATAGATTAAAATGTCTTGTTCTGTGGGAATTACATTTTAATGAACTCTAATATGTACAGATCCCGTTAACGAAGGGTTTTTATCAGTTCTTTTAATTACAAGGACCAGCTTGAAGCAAAAAGGCTTGAGAAGCTTTGTGTTTAGGAGGAAAATGGAGTGGGGGGAATCTCCATGACAAAGGACCTGTCCTTCCACTCATGATGTGGGCTCCACTCTCAGTAATTCACTCTGGGGAGTCCTGTATTTGTGGGGTGCCCTCGTGGCAGGAAGGAAGGAATGACACATCTGGCTCCATGTTCTTAGAAGGCTGATTTATTATTTTATGTTACCATATTATATTAAAGAATGCTGTACTATGCTAAAGAATACAGAAATGATACAGACAGAAGGCTAAAAGATAATAATGAAAACTTGTGACTCCTTCCAGAGTCTGACACAGCTTGGCCCTGATTGGCCAAAGAGTCAAAACAATTTACATGAAACCAATGAAACAATCACCTGTGGGTAAACAATCTCCAAACATATTTCACATGAGCACAATACAGGAGAAGCAAATGAGATAAGAATTGTTTTCCTTTTTCTCTGAGGCTTCTCAGCTTCCCAGGAGAAAATCCTGGGCAAAGAGATTTTTCCAGGAAATGTGACAGTGACAGGGGACCTCTCCAAATCCCCTGGTGTTCTTGGAGACCCCATTCTTTCCTTCTTTCCCCCCAGATCCCCCCAGGGCTGACTCTGATCTCTGCAGATCCCTTTTCCCACTGGCAGCTCCTGCTGTTTCCTGGCGGCCAGGATCCCCAGTTCCCCAGGTGCTGCTGCTCCTGGCACTGTCACAGGTGTGCTGTGGTCACCAATTGTTGTGGTGTTGAGGGTTCCCAGGATGGGGTGAGAGATGAGAATTGACTCCAAGTTCTCAGAAGGCTGATTTATTATTTTATTATATTATGTTATATTAAAAGAAAATGCTATGCTAAAACTATAGTAAAGAAAGAGAAATGAGACATCAGAAGGCTATAAAAGAGTGTTAATAAAAACCTGTGACTGACCAGAGTCCTGACACAGCTGGACTGGGATTGGTCATGAAGTTAAAACAATTCACATGCTGGGTGAACAATTCTCCAAATCACATTCCAAAGGAGCCAAACATGGAGAAACTGAGGCTTCTCATCTTCCCAGAAGAAGAAATCCTGGCGAAAGGATTTTTCAGAAAACATCACAGTGACATTGTGGCATCCTGGGAGCCTCTCCGAGCAGCAGTCGGTGCTGTAATGTCACCCTCTGTCAGCAGGTGTCCCTTCAAGCTTGCCAATACTCTGCATTTGTACTTCTGCTTTTATATCTACGTGAGGGAGATTGCAGAGATGATCCTGAATGAATGCCCCAGATTTTATCTTCAGTTTTTAATGCTGGAGTCTGAGGAGTTGACTTGGGGGTTTTGTTATTAATATTCTGAAAAAATATGAAAAAAAAACCAACCAAAAACCAGAAAGGAGCTGTTGATGCCCCACGTCCCACAAATCTGAAATAATGGTCTGAAAACACTGGTGTGATTTTTGGGAGGGTGGATGAAGGGATCCCTGTTTGCTCTGGAGGAATCTCTGAGCAGAGTCAGGGGGTGAGGGCTTTGTTGCAAAAATCCCCTGTGTGTGTCCATGTTCCCAGAGCAAGGCTCCCAGGCCTCAGTGCTTAGATTTGTTCTCACCAGCACAAATTATTCTCATTTTGGAAAAATGGAAGTGCCTTTGGAAAGGGAACCTGGGTTTCTCTGTATAATATGTGGGCTGGGGATTTTTGGTGCCTCCAAACAACCCCGACTCTGGGTCAGAGGAGCTGCAGGTTTCCTTCAGCTCCCTCCTAGGCTGGATCTAGGGAGGTTAAAGTTTGGTGCCAAAGTAACAAAGGGATTGTCCTGGCCAGGTTCTGCAGAGCAGATCAGCTCCAGCTAGAGCCCTCCAAGATTCAGCCAGTCTGGGCTCAATTTTCTTCCTCCTCCTCCAGCAGGGATCACTGCAACATTCCCCATCCTCACTGCAATGGTCACTGCAATGTTCTCCATCCTCACTGCCATGTCCTCCATCCTCATGTCAATGTTCCCCATCCTCATGTCAATGTTCCCCATCCTCATGTCCATGTTCCACCCCTCACTGCAATATTCTCCACCCATCACTGCCATGTTCCCCATCCTCATATCAATGTTCCCCATCCTCATGTCAGTATTCTCCACCCCTCACTGCAATGTTCTCCATCCTCATGTCCATGTTCCACTCCTCACTGCCACGTTCCCCATCCTCATGTCCATGTTCCCCATCCTCATGTCAGTCTTCTCCACCTCTCACTGCAATGTTCCCCACTTCTCACACCTGCTGGAGCCTGAGGAGCTCATTCCTAATTAACTGCAGATGGTTTCCAGCGCTCAGCAATATCAAAAACAGCCACCCACGGTGGGTGGGGAGAGGTGATGAATCCTCAGACTCTCCTGGGTGATGCTCTGCCTTCCTGAGCCTCCCCTCCTGGAGCTCCTCCTGTGGGCAGCCATTTCCCAGAGCCTTCCTGTCCCTGGCAGCATCCCGGTGCCATCCTGAGCTCCCAGAGCTGTAAATCAGTGCCTGGTTGCCAGGGTGACGGGCATTTCATGATAGTCAGGCGAATAAATAAATATTCTGGGAAATGAAACCCCCTGGGTTTGCCAGTTCCTGCAGTCCCCATGAGCACTGCTGCTCTGAGCTGCCATGGGGGGAGGCTGGGACCCTCCTCTGGACAGATGGACCTCAAATCCCCCAGCTGCTTCTCTGGACAGATGGACACAGGAACCTCAGACCCTCCCTGGCTGCCCCTCTGCTCTGGACAGACAGGCAGACACATGAACCTCAAGCCCCCTGGCTGCCCCTCTGGACAGACAGACACAGGAACCTCAAACCCCCTGGCTGCCCCTCTGCTCTGGACAGACGGACACAGAAATCCAGCCTGGAGTTCCACACTTGGCCCCTGCAGAGCCCCTGAGCAGGAGCAGCCAGGTCTGTGCCAGCCCCGAGGGCTTTGGGGAGAGAATGCAGAAATCTCTGTGGAAATGGGATCAAATTGTTCTGCATGGCTTTGTCAGAGGGGGCTGAGTGCTCTGAACTGCTCAGGCCCTGCTGCCTGCCCATCCCTGACTCCTGCAGGTCAAATCCCACCTCTGGCACTCCAGCAGTTCCCAGATATTCTCCTTCCTGCACTGCAGCGTCCTCCTGTTAATTCGTTGCTGCAACTGGGGATGAAAACCAACAGGATTTGAGCACAGAGCCAGCTCAGGAGCACCTCAGGGATGAGAATCCTTCGTGTTTGTTCTGTTGGGGCTCGTGGGGAGTAGGATCAAGGCTCACTGCGATATTTTGGTTCGTTTGCCTGGCTTGGGGTGCTCCATTTCTGCTCTGCTGTGTTTGTGCTCCCCAGAGTCCCACCCTGAGCCTTCATCAGCAGACTCCTGATGAATCCCTGCCCAGTCTCTGCTGTGTCCCTCGGAGCCAGGAGCTGCTGGAAACTTCCCCTGTGTTTGCAGCATCCTGCACAGAAAGCAAACCCCAAAAACATATGAGGAGCTGCTGCCCTCGCAGACAGCCCGAGCCCGCTGCTGTCACCAGAGCAGTCTGGGCATCTCCTCATCTTGCATTAACAGTTGGTGTTTTCATTCCTAATTCCTTATTTTAGCTTCAATCTTGACTGCCAGGGACTGCAGAAAATAGAGCAAGGGGTTATCTGAAATAATTTGTTAGGAGTTGTTTTTTTTTTAAGGTTAATTAACTGCAAAGTTGACTTTTAAAAAAATGACCCAATAAAAACCCAACCACAGAAAGGAAAAGTCACGTTAACTTACTGCTACTCAAACCCCAGATCTCCTACAGCATTCATGGCATGGAAAAAACACCCAGAACTTCAAATTGTACTGCAAAAAAACCCAGGTTAGGTCTCTCTTTAGTCTTGTTGGAGGATGGAGAGGAAAAGACAAGGACAGGCTGCACAAAACCAAGATTTTGTGGCAAGGAGATGTGCAGAGTGCATGGTGTGAGGTGAGGTTGTGCAACTCACAAAGCACCTCTGTGGCAGCTGCTTTACACATCCCAGCCCCCTCCCACCTCCAGGTATTTCTCAGTTTGCTGCTTCCTTGCTGTGTCAAAAATAATTGGAATTTCCTGCTTGATTGTGTGAGCAAGTTCTTGAATGGTTTCTGTGAAAATTCAACAAGAAAACAGATTAGACTGAGGAGAGGGAAGAGCACAGGAGCTAAAAAAACCCAAATAAATTACCAGAATCATTGCCACAGGTGTTTGTACGGGGAAGGAAAACATCTGAGCAGAATTCCTTCTGAAATAACCAGGCAAGAGCAGCTCCTCTGGCTGTGCTGAGTGTTTGGCAGCTGCAGCTCAGGAGCTCTGGGATCTCTCAGTAGGGTCAATCTGCAGAGGTGCAACGAGAGGGGTTCAGCCTCTGCACAGCCAAGGGCCCCCAGATCCCCAGAATTACCTGAGGAAAGGGAAAAGGAGGAAAAACAAAGGCAGAAATGCTAAGGGGAGTGTCCATAGGCATTGCTGATGGCAGCATCAACACAAAGCCACCCCCAGCTGGACTGAGAGCCCAGGACCCCCTCCAGAACCACATCAGCCCAGTGCCAGCATCAGGCAGGGCCCTTCCACTCACCCTTCACTTGAAATGGCTCCAGCAGCCCTGGAAGTGTTCATGAATTCAGGTTTCCTTGCTGCCCAGTCATGTTGTTGCTTCAGAATTCCCATTTAATTAAACCCCTGACCGAGGCAGGAATCAATAGCCCGGCTGCCCTGGCTGGAGGGAATGTGCAGCTGGAGGGGATGTGCAGCTGGAGGGGATGTGCAGCTGGAGGGGATGTGCAGCTGGAGGAGATGTGCAGCTGGAGGGGATGTGCAGCTCATGGGGATGCCCAGCTGGTGGGGATGTGCAGCTGGAGGGGATGTGTGCAGGCCATGGGGATGTGCAGCCCATGGGGATGGGCAGCTGGGATGTGCAGCTGGTAGGGATCTGCAGCTGGAGGGGATGTGTGCAGGCCATGGGGATGTGCAGCTGGGATGTGCAGCTGGTGAGGATCTGCAGCTCATGGGGATCTGCAGCTCGTGGGGATCTGCAGCTGGTGAGGATCTGCAGCTCATGGGGATCTGCAGCTGGTAGGGATCTCCAGCTCATGGGGATCTGCAGCTCATGGGGATTTGCAGCTGCCCTGGCTGGAGGGGATCTGCAGCTGGCAGGGATGTGCAGCTGGTGAGGATCTGCAGCTCATGGGGATCTGCAGCTCATGGGGATCTGCAGCTGGTGAGGATCTGCAGCTGGTGAGGATCTGCAGCTCATGGGGATGTGCAGCTCATGGGGATCTGCAGCCCATGGGGATGTGCAGCTGCCCTGACTGATGGGGACTTGCAGCTGGCAGGGATGTGCAGCTGGTGAGGATCTGCAGCTCATGGGGATCTGCAGCTCATGGGGATCTGCAGCTGCCCTGGCTGGTGGGGATCTGCAGCTGGAGGGGATGCACACTGGTGGGGATGTGCAGCCGGGCTCTCCTGCTGCAAATTGGGAGTGAAGGTGCCTGCAGGGGAGCAGCAAACTGCCTGTGAGCTGCAAGGATGGATTCCTTGCATAGGAAGGAAGTCCATTCCTTGGGGAGACAGGGAGAAGCAGCCTGAGGATCTTTGTGCTCCTGGAGCCCCAGAAACATCTTTGGAGCAGCCCTGGCAGAGCAGAGCAAGTTGGAATTCTGTGCATTTGCAGATGGAAATCCTGCCTTGTGTCATTTCTCCTTCACTGCTGTCACCCCACAGGGCTGGGATGAGTTTTGGGGCTCCTGGGTGTGCAAATCTCAGTCTGCTCCTGCTAAAAGAGGCAACCAGGGGCTCCTGGAGACTGCACATCAAGAATTTATCTCTGTTTTCCCTGGGGCTGGGCAGAAGTGCTGCTCCCTGACCTGACACCAGCAGAGCAGGGGTTGGCACTGCCACAGACAGAACCAATTTTTCACTTCTCATTTTGACAGTCTGTTAATTCCTATTCAGAATTAATGACATGAAGAGAAAAAGAACTGGGTTCCTGTGTTTTTTAAGCTTCAAGAAGAATTTCCACATAGTTCTGAAACTCCCACCCTCTTTGTTGATTTGGTGTCAGAGGTTTTGTTTTGTTCCCCAATTATTTTGCTGAAGACAAACTAAAAAAATCCTAATGCTGTGAGCATCAAATCCTCCTTGATCTGTTGTTAAAGCCTGAGTACCCCCTGAAATAATAATGGGTAATAATGGCATAAATAATTAATAATCACGAGCTTTAATGAGCTGATGAGGAGGTAGAATGAGGTTGTTTAGTGAGATGTGATTTTTGTGAGTACCTGCTCCAGTCAGGCTCTGTGTGGGAAGAATCCCAACGTCTGAATGCTCCTGCAGAGCCCTGGGGTGCCCAGCTTGGGCACAAATCCTCAATTCTGAGCCCTTGGAGTGCTGGAACTGCAGCCCTCACTTCACCCTGGGGTTGGGGTTCCTTCAGCAGGGCCATGGGGTGAAGTCCTGCTCAGGGAGGTGCTGAACCCCGTGGGTGCAGCCCAGCACTTCTCAGATCTCCTGGGGCTTGAGGACCTTCAGGTGAATTTCCATCCTCACTTCTGTGCCTGAAGGGCTGGAACAAAAGTAGGGCAGAAAGATTCCACCCTCCACAGGGTGCTCAGGTGGCTTTTCCTCAGAACTGGGCAGCCTGGCACAAACCCCTGGGCAGGCTGAAGGCTCTCAGCTGTCTCTGGGTACATCCAACACCCAGGCTGGACATCCCAGAGGATTTCAGGAGGATTCCAGGGCCTGGAAGGCAGAGCTGAGTGTCTGTGACTAGGCAAATCAGGAATTAGAGGGAAACCCTCTCTCATGAGTTATCTGAGTTGAGATTATTGGGAATCTGAGACAAACGTGGAACCTGCAGTGCCCCAGGAGCTGTTCAGGGGCAGCAGCACCATGAACCTCCCATGCTGCTCTTGTTCATCAGGGCAAAAATGACAATAAAGACAATAGTGACAATAATGACAATAATAACAATAATTGCCCTGTGTCCTTTGGTGCCCCTCCCCACAGGCAGGGAGGTTCCTCCCTGATTCCCCCTCTGTTTTCTGCAGCCAGCTCACGTTCAGCAGAATCCTGCCTGCAGCTTCTGAGCATTCCTGAAGAGACTGGGCAGGATTTTCTCCTTTAAATCAAGGTTCTGCTGCTCTGCCCAGGCCAGGAGCTGCTCAATTTTCACTTCAAACCCTGCTAGAATCAATCCAGTGCTGCTGGATTCGTCCTGCAGGAAGCAAATCTGCTTGGAGGCTCCTGGATCCTTTAATGAGCATCCCCTTCCCGGGGCCTGCAGGCTCCTGGCAGGTTCAGCTCTCTGTGCTGCTGGTCCAGGGCTCCACAAGGAGCAGCAGCTGGGCTTTGCTTCCTCTGCCAGGGCCCCTGGTGTGGAATTGTCTCTTTTGGAAGCTGGGTGTGCTCAGGTGTTGGCTGTTTGCTGCTCACACCAGCAGGGTTTCTCTGTCCCTGCTGAGGATTTTGTTGTTTTTCTGATTTTCTGGCTGGAGTGTGGGAAAGCCTCCTGTTGTTTCCAGAGCAGCCCTAAAAGTCTCTGGTTTCTTGATTTGTGCAAGGGGGGGCATTTTGATTATCTTTGAGGATAAAAAAAAAAAAATCAGATGGCAGGGAAAAGAAAACCCCGTGCTGACCAACTGAGCTGCACATTTTTATTTCATACACAGAGTACTCTAATCCCTTCAAATCCCAAAAGAAAGGAAAAGCAATGAAGATCTACTCAGGAAAAACTCCCAGAATGGGCTTTAATAGGAGGAGACCTCTCTGTGCTTGTAAATGGAGCTTTATTTTGCAGGGTTTAGGCGTTCAGGCCGAGCAGGCTTGCCCAGGTGTGGGGTCAGGACAGGTTTTTGGGGTCTCTCAGGACAGGTTTTTGGGGTCTCTCAGGGCTCCCTGGCGTGCAGCTGAGGAGCTGCACACACAGAGAGTCGCTGCAGGCTCCATTTCCCCCTGTCACATCCCATCTGTAAACTGGGGCTGCACTGGGATGGCAGCAGCCACCGAGCGGGGAAGGCCTCAGAAAATAAATAGAGATGAGGAAGTCAGAGATCATTAGAGCTGACACCACCTCACACGTTCATTAATTATGGATCCCCGTGGAAGAGGCTCGTTAGAGCACTGTGGAGCACTGACTCAACTCCTGGAAGGTGGAAAGAGAGAAACCAGGAAAGAGAGGAGCGCTGAGCCCCAGCTCAGGCTCTGCCATTAAACTCGAGCCCAGCAGCTGGGCTTGCTCCAGTCACAGTTGTTGCCAGATGGGTTTTTTCTACAGCCATGGTGTTTTCCCCATGGCCAGGAGATTCTCTAGGTGGAAGAAGTTGTTTTCTCCTGTGGGCTGTTGTTTGGTTTGGGGCAAATTTGGTAGGAAATGTCCAAAGGGGCCCCTCCAGAAAGCAAAGCCACACGGCCCCTGCCCACAGCCAGTTTGGGAAGGATTCCTGGGAGAGAAGTGGAAAGAACCTGTTTATTTAACAGGCACAGCCCCTCAGCACACAGAATGAACAATGCTGGATGACAGCACTCTGTCAGTGCTCTAAAAAGATGCCAAGCTCAGAAAGTCTCTCCTGGGGCCGCTCTGTTCTCAGTCCCTGCGGCTGCTGCCCAGAGCAGGCCCCGCAAAGGGGCCCAGGCCGGAGCAGCTCGAGGGGCTCCAAGGAGGGAAAGAAAAACAGCCCAGGGACAATTCAGACTGCCCAGCTAAACTAACTAACCAGCAGGGGAAAAAACAAGAGCAAAGCAGGAGCAGCAGCAAAGCAAAATCTAAGCAAAAAGCAAAGCAAAAGCTGCACTATGGGCTGCTCCATCTCTGTGTCCCGCCAGCCGTGGGGGAGCAGGCTGATACAAAACCAAACATTTGCTCTTCAGAGCCAGTCTTGAGGGCACAGAACATGAACAGAGCACACGAATGGCAGCACTTCCAGGTCATTCATGGAGGGGGAGAAGCAGCTCGGAGCAGCTGGAGGTGATCCCTGCCTGGGCTCCTGCAGACTGGAGCTGCTGGTGGGACTGGGGAGCCCTGCTGCTGTCCTGCCCCAATTAAAGCCCAAAACTAACCAAGTCTGGGTGTCCTGCCACAATTAGAGCCCAGAACTAACCAAGTCTGGGTGTCCTGCCAAAATTAGAGCCCAGAATTAACAAAGTTTGGGTGTCCTGCCCCAGTTAACCCCCAGAATTAACAAAGTTTGGGTGTCCTGCCCCAATTAAAGCCCAGAACTAACCAAGTCTGGGTGTCCTGCCACAATTAGAGCCCAGAATTAATGAAGTTTGGGTGCCCTGCCCCAATTAAAGCCCAGAATTAATGAAGTTTGGGTGTCCTGCCCCAATTAACCCCCAGAACTAACAAAGTTTGGGTGTCCTGCCCCAATTAACCCCCAGAATTAATGAAGTTTGGGTGTCCTGCCCCAGTTAACCCCCAGAACTAACAAAGTTTGGGTGTTCTGCTCCAATTAAAGCCTAGAATTAACCAAGTTTGGGTGCCCTGCCCCAATTAAAGCCCAGAACTAACCAATTTTGGGTGTTCCAAAGGTGGCCCAGGGGCTGTGCTGGGGCTCTGAGCTGGCTTTGCCCTGGGCTGGCACCCACAGTGACACTTGGAGCTCCTCAGCCTTTGGGGCAGCTCTGCAGCTCAGAGGGAGAAGCAAAGGAAGAACCCAGGGGGTGTCACTGAAGTTCCTGCAGTCCTTTAATGATCCTTTAATGAGGAGCTGCAGTGCCTGAACTGGAGGGCTCAGCTCACTGAATGAATCTGGATTTAGTTTAATTTATTCCCAACAATGTACTGCGTGTTTGTAAGTGTTACAAACCAAACTCAAACGGGAACTATTCCTCTGCTCAAACATTCTTACATGTAATTGCATTTTCCCTGTAATAACATTATCAGAGCATCTTTCAAGCTCCAATTAATGCAAACCTAATTCTCCTTTAATACCACTACCAGGAGGATTTGAACTTAAGAGCACACAGATTTATCTTGGAGCTCCAGGATGATTTTGAAATGCCTTTTGTACAAGTTTTACCCTGTGTGGAGCTCATGGAGAGATCTGCATCAGTCTGAGCACCTGCCTTTGGTGGTTCTGCTACTTGCACTGCAGTCTTTGTGCAGAACAGAATTGTGACCTGCAGAGACCATCCTGGTTATGCCAAATAATAAAAGACAGACTCTGGGAATTCACCAGACTTCTATTCTTAGCTGTTATGTCAATAAATATATAGAATTATTGGCACTTCTTGTCTCAGAACTAACTTTTAATTTACTTTTGATTGCAGTTAATGGTAGAATGTATCATTGCAGTTAATGATGGAATGTTTGAATTTTTTTTTACAGTAGGCTTTTTTCCCTGAGCTATTTTAATTCACCTTTCCAGAGAATATCCAATGTAAATGTGCAGAGCAGGCAGCACAGCACATCTCAGTCATGTCTGAAGTTGCATTAACATCACAGAAGTAGTTTGTTTTTTTTATGGGCACACATGAAATGAAAACAGGTGTAAAATTTGTGTCTGGTTTAAAAATTTATAAGTGAAGTCCCACCAAACGTTAAGTGGGTCGTTTGCTGATATATATTATACATATATTTATATTATACATATAAATATATTATGTTTAAAGCTCAGGCACAGGAGAGGGGAGGAGAGCAGAGCCCTGAGCTGTGTGTGCAGAGCTGGGGTCAGCTGAGGGAGCCCTGAGCACTGAGTCAGGATTTGAGCCCAAGCTCACCCCCAGTCACACAAATTCCATATTTAGAGCCCCAGCTCGTTAATCCCAGCCTGCAACAAGCACAGGGGAAGGGGGACCAAGAGGAAAACCCCAGCCCTGTGCTCTGCTGTGGGCCTTGATGGTTAAAAATTTGTGGGAAGATCAGGAGGCTCCTGTTTGTAAAAACCCAAAGGAGGGATGGGGAGTGGTTTGAGGGTCTTGGATATGGAGCTGGTGTTCCTAAAGCATTTCCAGGCTGCATTCTGTGCACTGGGGGCTGAGGAGGGCTGCAGAGAACCCCTGGGCACCAGAAATGCTGCAAGGAGCCCTGCCCAGGGCACCTCCCAGCTGTGCCTACCCAAACCCAGGCAAGGGGCAGCAAAAGGGAAGCTGAAACCTAAAGCTGCTGAAAACAAATTTATCTCATGAAAATCCTGCATTTGCTGCTTTCCAGGGGATCTGCAAAAGCCTGGAATTGGATTAAGGAGAGGGCACGGGGATGAGCCGGATCAGGGCTCAGCCAGGGGCTGCAGATGGCATCGAGGGCTGCAGATGGCATCGCTCCCTCCGGGGGATTTCCTGCTGGGAATGGGCTGCGGGCAGCTCGGGACGGGATCCTGCCCCCGGGGAGGGAAAGGGGAACGGGACAGGGATCCCTCCCCTGGGAATGGGACGGGGATCGGGACAGGGATCCTGTCCCTGGCTGGGAATGGGATGGGGATCCTGCCCTCGGGGAGGGAAAGGGGAACGGGACAGGGATCCTGCCTTTGGGAATGGGATGGGGATCCACCCCCCGGGGAGGGAAAGGGGAACGGGACAGGAATCCTGCCCCTGGGAATGGGACGAGGATCCTGCCCCCAGGGAAGGGAATGGGAACGGGACAGGAATCCTGTCCCTGGGAATGGGATGGGGATCCTGCCCCTGGGGAGGGGAATGGGAACAGGATGGGGATCCTGCCCCCAGGGAGGGGAATGGGATGGGGATCCTGCCCCCAGGGAAGGGAAAGGGGAACGGGATGGGGATTCTGCTCCTGGGAATGGGATGGGGATCCTACTCCCGGGGAGGGAAAGGGGAACGGGATGGGGATTCTGCCCCTGGGAATGGGATGGGGATCCTGCCCCTGGGGAGGGAAAGGGGAACGGGACAGGGATCCTGTCCCTGGGAATGGGATGGGGATCCTGCCCCTGGGAATGGGATGGGGATCCTGCCCCTGGGGAGGGGAATGGGAACAGGATGGGGATCCTGCCCCCAGGGAGGGGAATGGGATGGGGATCCTGCCCCCAGGGAGGGGAATGGGATGGGGATCCTGCCCCCAGGGAGGGAAAGGGGAACGGGACAGGGATCCTGTCCCCAGGGAGGGGAATGGGATGGGGATCCTGCCCCCAGGGAGGGGAATGGGATGGGGATCCTGCCCCCAGGGAGGGAAAGGGGAACGGGACAGGGATCCTGTCCCTGGGGAGGTGAAGGGGATCCTGCCCCTGGGGAGGTGAAGGGGATCCTGCCCTTGGGGAGGGGATGGAGATTTGGTTCCTGCCTTTGGGAAGGGGATGGGGATGGGGCTCCTCCCCTTGGAAAGGGGATCCTGCCCTCGAGGAGGGAATGGGATGGGGATCCTGCCCTCAGAGAGGAGAAGGGGATGGGGATCCTGCCCCCAGGGAGGGGAAGGGGATGGGGATCCTGCCCCCAGGGAGGGGAAGGGGATGGGAATCCTGCCCCCAGGGAGGGGATGGGGATCCTGCCCTCGGGGAGGGGAACGTGCATGAGAGCAGCACTGGAGGCCCAGCTAAAGGCAGAGAGGGGATCCCTGGGGCTGGAAGGGTTTTCCAGCTCCTGGGCAGGGCAGGAGCCTCCTCCAGCAGCCCCGCTGGCACATCTGGGGCTGCCTCCTCTTCTTCTGTGGGCTCCCACCAGGGGTGATACTCCATACAGGAAACCTTGGTCCTTGCAGCCTTCAAAGCAGAATGAAAGTGTTTCAGGGAGGAGGGATGGGTTGATTTCTTTGCTGAACACAAGCACAGCACCACTGCTGCACAGGGATCAGCCCAGCAGGTGAAAAAGTTTTCCTTCCTGTACTGGGAAACATTTAAACTGCAATATTTTTCCTGTTCTGTCAGGAAATAAATGTGTTCAGAGCTTCTAAAGAGCAAAACCAAAGAAAACTCTTGGGAGATGTTGAAGACCTGACTGGAGTTGCTGTTTGAATGTGTGTTCCTCTGGCACATTATAAAAATAAACCCCTCCAAACACGTTTGTAGGTGGCACCAGGCAGAGCTTTGGTGTCAGATCAACATTTCCAGGGCCAGCTGCCCCCTGCCCCACAAGAGGAAGGTTCATTCCCCCTCCCCCTCTTCTTCTTCCACCCAGAAATCCTCAAGTACAGCTCACAACCAAATGTTATTTCCGTTGTTCCTCCTCCATCCAGACACTGCTAATGAAGGCTTTTGTACCACGACTCTCAACTAATTAGGGTTAATTGAGCCTGCTTGTGAGTTAGCTACTGCAGCACTTGTCCTGATGATTGGAACAGTTTTGTGATTAGCCAGCCTAAATTCGGGTTCTTTTTGTGGCTCTGTCCATCCCAGACCCTGTCCATCCCAGTTCCGGTTCATCCCAGTCCCTGTCCATCCCAGTTCCAGTCCATCCCAGACCCTGTTCATTCCAGTTCCAGTCCATCCCAGTCTCAGTCCATCCCAGTCCATCCCTGGCTTTATCCATCCCAGTCCATTCCAGACCCTGTTCATTCCAGTTCCAGTCCATCCCAGTCCCAGTCCATCCCAGACCTTGTTCATCCCAGTTCCAGTCCATCCCAGTCCCAGTCCATCCCAGTCCATCCCAGTCCATCAGAGTCTCAGTCCATCCCAACCCATTCCAGTCCCAGTCCATCCCTGGTTTTATCCATCCCAGTTCCAGTCCATCCCAGTCCATCCCAGTCCCAGTCCATCTCAGTCCCAGTCCATCCCAGTCCCAGTCCATCCCTGGCTTTATCCATCCCAATCCATCCCAGTTCCATCCCAGTTCCAGTCCATCCCAGTCCATCCCAGTCTATCCCAGTCCATCCCAGTCCATCCCAGTCCATCCCATCCCTGTCCATCCCTGCCCCTCTCAGACCCCTCAGAGCTCCAAGTTCCCGGCTCAGGGCAGAATTCCTGGAACAGAAGGCAGGAGCCCATTAAGCAGCACGTGGTACATGAATATTCATTTTCTTGCCTTTGTTATTTACATAAATTAGCACAAGGCAAGGCTTTTTACAGTCACTTTAGCTTTTTGGTTTTTTTAAATAGAAATGTTGATCCAGCTGTACACATTCCTTTGTATTACAGCAATACCTTTTATTTTTCTCTGCCTTTTTTGCCGTTGCAAGTGAGAATAAATTTTCTTTTTGAATGCTCAGCCTGGAAATGGGTGGTTAGGTAAAAGGACTGCAGATGTGTCAGACTTTGTGGGACCTGGGGAAAGGGAGATCCTGATGTTCAGAACCAGGGAATGGTTCAAGAGGAGCAGTGGATTTGGAGCCAGGTCAATTAAAAGACACGGTTAATAAAATCTGATGGAACAACAGCAAAATATCCTGGTTACAAATTTAATCCAGGGACACAAAGAGAGGGGAGGGGACAGACCCTGGTGCTCGTTGGTGTTCCTGGGAATGCCAGGGCTGCCCCGGCTGAGCCTGGCACCAAAGGGGTGGGGTGCAGGAAAGGTGTTTGACACGGCCAGCAGCAGAGCCATTGCCAGGCTGTGCCCAGTGCTTGAGGAAAAATCCTGTGATTGCTTCCAAAGTCCTGTGATTGCTTCCAAAATCCTGTGATCACCTTCAAAACCCTGTGATTGCCTTCAAAATCCTGTGATTGCCTCCAAAATCCTGTGATTGCCTCCAAAACCCTGTGATTGCCTCCAAAACCCTGTGATTGCCTCCAAAATCCTGTGATTGCCTCCAAAATCCTGTGATTGCCTCCAAAATCCTGTGATTGCCTTCAGAATCCTGTGATTGCTTCCAAAATCCTGTGATTGCTTCCAAAATCCTGTGACAGCCTTCAAAATCCTGTGATTGCCTTCAAAATCCTGTGATTGCTTCCAAAATTCTGTGATTGCCTTCAGAATCCTGTGATTGCCTCCAAAATCCTGTGATTGCCTCCAAAACCCTGTGATTGCCTCCAAAATCCTGTGATTGCCTCCAAAATCCTGTGATTGCTTCCAAAATCCTGTGATCACCTTCAAAATCCTGTGATTGCCTTCAGAATCCTGTGATTGCTTCCAAAATCCTGTGATTGCTTCCTTGCCATTCTGGACCCACTCTGTAAACATTTTCATTTACAGTTTGTGTGTCTTTACACTGGAAAACAGGAAATGGGGCCCAGATGTCAGGGTGGTGCAGGTGGGTTTGTCTCCTCAGCCTGGCCTTGCTCCTTCAGAGGGAATTTTCTCACTAAGCACCAGGAGAAGGATCAGAAGAAACATCTGCCTGGAAAGGAGTAATCCTGAGCATCCCTGCGAGGTGTTCCTGGTTTAATTGATGTGGGGAGCAGAGAGCCAGCCCCAGAGGGAGGAACCTGACCTGGCAGAGCAGCCCAGCTTTTCCCAGGATGGGATCTCCCCTCCTGAAACCAGAGCAGAAGGAGCAGAGCAGCAGCTCAAACACTCTGTTATTGCTCATTTCACACCCCTTTGCCTGGTTTTGATCCATTCCCACCTGCCTGTTCTCATCAGAAGCTTTCCTGGGCTAAACCTCTCTCCAGTTATGCTTTGCTGGTTGGCAACTATTCCCTTTTTTAATCCAGGAAAAAGGAAAATGTGTCCCTAGGAGGTGTTAGACAGGTGAAGGCAGCCAGAAGTGTTTTCCACAGGGGAGAGAAGCTGGGAGAGCTCTGCAATGACCAGGAGCCTTCCCAAAGCTGATTTATCTGGAGGTGAAGGGGATAAAGAGGGAGCAGCCATCATCTGCAACCTTCACTTGAGCTCTGAAGGTGTTTAGATAAACCACTCTGGGTTTGGCCTAAAATCCACTTCCCATCCTGCCCCAGTGGGAATGAAATAAAATCATTATCAGTTATCACACAGAGATTTAAATTAAGGTTTGGGTTTTTTTTTTCCCCTTCATGAAACTGAACTTCTGAAACAAAGTCTCAGAGAAGAGGAATTAATTGCTGGATCTGCACTGAATCACCAAGAGACCCGGTTTTATTTCTGTGGTGCAGCAGAAAGTGCTTCATCAGGAGGAATTCACGTGGAGGAAAACCAGGCATGTCCCACTTATCGAACACAAGTATGTCCGGGATGTTTAATTATCTCCTGATTAATTAATTTAACATCAGGGCAGGCAAGGACTGCGGCGTGTTCGGTGCCTGCGTGCACCCCCAGCTCTGCTGAGTTAAAGGCACCTTGTGGCTGTCACCTGCAGCTGCTGTAAATGAATTATTTCTTTCCTGAGCTCCTCCATTACCCCGAGGAGATGCACAGAACACGCCCGAGCTCAGGTGATTTGCAGCATCTGTGCTGAGGATTTAATGCCGTGTACGCCGTGTTTGCAGGGATAAAACACGGGGGCAAAACAAGTGTGAGGCATGAGAGGAAGTGCTTGGGAAGAGATGAAGTGCTTGGGAAGAGATGAAGTGCCTGGGAAGCTCTCAGTGCACTCAGGGTGAGCAGGGAGGATGGTTTCCTTGGGTTGAGAACAACGCCAATCACTTGTTTTTAAAATTTTGAAAGTTTAATAGTAATAAAATGGGTATCAAAATAGTGATATGATTAGAGTAATAAAAATTTGGACAGTTTGGATTAGGACAATATGAGGCAATAGAAACAAAGAGTTATGGATGGTTTGGGTTCCTCTTTCTGGGCAAAATAAGCCCAAAAAGGACCCAGGTTAACAGAGGATTAACCCTTAAAGCACCAGCCTGTTGCATATTCACACACCTCATCCATGGTGCATCAATTCCATTCACACACAGGATTCTGGCTGGGCAGTGTCAGCTCCTTCCTCTGAATCCTGACGGTGCCTTCAAGCCTGAGCAAGGCAGGCAGAAGTTTGAAGTTCATTTCTCCTGATAATGGAGCAATAAATTCTTTTTCTCTGAAAGATTTCGGTGTCCTGTGGCTGCCATCTCGGAGTCCCTCTCAAAAAAAAGTATCCTACACAGCATAGCTTCTATTTTAACATTTTGTTATAATCTAAAACGATATTTAACACACTACTCGAGAAAATTAATACAGCATCATTTTCTAACACAACACAAATAATATTCATTTGAATATTTGTGAAAAGCCAATCATGAAATACACATTTTCCACAGGGTGATCCTGGATGTCTGATGGAAATCTCATGGAGAGGAAGAAACAGAGCACAGACACCGAATAGCAGAGGTCACCACACATGTGGGAGTGTCCCCTTGCCTCGAGTGACAGCCTCTGGTCCCCCCAAAAGTTCCTCAGGGTTAGAAGAGGAAATATTTAATGTGAGCAGACAGATTGATTGCAGTGCCTAATTAGCCACTCAAACCAAATTGCACTTGGCCAACACGGCACAATTGCCTTCCAAAGGGAACACGAAGGGGAACATGAGGGTTTCTTTGGGAATTGCAAGGATTTCTTTGGGAATCAAGGGGGTCCCTTTGGGAATCACAAGGGTTTCTTTGGGAATCCCGAGGATTTCTTTGGGAGTTGCAAGAATTTCTTTGGGAAACATGAGGGTTTCCTTGGGAATTGCAAGGATTTCTTTGGGAATCACAAGGGTTTCTTCGAGAATCCCAAGGATTTCTTTGGGAATTGCAAGGATTTCTTTGGGAATTGCAAGAATTTCTTTGGGCAACATGAAGGTTTCTTTGGGAATGACAAGGGTTTCTCTGGGAATTGCAAGGATTTCTTTGGGAAACATGAAGGTTTCTTTGGGAATGACAAGGGTTTCTCTGGGAATTGCAAGGATTTCTTTGGGAATCCCGAGGGTTTCTTTGGGAATTGCAAGGATTTCTTTGGGAAACATGAAGGTTTCTTTGGGAATGACAAGGGTTTCTCTGGGAATTGCAAGGATTTCTTTGGGAATCCCGAGGGTTTCTTTGGGAATTGCAAGGATTTCTTTGGGAAACATGAAGGTTTCTTTGGGAATGACAAGGGTTTCTTTGGGAATCCCTAGGATTTCTTTTGGAAACACGAGGGTTTCTTTGGGAAATGGGAGGTGGGAGCTCTCAGACCAGTTCCTGGCCCTGGCTGCTTAAGTGAGCAGAAGTTTGGGGCTGTGAAGTTTGGTCTGCCTGGCTCTCCCCTGCTGTGATGGTGGATAATCAGCCAGTGATTAATGCTCCCTGTGTTAATTGATGTCCTCTCAGCTGTCCTGGGCGTGGGGAACCCCTGAAGTACAAACTGAGCTCCCGAGAGTTTTGCTTGAGGTGAGCACTGAGCCAGGGCTGGATCTTTGCTGACTTCCCCAAACTCCTCCTGTGGGAATGGGGATTCTGAGGGCACCACAGGGACACTGGAGGCTTTTCTTTCACTGTCTCTTTCCAAACACTGCCACACAGGATCTGTAATTAAATTTACATCCTGCGGAGGTGGAAAGATGGATTTACTGGTGTGGGAGGCACAGATATCAGAGGGACAAACCACTTCATACATCATCTTCTTCTGAGGAAGTGGAGTTTGGTTTCTGTCTAAATACGGCAGCCTGGTAATAAAACTTAATTCATAAATTATAGATGGGTTTGGGGTTTTGGCTGTAGGTTTTTCTGGTTTGTTTTGTTTTGTTTTGCTGCTCCTCCCTCCCTTCCTGTCCAGGTAAATGCTGAAGTATTTCAAACCCTCCCGGTGCAGGTTGGGCACTCAGAGAATGAATCAGCCTGTCAGGCTCAGACCAGAGGCTGCAGACAATGCACAGTGGTGTGTCACGGTTACTTAGCAACTCCAGCTGAAGAGGTTCAGGTAGAAATCGCTGTCATTTCCATGGGTGAGATCTCTCCCCCCTCCTCTGTGTACACAGCGGTTTTTTCCCCCAACAGATAAAGTCTTTTGTAGGTTTTAATGATCTTTCAAATTGAGTTTTCAAAAGAGCCTGCTATTTCTGCAGGGCAATCGGAATTAAATGATGAATTTGGAGGATCTGAGTGTGGCTCACAACAAGAGCAGGAGGCATTAACCCAGGATGGATAAAAACATCCCTCTGCCTCATGGGGACCTGGGCAACCCTGCTGGCATTTTCCTCCCTAGAAGTTGATATTGGCAGGTCTGTGCTGGTCAGCACGGAGCCAAAGCTCTGCCCTGGTGGCACTGGGATGGGGAACTGGTTTGCACTTTCCTGGAGCCAAAGCTGTGCCCTGGGGATGGGGAACTGGTTTGCACTTTCCTGGAGCCAAAGCTGTGCCCTGGTGGCACTGGGATGGGGAACTGGTTTGCACTTTCCTGGAGTCAAAGCTGTGCCCTGGTGGCACTGGAGGTGGAACTGGTTTGCACTTTCCTGGAGCCAAAGCTGTGCCCTGATGGCACTGGGAGGTGGAACTGGTTTGCCCTTTCTTGGAGCCAAAGCTGTGCCCTGGTGGCACTGGGATGGGGAACTGGTTTGCCCTTTCTTGGCCCTGCTAAGGACACCAGCTCTGTTTGCCAGGAGGAACGTGGCAGCTCCCTGAGCTGCCTCCTCCTGGAAGATTTGCCTCTGGCAGCAGGTTAAAAATAATAGCAGCTCTGAAAGTTTTATGACTGCTTCGGGGTAAGTGTTACCTGAACATCAGCAGCTGCAACACAAACACGCCTTGGACCCTGCAGTTCATGAAAGGATAATGAGCACAGGCTCCAGGAGCTCTGTGGGATTCAGGGGGTGAGAGGGGCAGAGGAGCAGCCCCTGGCACTGAGCTTCAGCCCTTCAGCTTTGAACTGGACTAAATATTTGCTGGTTCAGGCCTTGGGAGCTGAAGGAAACTGGGATTCTCCTGTGGGGACGGGGCTGTGCAGCCACTGCCACCTCGGGGTCACTGCAGGGCTGGGGGGGCTGAGCAGAACCATCAGCCCTCTCCTCCTCGGGCAACACCCCAGAGGCTTCTGGACCTGGAAAAGGTGTCTGTGGGACAGGGACAAGGGGCTGGTGTGGCTTTAATTTGAGCTGGGAATTGCCCAGGAATCCTGAACCTCCTGCCAGCCATTCTCTGTGGGATGGGGAGAGGCTCTGAGCAGAAACCCCCAAAATCCTTCCAAATCTCCTGTGGGAAGCTGATGGCCTCTTCAGGAGCCTGACAGGGATTGAGGTGTGTGGAGAGAAGTTGTCCCACCCCAATCAGTGCCACCACAGAGCTGCTCAGAAAGTTCTGGAGGAGGCTCCAAGTGATCAGTGAGGAGGAAATTGAGCCCCTTAAGGACATGGGGCTGATTTGAGTTGCCAGAAAGAGCAGGAATAAATAGTGCAATCAATGCCTGCTATAAATACACATTAATTTCCCTGCACTTCTCTTTCTCTTGCTTTGTGTCTAGGTTTGAAAGACAGGGATCTGCTAAGGAAGGCAGGACCTCCCTTGGAATGGAAGTGTAAACCCCTTCCCTCTGAATTATTATTATTATAATTCGAAATTAAGGGGCTCTCAGGCAAAGATAGAAGAGGCAGCCCAGCTCTGAGGAGGGCAAGGAGAGGCCTGATCAGGATGCCAGCACCTGAGCAGGTGGTGAGAGGTCCCTTTTTAGTGAGGTGGGTGATAATGAGGTCCCACTTCAGGCTGCTCTCACGGGCAGAGGCTCCCTCCAATTCCTGGGTATCTCTGCCCCTCCAAGAGAAAATCTGATGCGGTGTTTTTGGGGTCCCAGGATGAAAGAGGATTTGAGAATCTGACTCCATGTCTTAGAAGGCTAATTTATTCTTTTATGATATTATGTTATATTAAAGAATGCTATACTAAAGAATATTAAATATACCAAAGAATAGAGAAAGGATCCTTCCAGAAGGCTTAACAAGATACTAACTAAAAAATCCTGACTGACTCCTCAGAGTCCCAACACAGCCTGATGGTGATTGGTCATTAAGTGAAAACAATTCCCCCCACATTCCAAAGTAACCAAACACAGGAGAAACAATGAGATAATTATTGTTTTCCTTTTTCTCTGAGGTTTCTCAGCTTCCCAGGAGAAGAAATCCTGGTGAAGGGATTTTTCAGAAAATATGATAGTGACACTCCCAGATGAGAGAAGTACGACCAGCTGCCCTCCTCCCCTGAGCTTGAACACTTTTGTTTTTCTTAGTACCCAGTCTGCCCTCCTCCCCTGAGCTGGGCCAGTCCTTTCCTTTTTCTGAAGTACCCAGTCATTAGTGTTTCCTAGCAACTTCTGGGAAAAAAATCCTGTAAGTCACTGGGAAACACTAACAACTGGAACTGGGAAGCTCAAGGTGGGAAGATGGAGAAGGAGCTGCTGGAGTGGGACCTCCAGGGGCTGCCCAGGGAGGTGGTGGAGTCACCATCCCTGGATGTGTTCAAAAAAAGACTGGATGTGGCACTTAGTGCCATGACCTAGTTGAACTGTTAGAACATGGGTTAGACTCGATGATCTTAAAGGTCCCTTCCAACCTAGAAATTCTGTGATTCTGTGATTCTGTGATAGGTGAGCTACCAACCAGGTGGGAGAGGGCGAGTCTCAGGGGACAATGACACTCAGACAGAACAACGGCCCAGTGCTAAGAAGCATCTTTTGAACTTCTGCCAATCTCACCACGCCCTTGCTGGGACGTTAAGCTTGATGGACATCACTTAGGAAGGGGCAAGGGGAGGGGAACACAGAAGGTATTGCTACCTGGGAAAGGATTGGGGAATCTAAAACAGGAAATTGCGACACACTACAACACAAGGGGATGGTGCTGCATCCAGAAACTCTGAGGTGCCTACAGGAAACTGCTGTAAATGTGAGGATGTTTGGCATTTAAGGGAAAATGGGGGATGTGGGCAGCTGCACAGTGGGCTCTCATTTTTGGGTAGTGATGTGCTCAGCTGTGAGCAATGTGCCCAAGCCCTGCTCAGATAAATAACAAGGCAGTCCCTGAACGTGGCTCTGCTTTATTTATTGTTTGCAGGATTTTTATGTCCTGGTGTTACATCTTGTGCTGCCGTTGAGTTTCACGGGCTGTGTAATTTAACTGTGCATTGATTCATTGGCTTTCCAGAGCCCTGCATCTGCTCCTGGAATCACCTGGCTTTGGGTGGGAGGCAGGCAAGGATAACTCCAGGAACTGGGGCTGCTCTTGCCAGGTTGGTTCTTCCCTCTTTCCCCTCTCTGGTTTCTGCATTTGTTTTGTTTTTTTAGGAGCTAATGATGATTCTTTGTGTACCCTGGGCAGCCTGGAATGACATCCCAGCTCGGGGTGGGTACTCTGACACCAGTGTGACAGGTGATTAACGTGCTTTACAAACTACTGACTCCAGTAAAAACTGAAAATATGCTTTTAACATTAAGAATGTGCTGGAAATGCTTTCTTCCCCCTGCCTAGGACAAGGAACATCATGGTTATATTATTTTATGACTGCACTTCCACAGTTATTTTACTGTTATTTTATTACTGCACTTCCACAATGATTTGTCCATCCCGGGGTGTAAATAATGCATCAGGATTTCACTGGGATGATCTCATGGAAACAATTAGGTGGTATCACCTAAATACCAGCTTAGCATTACCTGTAGGAAATCTGGGGGCCTCTCAGAAGTTTGGAAAAAATTGTGATGTAAAGGTCATCAGCTGTCAGCTGCCATTAACTGGGAATTCACTCCTGTGGAGTAATTAAGTGGGGTAAAGTGTAAGCCTGAAGAATAAATTGCATCCCACTGTGGGCCTGTCTTTTTTTAATGATTTGTTGGGAGATTGTTATTTAAAAAATAAAAAAAAAAATTAAAAAGAAAGCATTGCTTGTACTCAATTTACAAAAGGAGCTCATGGAATGTTTATTTCCTCTGAAGAGCTGCTGACAAGAGGAGGGGAGGGCAAACAAAAATCATTGATTCAGCTTTTCCCAATTGTTCAATGGCTTGGAGTGGTTATTGTTGGTGGGATTTTTATTGGAGCTTTTATCCCAAACAGGTTCTCAGTGGCTCTCAGGTGGACAGCAGATAATTCATCAGAACAGGTGGAATTTGGGTTAAATTCATTCAGAAGCTGGTGTGCAACAGGGTGAGCCCTCGCAGGGTCAGCTCTGGGATTTTTGGCACTGGCCACAGGATCCTTCCCACAGCTGCTTTTGTTCCACCCAAGGAGAGACAATTTCTGCAGAGCTGTTCACTGCCTTTGCTGAAAATCCCTTTACAGAACCTCTTTAAGCCCACAGATGATGCTGTGCATATCATTCTGCACTAAATCAAAGTGTGGGATCAAGTGTGAGGTTCACAGCGAGGTTCAGATTCAAAGGCTGGTGCTCCAAGGGCGGTGTTGTTGATGTAGATCAGCATCCACCTTTCAGCACTAAGCTTTGAGTTTCCACAGACTTGGCTTTTTATAAAAAACCGGAGCTGAAATAGAGATGGAAGAGGGATAATCCTGACACTGCTTGTGATCTCAGCTGCCTCTGTGACCTTTTCCTGTGGCATTAGCTGGATACTCAGTGGCTTTGTACTTCCTTCTCCAAATTTCCTGCTGGAAGATGAAAGCTGCTCATGCTTCAGGGAGTAATTGTCCCAATAATTGTGTGCAGGGAACGCCTCTGACCAGAGTGGCCGTGACCTGTGCTGGTGGCAGGGGACAGACCCCTGGTGTGGGTGGTCTGGGCCCTGCCTGGGCTGCTCAGGCTGCGATGAGGAGCAGGTGGGCTCTGCAGCAACCCCGTGCTGAGCTGGGGGGAACAAGGAGTTAATTGGGGCCTTGGGCAGGGTGGGAGGAGGAGCAGGGTGAGAGCTCAGTGCTGGTTCCTGCTCTGATCCCGCAGCGAGGTGAGCCCAGGAGGGGAGGGAGAGTGGGTGCAGAGCTGGGGGCTGCTGGGCGTGTCCTGTGCCAGGTGTGTCCCATGCCAGGTGTGTCCTGTGCCAGGTGTGTCCTGATGGATCCCTGGTGCCTGCTGTGTCCCATGCCAGGTGTGTCCCATGCCAAGTGTGTCCTGATGGATCCCTGCTGCTGGGCGTGTCCCCTGCTGGGTGTGTCCTGTCCTGGGCGTGTCCCTTGCTGGGTGTGTCCTGTCCTGGGCATGTCACCTGCTAGGTGTGTCTCCTGTCCTGGGCATGTCACCTGCTAGGTGTGTCTCCTGTCCTGGGTGTGTCCCCTGCTAGGCGTGTCCTGTTGGATTCCTGGTGCTGGGCGTGTCCCCTGCTGGGCGTGTCCTGTCCTGGGTGTGTCCCCTGCTAGGCGTGTCCTGTTGGATCCCTGGTGCTGGGTGTGTCCCCTGCTGGGTGTGTCCCCTGCTGGGCGTGTCCTGTTGGATCCCTGGTGCTGGGTGTGTCCCCTGCTGGGTGTGTCCCCTGCTCGGCATGTCCTGTCCTGGGTGTGTCCCCTGCTAGGCGTGTCCTGTTGGATCCCTGGTGTTGGGTGTGTCCCCTGCTGGGTGTGTCCTGTCCTGGACGTGTCCCCTGCTAGGCATGTCCTCGTGTATCCCTGGTGCTGGGCATGTCCCCTGCTGGGTGTGTCCCCTTCTGGGTGTGTCCTGTTGGATCCCTGGTGCTGGGTGTGTCCCCTGCTGGGCGTGTCCCATGTTGGATCCCTGCTGCTGGGCGCCTCTGCAGCCAAACCAATCCGAACCCCCCCACCCCTGAGAGGGCCCTGCACCCCTCATTCCAGACCTGTCCAATCCCAGGGGTGCCCACCTCTGGGCACGCCGTGGGAATTGATGGGTGGGGCAGTCACCAGGGGTTTGTCCCCTGGTTTCTCCAGAGCCACCAGGAGTGTGACCACGGGAGCTGTGGCTGTGTGGAGCCAATCCCTGGTGGCCTGGGACGGCCAAACCCACTCAGCAGTGCTTTAATTTAACAACTCCCCAGCAGTGGCTCCCACTCACTGCGATGTTGCAAAGTGATTTTGTGCGCTGCTTAATTAAGAGCTGCTTGCAGGAGAAATCCTAATCCATTAGAGGTCGATTTATGCCTTGAAGCAAGGTCAATTTTTCTTTTCCTCTCTTAAATCCGTGCAAAGTTGGAATTTTTTCAGTGTGTGAGCTTGATTTTGCTTTTTTATCTGTTTAGAATTTTGCTGTCTGATTGCTGCTGCTCAGCAAATGGCACAGAACATGTCCTGGGTTTTGTGAGTTTTGTTTCTGGTCCACTGCTCTGCCTCCTTCTTGAATAATGAGAACTGGAGAGGGAAGTGTCTGATTTGCCACTTTTGCACCTGTTTTAACCCAGTGTCTCTTTGACACTTATATTTACACATAGGAATAGATATAAAACAAACATGGAGACATCCTGGCCCCTTTTCACCGGTGATTCCAGTGCAGTCAAGTGGAGATAAGGAGCAATCTCATACAATTTAATGAAAAAATGGCAAACCCTAAATTTGCAGAAACAACTGCACACCACGGTGGGCACCCCCCACAGCTTTGCTGTGCCCGTAACTGGTTAAACTGGGATGAAGAGAGCAGGCTGTGCTTTGCAGGAGGATGTTTTTGGAATTCCTCAGCACTGCTGCCTGGCCCTTGGAGATGTCCAGTCATGTCTGATGTGCTTGAGCAGAGCTTGCTGCTAAACCAACCTTGATAATCCCAGCCCCCAGAGGCTGCTGCTCTGCCAGGGATTCATTCCTGCCAGCCTCGGCCTCCACAAACCCTGCCAAGGCAAAAATCACATCCACTTACCACCACTTTGTCAGTACAGGGCTGAGGAGCAAGAAAAAAATAATACTTTTAAAAATGGAACCTCGATAGACTGAAGAAAATTCTGGATGTGTTCCAAGCCCAGCCCCAGGGTTGTACAGCCCACTCAGGATACCTGGAGCTGCCTGGCCAGTTTCTCCCTAAAAAAGCTGTTGTTCATGATTTAACTGGAGGAGTCTGGGGGTTCTGTCCTTGCAGGTTCTTGTTTGAGGGGCCCTTTGCACAAGTGGGGGCCCACAAACTGGGGCAGTGGGCAGGATCCCCTCAGGGTGGGAGAGCATCAGCAGGGAGCCTGGGGAAAGCACATCCCTGAGCTGCAGTAAACCCTGGGAATTTCTTGAGCCTGAATTTGCAGTAAACCCTGGGAATTTCTGCAGTTCTCTGTTGCAAACCCAGCAGGTTGGATGGCCACAGGAAAACAAGCAGAGAATGAAAACCACAGTAAAAATCTTTCCTAAAGAGTGAGATCCTTTGGACTGGGCTAATCCCAGCCCTGGGAGGACAAGAGGGGTGCAGAAAGCCGGGCAGGAATTTGTGATTGAAGGTTCCCGGTGAAGAGCAGAGCAGAATCTGTTCAGACTTTGAGTGGGCATCATTCCCTGCCAGGCTGGAGATGCCAGCTCTGAAGAGTTAACTCTGCATCCTTCAGAGAGCACGGGCACAGCTGGTGGGGGCTCTGCTGAAAGGAAAAGCCTCTGGCAAGTTCCTGCTCTGCAGGGAGAGGAGCAGGGCTCTGCACAGACAGATGAAGCTGTTGCTCAGGATGGAGCTGCTGTTTTCTGTCCAGCTGCTGCTCACAGAACAATTTGTATTCTCTGAGGGGGCTGCTTTTTCTCTGCCTTTGCTCTCCAAAGTTCAAGCTCCTCTTCTGGAAGTTGCATTTAACCTTTAAGAAACAAGCTGAAGTTGCTGTCCGTGACCTTGAAGGATGGGGGCAGATAGGGGAAGAAATATCACAGTGTCTCACCAGAGACACCTTTAGAAGTACCTAACAAGGCATTTAATTTCAAACGGGAGAAAAGGACACTTAACTCGAGTGACAGGAGCTGGAGAGGGGCAGAGGAACATCCTGCCACAGCCACGCTCAGGACAGGGGATGACAGGCGCAGGAGCTGGAGTGGCAGTGTCCCTTTTGTCACACAGCCCTGGAAAAGGAACGGAGATAAGAGCAGAGCAGGTGTGGGGAGAACGAGCCCAGTGGCAGGTGACTTTTCACAATGGATGGAAAGGTTATCACCGCACAGATCGCAGGTGATAACGCTGGGAGGAAATGTCATCTCTCCCCTCTTTTCTCCCGGCCTTTCCTGCGCTGTTGATCGCTCGGTGACACAAAGAGGGGTCACAGCCGCTGCTTTTGAGCTGTCTGGAGGCACACGCTGATTGTGATGCAGATGGTTTGTCTGATGTGGTGCAGGGAAGGAGCTCGGTCTTTGTGAGGCTCGGAGTGAATAGCAACTCCTGAGGTATCGATCACTGATCTGACAGGAACTTCAGACAGACCTTCCCTGTTGGGAGCAGGGGCAGCCGAGGGTAATCCTGGTGCCTGAGTTGGTCAGGATGCAGGAGCGGTGTTGGTTGGTTTTTTTAATATTTTTTCTCCACGTGGTCTTGCTACAAGGCATCTTTCACAGTTCTAATTCTCTAAATTATGTAGTCTTTTTGTAAGGCCATGTTTTGAAACTTGTTTCTAGCTCAATCTCTCTCTCGCAGCAACATCGTCCCCATTCCATGGCCTTCCTAAGCCAGCACACCTCATCTCAGTGTTTGCACACAGATGGACAAGGCTGTGTGAGCTTTTGTCTCAGGTTTAACTGGGTGTGTGTTCAATTCCCACCTGTCAGAGCTGGGGCAGTTATCTTGTGTTCATTGGGCAGTTTTCTTTATCTCTCCCACACCCAATCCTCCCTCCAGGAGATCTCTGCTGTTCATGGGCCATTAATTATTAATTATCTTCTTTCCATGACCACTGAGTGTCCCTGCATGGCTGAGCAAATTCCATCATCCCATGGGGAGAGGCTCCGCCCAGGGGAGGAGCCAAGCATTCCTACCTGGATGCAACCTGAGATTTCACACATTCCTACCTGGATGCAATCTGAGATTTGGGACACCCCAGCAGCCTTTGCCCCCTGCATTCCCAGAGGAGCAGCTTTCTCCTGCCCTGCATTCCCAGAGGAATTCCAGGCCCATCTCCAGCAGCCCTGGAGCTGCAGAGGAAAACTCCCCCCTTGTGCAGGATCCTGCTGCAGCAGAACCACAGCTGGCACTGCAGGAGGGCTGAGCCCCCATGGGATGGGGCTGTGCCCCCACCCTGACACTCAGGGGGTCAGGTTGGATTCTGACGCTTCCAGTGGGGCTTTTTTGTTTATTGCATTTGTATTTTTAGTTTTTCTAGTAAAGAACTCTTATTCCTATCCCCATACCTTTGCCTGAGAGCCTTTTAATTTCAAAATTATAACAGTTCAGAGGGAGGAAGTTTACATTTTCCATTTCAGAGGAGGCTCCTACTTCCTTAGCAGCCATCTGTCTTTTCAAACCAAAACAACTTTCTATCAAATCTTAAGAATTCTTTGCAAATCTCCTTCCCTCAGAGGGGCTGCCCTGCTTGTACAGGTGGCAGCTGAGGCACAAACCAGAGGCTGAGCTTGGCAGTGTCAGAGGAGGATCTGTCACAGGGAGGGTCGGGCAGCGGAGCTGGACCTTGGGGTCCCCCTGTGACAGCTCTGTCCCCCTCACCTGGGACACCTCATCCTGCCAGAGCTGCCCTTCCCTCCCCAACATCTCCTCTCCACCCATCTCCAGGGAAATCAGCTGTGTTCAGCCAGCTTGGCACCGACCTGTGCTCCTGCGCTGTGCCATCCTCGGGGGGAATCGGGATAATTGGAGGTGCTGGGGGTCAACTCCTGATAGAGAGCCCCAGTGCTTCCATGGGATCTGCTCTCATTTCCATGGGATCCACTCCCCTTTCCGTGGGATCTGCTCCTGTTTCCTTGGGATCTGCTCCCCTTTCTGTGGGACCTGCTCCCATTTCTGTGGGATCCTCTCTCCTTTCTGTGGGATCTGCTCCCACTTCCTTGGGATCCACTCCTGTTTCCACAGAACCTGCTCCTGTTTCTGCAGGATCCACTCCCCTTTCCATGGGATCCACTCCCCTTTCCACAGAACCTGCTCCCATTTCTGTGGGATCCTCTCCCTTTTCTGCAGGATCCACTCCCCTTTCCATGGGATCCTCTTTCCTTTCTGTGGGATCTGCTCCCCTTTCCACAGAACCTGCTCCCATTTCTGCTCCCCTTTCTGTGGGATCCACTCCCCTTTCCCTGGGATCCTCTCCCCTTTTCCATGGGATCCACTCCCATTTCCACAGAACCTGCTCCCATTTCAGCTCCCCTTTTCCATGGGATCCTCTCCCCTTTTCCGTGGGATCCACTCCCTTTTCCGTGGGACCTGCTCCCACTGCAGGCCCAGCACGAGGCACCTGCTCTGTCACGGGCACACTCACCTCTCTGCAGAGCTGTAATTGAGTTAGGGAGGTTACCATGGCAACCCCAGCAATTAATTAAAGTGCCTGGGCATGGGAAGTTTATAGATGCAGAAAACATTTTCATATATAAATAGTGCAATCTGTTTGTGCTCCGAGGATTTGCCCCTTCCCTGCTTCTCCTCTAATCTCAGCTGAAGAATTGGGTTGTTTTGGTTCTTTTTTTTCCCTGTTTTTTTTTTTTCTCCTCTGGGGATTGATAAATAACTGAGTTATTGCCCATAAAGTGGGGAAATAAAGTCCCTGCAGTCCATGTCCACCTGCTGAATGCTGAGAGAGGGGGATGAGCCTTCCCAGGGCAGCCCAGGGCGCTGTCCCCAAGCTCTCCTGTCCCCAGGTGTGTCCTGCTGGCTGGGGCACTGTGGGTGCTCCACCAGCACAAGGCACTCCCAGCCCAGCCATGCCACAGGTGAAATGCCACCTGTGCCACCTGATGGTCTCAGCACTTCCCAGCTTTGGTTCTTTCCCTTTCCATGCCAACTTTGCTCCTCTTGTTTCTATTCTGGGCTGGGGAGAGCTCCCGGGGCTCTCTGGGGTCTCTGTGAGGCTGAGGTGGTCTCAGAGCTCGCTCTGCCTCCTGCAGGGAGGGTGGGGGACCAGATCCGCAGGAATTGGATGTGCTCTGTCCCTGCAGCACCTCCCACCCTCCGAGGGGAGGGCAGAGAGCCCCGGAGAACATTTCCCTGCAGGAATTTAATGGGACCTGCAGGGTCAGTGCAGCTGTGCCTCTGCCACCCGCATGCAAATCAAAGGCACAAAGTCGGGATTAGCGCTGGAAGGCCGAGCTCTGAGCACTGAGCTGATCTTCAAAAGCTCCTGAGCTGGCTCATCAGAGCCCTTATCAAAGCACACACGAGCTCCTGCTGCTGTGACAAATTGTCCAGGATCCCACCTGCAGATGTCCCGGGAGCAGATTCAGAGCTCCAGGAGGGGCTGCAGGAGTCGGGGGAGAGGTCGGGAATGGCCCAGCACACCTGAGCACTCCCACAGCAGCTTTTCCAAGGCTCTTCTGCTCAGAGCTGCCTTGCTGGGCTGCAGGAACTCAGTGTGGAGCGTCAGGATGGAGCAGCTGATCCCTGTGAAATTTGGGGGCGTTTGTGAGGTGGTGATGCAGTGAAAGCCCCGGGCAGGACGGGCAGAGCTGAGGAGGGACAGCCCAGCTCCAACAGGGGCTCAGTGCCAGGTGAGACAGGCAGAAAAGAGGCAAAAATAATTCCCAAGAAGACAAGAACTGCAGATGCAAAAGGAGAAGAAAAGATGGATGGTTGGTTGTGGCAGAGGAAGGGATTCAGGCTGGCAAATACCAGCTGGGGGTGAGTCTGCGCTGAGTTTTGTGAATCCAAACTCTGCCACTTGTTCCTTGTGCTGGCACCTTCAGGAAGGGTGGGTGAAGGGCTGGGGGCAGCCCCAGCAGTGTCCTGAGAGAAGTCCCTGAATTAAAGCTGAATTAAATCCACAAAGGGGACCCGTGCTTGGGGTGATCCCCTGCCCTTGCCTGCATTTCCACCCCCGGGAAGGTGCAGCTTTCACTCCCCGGCGTTATTCCCTTCCTCCCCATTATTCCATCGTTTTATCCTCGTGCACTGGGGATTTCTAAATGGTGTGTTAAATGAACATCTGCCACCGGCAGGGCTGGCACATCTGGAGCCGTTAATTTTTCATTATTTCCCCGTGTTGGGGGTCAGATGTTCACGATGTGGTAACGCAAGAGATTCCACTGGTGGGTTTAATGTCTCTGAAGCAGATAATTCTATTTACAGAAGTGTTTTAAACCCCCAAACTGTGAGAGCTAACTGCTAGAAAGGTTTCATTTCCTAATTATGTATTTTTTTTTGATCAAGAATCCTGCAGCACTTATCCAAACACCAACCCATTTATGACTTCTAAAAGTTTGGAAGGTGGATTATTCTTCTCTCTGCTGCTTCCTGGATGGCTCTGCTGGGCTTTGCTCCATCACTTGTGCTTTTTACCTCTTTCCTGTTTTAAGCAGGAGGAATCACTTATTGGCCTTAAGAATTTGGAAGGTTAAATACATTAAATATACAAAGCTCTAAGGTAACTTTTTTTTGGCCAATGGTCACTTTTCTTTGGCACCACCAGGGAGGTGCCCTGATCCCAGGGGCTCTGGAGCTGTGCCAGGGGGGAAACTGTGCCCATGGGGGTAAAAAACGATCAGTGAAACCTGGAGCTGTGCCCTGTGTGCTGTGCCCTGGCTGTGATTTCAGTTTCCTCCCTGCACCCCAGCCCGGGGCTGGGCTCGTCCCTCCTGCTGCTCCCAGCAAAGCAAATGTCACCCAAAGGTCACCCAGCAGCACAGAGCTCTGCTGGAGCGGATGCTGAATTTCAATGGGGAGGCAAAAAAAGAAAAAAAAAAAAGATAAAAATTAAGGAAGAAAGGAGGAAAGTTTTAATTTTCTTGGCATTTGCTGCGTGTGGAGCAGCATCGCCTCGGGCCGGGCTCGGTCTGGCTGGGAGCAGCAGCGAGCTCTGCAGAGCTCAGCTCCTCTCAGGCTCCTCACTTCCACCTGCAAGGACAAGCTCAAGGGCAGGGAGGGGACAAGGATGGAAGGGACCCAGCTGAGCCTCTGCAGGGCAACGCTTTTACCTGAATTTCGGGGCAAGGAGGAGATGCCACACCCGAAATCCTTGCTCCCTCCAGCCCTCCTTGTGACCTGTGTCCTGCTCAGCCCTTGAAAATCACCTCTTGTTATTCCCCCAGCCAAAAGGAGCTCTCCAGTCACAAACCCCGGTGGTTCTGTCCCGATGAAGCTCTGCCAGCAGAGATCCCTCGTTAGCTGCCTAACACCCTCTTTGCTAAAGCTTCTCCACCCCCTCCAGGCCACCTCAGAATTATTATCTGTGTGTGGGGTAGCACAGAGCTACCATCCCACTGGGTTTTGCCCTTTTTTTTGTGGCTTGGGAGGCTTTCCTTTGCACGGTGTGTGCTGTTAAATCGCTGTTGTTCCCTCCCAGCCCCAATCAGCAATCAGGGGCACGCTAATGACGGGAATTGTGGTGTGTGAGCAGCCTGACTTTGGTGCTCAGTGACCCGAGCCTGTCCATTTATCCGGGCGCACTCAGCTGAATTCACTGCTCTGCAAAATGCTGAGCTGGCCCCGTGCAGCGGATATTTTCACCCCCAGGGAGGGGAGAGAAATGACGA
This sequence comes from Fringilla coelebs, assembly GCF_963513975.1. NCBI lineage: Eukaryota > Metazoa > Chordata > Aves > Passeriformes > Fringillidae > Fringilla > Fringilla coelebs. The sequence continues at coordinate 2,708,801 of NC_140052.1, forward strand.
GGAGCCACGTCGGCCAGCAGCTACTCGGAGTCACACCTGGAGGAGGCTCCTCCTGCGGTCCCCTGGCTCCTCCTCAGTGCCCCGGGTGCTCCCAAGGCGGGGCTGGGTGGTTTTGGTGCTCCCGAGGTGGGAATGGATGGTTTTGGCACTCCTGAGGCAGAGATGGATGGTTTTGGTGCTCCTCAGGCAGGGATGGATGTTTTTTGCTGTTCCCGAGGCAGGGATAAATGTTTTTGGCACTCCCGAGGCAGGGATGGATGGTTTTGGTGTTCCCGAGGTGAGAATGGATGGTTTTGGCACTCCTGAGGCAGAGATGGATTGTTTTGGTGCTCCCCAGGCAAGGGTGGATGGTTTTGGCACTCCCGAGACAGGGACAGGTGTTTTTGGCGCTCCCCAAGCAGGGATGGATGGTTTTGGTGCTCCTCAGGCAGGGATGGATGGTTTTGGTGTTCCCGAGGTGGCAATGGATGTTTTTGGCGCTCCCCAAGCAGGGATGGATGTTTTTAGTTCTCCCCAGACAGGGCTGGATGGTTTTGGTGCTTCCCAGGCAGGGCTGGATGTTTTTGGTACTCCTGAGGCAGAGATGGATGTTTTTGGTGCTCCCGAGGTGGGAATGGATGTTTTTGGTGTTCCTGAGGCAGACATGGATGTTTTTGGTGCTCCCCAATCAGGGCTGGATGTTTTTGGTGCTCCTTTCCCCAAGCCCAGCCCAGTGAAGGCTTCCCACAAACACAATGCTGGGAAGGGAGGAAAAACCCTTCATTTCTACATTTCCCTGGTTTTTAAACTGCTCTGTGACCCCCCCCAGAACATTCCCAGTGCTGTTAGAGATAATAATGGAGAGAATGAGGTGATTTCCCTGGTCAGAGATAACAAAACTCCCTGGAAGTGTTGGGAAGGATGGAGGGAGCTGTGAAATTCCTCCTGCAAGGTGTCAGAGCCAGCAGGAGCATCCCTTGGCCTGTCAGGAGCTCAGGGAAGGTTTTTATTCCATGTGTTCCCTGCTCTGCCCAGGCACCACCCCCTCCCTTTTTTTTTATTAATGCCAGAAGACGTTTCCAGCCCTGCAGGGCACAGGCAGCATTTCCCAGCTGGGCTCGTTATTAATTCAGCCCCAAAATTTCAATTCCAGCCAGCCCGAGGTGAGGCTCCTGCTCCAGCAGGGTCCCCAGTAACAACCTCTGCTGCCTCATTTCCTCTTTTTATCTGTAATAAACAGAATAAAATAATAAATAATAAAATAATCCCAGGTGCTGGGATTTTAGAAAGGGTGGAAAAAAACGGGCTCTGTTTGTCCAGGATATTTCCTAAAGGAGCTGACAGCTGTTAAGAAAATGAGCTGGGGTGTAAATCATCCTTCAAGGAGAGTCAGGGGAAATGCACTTTATAAAGAGCAGCATCCTTTTTTGGGTGTAAAGCTTTTGCTGTAATCTCTGTAAACTCTGGAGCAGGGCTTTAATGAGCCCCGTGTTTGCAGAGAGCTCCCGGTGCCCTCCACAGCGGGGAGAAGGAAACAGAAATAACCAGAGAAGGGCAGGGGGCGGGGAGGGAATCGCAGCACCTTTCCCACAGTCAGGATTTTAATTGACTTTCTGCTGTTAGGAAAATTAACCCACAGACACCAGAGGTTTATGTCCAAACAGGAGACAGAGGAGTCCTTTGGCTTTATTCCAATCAAGGCAGAGGCCATGGAGCATCCTCTGGGGTCTCTCTCTTTTTATCCCAATTTTATCCCCATTTCCCTTCTCTCTTTCCCCATTCCTGAGGTACTTGAGAGACTCAGACTCCCCAGAACACCTGATCCCAAAGATTCCCCTCTAATGCATAACCCTCCCTTTTCATTTTTAATTCTAACTGAATTTAGGGGTTTTTCCCCATTTCTGAGGTACTTGAGAGGTTCAGACTTCCCAGAACACCTGATCCCAAAGATTCCCCTCTAATGCAAAACCCTCCCTTTTCATTTTTAATTCTTATGGAATTTAGGGGTTTTTCTTCCCCATTGTTTCTTTCATCTTTCAATGTCCAATTTCATGTATCAACAAACCTAAAGTTAATTTGTAACAGCAAATCTCTTTTTCCATTCACCCATCAGTGGAATCCTCCCCATTGTTTCTTTTCTCTCCCAGTGCTGATTTTATCCCCCAGCATCCCCACAGCTCGGTTGGAAACACAAATCCACTCTTCCTCTCCCTGCGAACCCAAAGGGTGAAGTTCTCTCCCCAGGAATGTGGAGTGCAGAGGTTTCAGCTCTGTCACTGTCCCTTAAATGGGTCTGATGGTGACAAATCCTTTCAGGAACGCTTGTCACTCCTCGGCGAGTTTGTAAATCGAGTCGCAGCTCAAGGTACTTTTTCTCGCCTTGCATTTTAATGTTGTTGGCATTTCCACCAGCCCGGATCTCTGTTCCTCGTTTCCTGCTCAGCCCCAGCTCCCCGAAGCTGACAGCAGCCCGTGATAATGAGCAGTAAATAATTGCTAGCCGTGGGCAAGAGTCTGAGCAGGAGCCCGAACATTCCAGGTAATGAGGGGGAAAATTTATCTGCACATCCACCAAGTGGGGCTGGGGAGATGCAGGGTCCGGCTCTGCGAGGTGTTTGCCACCCACCAACGGGCTGACATTTCTCAGACGGGCTCAGCTGCTAATTATCTCCTTTAAAAATCGGATTTTTCAGCCCAAGACGTCCCAGCAGCTCTCAGGAGCGCCAGCAGTGCTTGGGGTGTTTCTCAGTGCTGCGTCTCGGGGGGAATTCTTGGATCTGGGCTTTGGGAAGGGTTTTAAGGTCAGGCTGTGCTCCAGGTGAGGCTTCAGCACCTGCCCAGAGCTTGAGGACACGATGGGATCAAAGGGGAGCTCCAAGGGGGAAGTGCTTGGGTGGGGAAGGCACCATCTCTATTTTATTTCTTCTAATTTATATTTTTTTCCCCAGATTTTACTTCACTGGTGTTGATTTAGAATCAGCACGGACATCTTTGCCACCAACATGCACCAGGCTTGATGGAAAAATTTGATTTTACTCCACTCAAAGCTAAATTAGCTGCAAAGCCTCTCTCCTCCCCCCACTCCAGAGCGTGGTCCTGGAGCTGAACTCAGCTCGGTGAGCAGAGCTTCGAGGGCACAGAGGAATTCTTCTTGCTGTGGGAATTTTGTCCCGGCCCTGCCGCTCTCCCCACGTTCCTGGAAAGTCTTGAATAATCAAATGGGTCATTTCTGCTCAGCTGCTGTGATTTATTGTCCCACGGAACCCAGATCTCCTGAATGCTAATGAAAAAAATCCCCATCAGCCGGGCTGATGCCATTCTGCTTTATGACCTTATTAAATCTTACACTTTCCTATCATGTGGTGACAATTACTGGAGGACAGGCCAGGGCTCCTGCCACCACCACTCAGCGCTGTCAGCGCCGGGCCCGGGAGATTTACACCCCTGAGCAGTCCTGAGAGACATTTTTACACTGCTGACAGGATTATATAACAAGAGAAAAGGCCATTAACAAATACAAAGGAACGGGCGGCAGCGAGAGGGCAGGTGGAGAATGGGGCAGTAAATCCCGGCTCTGGCAGCCGGCAATAAAATCACCTTGTGGGGAGATTTAATGAGCTGAGAGGGGGCAGAGCTGGCACAGCCCGGGGCTCAGGGGGGCACTGGGCACAGCCCGGCCTGGATAGGCAGGTCTGTGCCAGGGAGTGTCCTGGAATATCCTGGAATGTCCTGGGATGTCCCCGAGTGTGGGCACAGCCTGGCCCTGGAATGTCCTGGGATGTCCCCAAGTGTGGGCACAGCCCGGCCCTGGATGGGGATGTCTGTGCCAGGGAATGTCCTAGGATGTCCTGGAATATCCTGGGATGTCCTGGGATGTCCCTGAGTATGGGCACAGCCAGCCCTGGGATGTCCTGGGATGTCCCTGGAATGTCCTGGGTTGTTCTGGGATGTCCCTAAGTGTGGGCACAGCCCAGCCCTGGCTGGGGATGTCTGTGCCTCTAGAATGTCCTGGAATGTCCTGGAATATCCTGGGATGTTCTGGGCACAGCCAGCCCTGGAATGTTCCTAGAATGTTCCTGGGATGTCCCTGGGATGTCCTGGGATGTCCCCAAGTGTGGACACAGCCTGGCCCTGGCTGGGGATGTCTGTGCCTCTGGAGTGTCCTGGGATGTCCTGGGATGTTCTGGGCACAGCCAGCCCTGGAATGTCCTGGGATGTCCCTGGGATGTTCTGGGATGTCCCCGAGTGTGGGCATGGCCAGCCCTGGAATGTCCTGGCATGTCCCCAAGTGTGAGCACAGCCTGGCCCTGACTGGAGATGTCTGTGCCAAGGAATGTCCTGGAATGTCCCTGTAATGTCCTGGGATGTCCCCAAGTGTGAGAACAGCCTGGCCCTGGCTGGGGATGTCTGTGCCCCTGGAATGTCCTGGGATGTCCTGGAGTATCCTGGGATATCCTGGGATGTTCTGGGCACAGCCAGCCCTGGAATGTCCTGGAATGTCCCTGGGATGTCCTGGGATATCCTCAAGTGTGGGCACGGCCAGCCCTGGCTGGAGATGTTTGTGCCCCTGGAATGTCCTGGGATGTCCCTGAGAGTGGGCACAGCCAGCCCTGGAATGTCCTGGGATGTCCCTGGGATGTCCCCAAGTGTGGGCACAGCCTGGCTCTGGCTGGACACGTCTGTGCCAAGGAATGTCCCTGGAATGTCCTGGGATGTCCTGGAACATCCCGGGATGTCCCCAAGCCCAGGCACAGTCTGTCCCTGGCTGGGAATGTCTGTGCCAAGGAATGATTAAATGAATTAATTAACTCAATTCAAATAATTAATTGAATGATTCAAACCAAGGAGCCACCCCCTAAGGTCCGTGTGAGCCACCCTTCCCAGCAGTGAAAGGACAGCAGGGTCAGTAAAAGACTCTTTATTCATAAATAGCCGATATCCAGAATTCCCATCTGTACACCTCTCTCCAAAGGCCGTGGCCACACAGCTCTGAAACTCTACAGAAAACACCCAAAGTGTCCACTTTGACTTCTCCAGGACAATAAACACAGCTGGTTGGCATTACCAAATATATATATATATGTATATATATTTATATATGTACATGTGCTGAAAAAAGAAGCCAGTGCAGCCTTTTCCAAGGAGTCTCTCCCAAGTATTTTCACTGTACAACATTCAGAATTTACATTGATAGAACAAGGCACAGAAAGTGTGGTATGAAGCCAAGGCCATGCTTTTGATTCCATGTTCTGTCTCCCTTCCCCACTCCTTCAGCTTCATCCCAGGGAGGGTTCAGGGCTCTGCCCTCCTTCACCCCAAACACGCCGGGGCAGGGAGGGATGCTCAGGCAGAGCAGCCAAGAACCTTTTCACAACCTCTTCACTGCAAAAATCAAGGAGCAGAAGAGAAAACAGGTCTCTCTAGAGGAATACTTGTGGGGTTTTTTTTCTCTCTTTTTAGGAATTATTTATGTTTTGTGTTGGGCTGGGTCGAAGTTCCTCCTCCCGTTTTCACCTAAGAGCTGGCTTAAAGTTCTGGAAGTTGAGGATGCAATGGGAATTTTGTTATCTCTTGTCTGACACTGCCCAGAGTCTCACCAGACTGACCAGCACCACATTTTATCTTACCCAAACCACATTTAACATTTTTGTAGCTGTTTATCAGCTGGGATATCGGGGTCACAGCGGGACGGGCAGCTGGAGGAGTGCCAGGTGAGGGCATGGAGGTTGTGTTCCCAAAGCTGTGTTTGTGAGCCCAGGGTTTGTGTGTGCCCTGCCCAGCTGGGAGAGGCCCTCAGGAGCCCTGGGGCTCAGCTCGGGGTCTGGGGTAGAGGCTGAGTGGGGAAAGGATGGAAAAATTGACAGCTTCACCTAAAAATTTGGGGCTGGGCTTTGGGGTTTCATCCCTCCCCCTCCAGTGCCCGAATAAGGAACACCTGAAGGGATTCCTTGGGGAGATATCCCAGCCAGGGACACCTGAAGGGATTCCTTGGGGAGATATCCCAGCCATGGACACCTGGAAGGATTCCTTGAGATATCCCAGCCAGGGACACCTGGAGGGATTCCTTGGGGAGATATCCCAGCCATGGACACCTGAAGGGATTCCTTGAGGAGATATCAGGGACACCTGGAGGGATTCCTTGGGGAGATATCCCAGCCAGGGACACCTGGAGGGATTCCTTGAGATATCCCAGCCAGGGACACCTGAAGGGATTCCTTGAGGAGATATCCCAGCCAGGGGCACCTGGAGGGATTCCTTGAGGGGATATCCCAGCCAGGGACACCTGGAGGGATTCTTTGAGATATCTCAGCCATGGACACCTGGAGGGATTCCTTGAGGAAATACCTTAACCATGGGTCAATATTCCCAATTCCAGCATGGGGATGGCAGGGGCTGGATGTTCCACTCTGCCAGAGCCAGGGGCTGGTGGATGCTGGGAGGGTTTGGGAGGAAACCCCAAACTTTCCCCTCCTGCTGTGCCAGGCTGGGTGCAGGGCACCCCAAAATTCACCAATCCCACCCAAATCCTGGGGCTGGGCGGGGAGCTCTGTGCACACCCCGGGCCCTGTTGGATCAGGAGCAGTGTCCAGGGAGGAATTTCAGCAGAGCTCACCCCAGGAATGAACAGCCCCTGGGAAACCACGGGCTGGGTGAGGGATGTTCACCCTTTCCTGCTGTGCCACAGGTGAGAGAGAACTCCCTGGGGGCATCAGCCCAGGAAAGGCCAGAGAGGCAACCCTGGAGATCGTCCTTGGTTGCCAAGGACTTCAAATCTCGTTTCCTGTTTTCCACTCAGTTAATTACCAGCCAAGAACTAATGCAGCTCTTGGCTGCAATCTGTGTTTTACAGGCAGAAACAGCCTGGAAAAAGAAGATTTAGGTGGTGACCAGAAAAGAAGATTCAGGTGGTGACCAGAAAAGAAGATTCAGGTGGTGACCAGAAGCCCAGCCCGGTCCTTCCTTTGTTTAACTCGCCGTGGACCTGGGCTGTGTCTCCCTTTTGTGTGAAATTGGAATTGATCAGTTATTGAATGCTTTAAAACCCTCACAGCACTGCCTTGCAGGTGGAAAAGAATGGACTTGCAGTGTGATGTGAATATCCTGGACCCTGCAAGATCCCTTTCTGCTGATTTATGCTGAATAAGATTCTCTGAAAGGCAGCAGTGCCCAGGCCAGAGAGGGGGAGAGCAGCTGTGGCCAGAGATAAAAACAAGGACAAAAGCAGTTTGCTGGATTTTAAGAGAATTGTTTGATATCTCTTCATCTATTACAAAAATCCCAATAAAATTTCTGTGGGAGTGCAGGGCGGTACGAAATGGAAATGAGCTTTATGGTGCTGGCGGAGCTGGGAGTCGTTTTTAAAATGCAGCCATTAGTCTGCAATGAGTCATGGCACAGAAATACCTGGGCAAAGTGCTCAGGAAGATGAAAATCTATTAAAGCAAATTTTTTTTGTGATGTAAAATCAGAATGGCTCTTTCCCTTGAATAGAGCCAGGGCAGCCACGTGGAATCTACAGGGGGGGAAATTCACATTTTTCCTCCTTTTACTTTCTAGTTCAGGAAAATTGTTTTTCAATTATCATAATTTATACAACAGAAGAAAGGAATGAATTTTTAATTTCTGGCCTCTAATCCTTTTCCAGGTGCTCCTCCACATCTGTGTTTTGGGTCAAATCATATGAATACGTGCACAGATTTCCAAAAGGTCTTTTTAAGAGAAAGGGAGAAAGGAAATAAATATTTGGGACATTTCTGGTTCATTTGAAGAACACAAGAGCATCAAAGCAGTCAGGAATAGGAAGGAAAGCTTGAGAGTTGTTGATTCAGGTTTTCAAAGAGTGAGATCAGCCACAAAGAACTGCTTTAGTCAAAGGGAAGAAAAACCAGGGAACAAAACCTAAAGGGCAACGTCCAGCTGAGCCCTGGGCACAGGGGAACAGCCTCCCTCTGGAATTGCCCAGTTTGGACATTTATTCCCTTTCAGGACACGACCTCCACGGGACTGTGGGTGGAACTGGGATTCTGGGGCAGGGCTTGGTCCCTCTGAGCGGGGTGTGCTGCACTGGGAGCGTCTGCAGAGCCCCAGGGCTGGACAGAACCCGGCGCTCCCCGAGGAAAGGCAGCAGGGGCTGAGCCCACGCGGCTCCTGGGGCTCCCCTGGGCCGTGGGGCAGCTCCCGGGGAGCAGAGCAGGAGGATGCAGCTCCTTTTTATCCCAATTTCCCAAAGCCTCCCTTTTATCCCAATTTCCAGCCACATTTCCCGTCTCTCCTGTTGGGAAGGATGAAAGTTTGACCAGAAATTCTCACAGATACATATGTTTAGCAGAAATATTTTTAAATGTATAATCTGAAGAAGGAATAGAGATGGAAGCAAGTTTTGATAGAGAAGAAAAGAATTGCTGAGCCAGTCTGACTGGGTAACCAAGGAGGCAAAGGGTGTGTGAGTTAGAAGGGGTTTTATGGCTCAGAGCAAAGGGTAAACCCAGCCCAAACAAGATGTTTTTACCAAGCAGGAAGAGAGCACAGGCAAACAAGGCAGCAAATGTGGCAAGGAGAAAAAAGGTCTCAGAATTTTCCACTGCAAGAAAACTGAAAAACAACTTCTAGATTAATGTACTGACTGTTAGTGATTGGAGAGCAGTAACATGAATATGGTAATTATAGCAGCTATGATGGGCTATAGGTAAAAGTTAAGGTATAGATTGGTTCTACTGCATTAAGATGCTCAGCAAAGAAAAGTAAATAATGCATTTGTAGCCAAAATTAAAGGGTCTCCAGGCCTGCCTGCAGCTGGAGCTGACAGCTGTGGGCACAGCTCAGTCACCCACAACCCTGGACTGCTGTAACCTCTTGGATGGAATAAACTCCATTTTTATCAACTGTATTTTGAAGAGCAGCCTGCAGTCCCACATCTCTCATTCAGGCTCTTACACCTGCCCCACCAGCTGAGGCACTTGAGAGGTTCAGCCTTCCCAGAACACCTGATCCCAAAGATTTCCCTCTATGTCTAACCCAGGAATCCCCTGCAGCACCTGGGGCACAGGAGCAGAGCAGCTCCGGGGCGCTGAGAACAAATCCCTGCTGCAGGCAGAGCGGGGCTGGTTTCCCCGACAACGGCAGCTCGCAGACTCTGCTTCTTCCCCGGGTGCCATCATCCCTTGTTTTGTTTTTTTTCCTAATGCCTGACATTTTGTCCAACCGAGAACAGGTTTCTGGAGGAGGACTGGCAGTCAGTGGAGATGGAACTGGAGGAGCATGTGCTGCTGAAAGCAGTGACAGCTTGCAGCCGGTATTTCTGTCTGCCCCGAAACCTGTGCCAGGAGCCTCCTGCCAGGCTGCAGGAGATGCTGAGCTGCAGGAAAGGTTTGCACTGGGCTCAGCATTTCCAAGTCTCAGGATTTCCAAGTCTCAGCCTATTCCTGAGCTGGGCAGGCAGTGACATGGGTGATTTCAGAGCAGCAGGGGCAAGGACAGAGCTGGTGCTGCTGTTGTTGATCTCGTTGTTGTTGTTGTTGTTCAGATTTTCACACTGCAGTCCTGGGTGGAGGAACAGCCCCAGGCTGGACCTGCCCTGCTCTCAGCCCCACACGAGGCTAAAACAGCCCCCAGACCCTTGGTTTGTATTTCCTGCATTTCCACAAAGCTCCCAAAGCCTCATTTCTGTCCCTGTTTCTCCTGCCTGTGCCCTGGCAGCCCCACGGGCTGAGGAGCACCTCGGCTGTGGTGAAGGATGGGAGTGAAAAGAATGGTCAAAAATAATGGTGACATTACCAGCTCCACCAGGCCCTCACTCACAGTGACAGCTCTTTTTTGGTTTGGTTGAGGTCATAAATCATATTTGCATGGAATGGGTAAAAAACGAGGAGAATTCTCCACTTACATCCTGATTTTTGGGGTAAATGCAATTTGTAACTAAACCAAGGGAACACAGCCAGCTCTGGACCCTGTGAAATTCCCAAATTGTGCAACAAAATCCAGGCCAGTGTTGGCAGTGCCGTGTGGGGTTTGTGGTTTCCATCTGAAACCAAACCAAAATGAAGCTGTGCTGATTGCCTTCACCTTCAGCTCAGCCACAGAGAATGAAGTAACAAAAATAAATGTCTCAACTTGCTAAAATAGGGCTGGAAATTTCCCGTGTGTTATTTGGTTATTTAAATCCACCCCCAAAGACAGTTTTTTGACTAAGAAAGTTTGCAGACGTAGAAAATTAGAAAATTCCTCTGGCGTGTGCACACCCCCCGGTCTCAGGGAGAAGGGGTTTGTTCTGGAATTTTGGTAACAGAGCAGGCAGCAAAGCTCTGCAGCAAATGTACATTCATTAAGGGGCTGAATTTTTAAAACAAATTATTTGGAATACACACGATATGAAATAATGATGAGATCTTCTAATTCCTCAAACATCTGAACAGGATAAGGCCAAATTTTCAGTTTTCCTGTAGCAGACATAAAGTGACAACGTGATGAGATTTTTAAACCACTCTCGAAGCGAGAAACCTTTTAACCAGGACCAACCTCCAGTGGCTCGAAATATCCAACGTTATTTGTTGATTTTCACTCGGCAGTACATGAACATGACTGTTCCTAAATACAGAATAACATTTCCCTCTTATGGCTCTGTGTCTCTCTCCCTCCTTCCCCGGCACTGACACCAGTGCAGGCTTGTCTGGGGCACCAAAAGATGGATTTTAAGTGGAGGAGGACAGGGAGGAGCTCGTTTTCCTCATCACCAGAGGGTTTTTAGCTTCTGCTCCTCGCGCTGCCGCTGATGTGGGGTCAGTTCCATCCCTGCAAACCCTGCTGGGCTCAGGGCCGTGTGTCCTGGCAGGACAGAGGGACTAAAGCCCCTTCCTGCTGCAGGGGAATTCGGGCTCCTCCAGCTCGGGCTCTGGCACCTCGGAGAGCTGGGAGTGTGTCCTGCCAATCTCCTCCAGGGCACAGGCCAGCGAGTCCAGGTCCCCGTCGTGCTGGTGCCGCGCCTCCCACAGGTCCAGGATGACGGCGGAGGGGCTGCTCTGGGTGGCAAAGAAGGAGAGATTCCTGCAGGGAAAAAGGGAAAATGGGTGAGGAAGAGGGAGAGATTCCTGCAGGGAAAAAAGGGAAAATGGGGTGAGGAAGAGGAGAGATTCCTGCAGGGAAAAGGGAAAATGGGTGAGGAAGAGGAGAGATTCCTGAAGGGAAAAAGGGAAAATGGGTGAGGAAGAGGAGAGATTCCTGAAGGGAAAAAGGGAAAATGGGTGAGGAAGGAGGAGGGATTCCTGCAGGGAAAGGAGAGATTCCTGCAGGGAAAGGAGGAAAAAAGGGGTGAGGAAGGAGAGATTCCTGCAGGGGGAAAAGGGATAAGGAAGAAGGAGAGATTCCTGCAGGGAAAAGAGGAGAAAAGGAGAGATTCTTGCAGGGAAAAAGGGATGAGGAAGAAGGAGAGATTCCTGCAGGGAAAAAGGGAAAATGGGTGAGGAAGAAGGAGAGATTCCTGCAGGGAAAGGAGAGATTCCTGCAGGGAAAGGAGGAAAAAAGGGGTGAGGAAGAAGGAGAGATTCCTGCAGGGAAAAAGGGAAAATGGGGTGAGGAAGAAGGAGAGATTTCTGCAGGGAAAAGGGAAAATGGGGTGAGGAAGAAGGAGAGATTTCTGCAGGGAAAAAGGGAAAAAGGAGAGATTCCTGCAGGGAAAGGAGGGAAAAATGGGGTGAGGAAGAAGGAGAGATTCCTGCAGGGGAAAAGGGAAAATGGGGCGAGGAAGAAGGAGAGATTCCTGCAGGGAAAAGAGGAAAAAAGGAGAGATTCCTGCAGGGGAAAAGGGAAAAAAGGGGTGAGGAAGAAGGAGAGATTCCTGCAGGGAAAAAGGGAAAATGGGTGAGGAAGGAGGAGAGATTCCTGCAGGGGGAAAAGGGGTGAGGAAGAAGGAGAGATTCCTGCAGGGAAAAAGGGAAAATGGGGTGAGGAAGAAGGAGAGATTCCTGCAGGGAAAAGAGGAGAAAAGGAGAGATTCTTGCAGGGAAAAAGGGATGAGGAAGAAGGAGAGATTCCTGCAGGGAAAGGAGGAAAAAAGGAGAGATTCCTGCAGGGAAAAAGGGAAAAATGGGGTGAGGAAGAAGGAGAGATTCCTGCAGGGAAGGGAGGGAAAAGGGGTGAGAAGCAGCCTCGCTGCAGCTGTGCCCTATGCCAAACATGATCCACATGTTTGGAAAATAAAACCCCTCCAGGGGAGCTGGGGGGATGAGCTGAGGAGCCCCAGGGTGTGGCACTGCCCAGGCTGGCACAGGGACAGTGACCACGAGCCCAGGGTGTGGCACAGGGACAGTGACCACGAGCCCAGGGTGTGGCTCAGGGACAGTGACCACGAGCCCAGGTGTCCCCAGGCCCAGCAGTGCTGCCCCTGGGATGGGCAAACAAATCCCTTCTGGGAATCATCACTGGGAAATACAGCAAGGATGTGACAGGGAGGAATTTACAGCAGCTGATGCTTGGGTTGTGCAAAGACACAACACCTTTTATCTGTGATTTTCTGTTTTGCTAATGTGCTGGTTTTAGGACCCTGCAGGGGTGATTTGCACAGGATTTGGTAAAACAAAGTGTTTATCCAAAACTCTTTTTCCTTTGGCTCAGATGGGGTTTATTGAGGCTCCCACACAAAGCAGGAAGCCAATGGAAAGTTACTTTGCTTGATTTAAGCATTCCTCTGCTCTCCTGGGAACGCATTTATAGAGTTTGTGACAATCAGAAAATATTTTTGTGAGGAAGCTGCCTCCGCCAATTTAATTTAGCCAAGCAGAAAAAGCAAAGTAAGAAGTAAATTGGTTTTTACAGCATCTTTCAGTTTTAATAATCATAATATTATTACTCCTAACAGTAGAGCATGACTGTCTCTTTTAAAGATGTCTTTCCCTTAAAAGAAAAGAATCTGCAGGATTCATTTTGGAATAGGAAAGAGAGAGAGAGCCAAGGGGATTTATCTGGGGGAACGTGCAGCCTCCTGAGGGCTCTGAACAACTCTTCAATGATGGACAAAATCCTGCAGCCTCGGATTCGTGAGAAGGACGAGGAGCTGAAACCAGGAGCGAGCCCCACTCGGCCCCTCATTCCCACCCACACCAGCAGCAAACCAAGCAACCAACAGCCCCTGAGCGGCCCCAAACCCCTCTCCAGGTGCCAGGCGCCGTGCCAGGGCGCTGCCATCACCTGCTGATGCTGTTCTTCTGGGCCAGCAGCTGCCAGTCCTTGCCCTTGGCGCCGGGCGCGTCGAAGGTGGCGCAGATGCGCTGCCGGATGGAGCGCGGGATCTTGAAGGCCTTGGGGCCCAGCTGGGCGGGGAAGGCGCTGTCCTCCTGGCCAAAGAAGGGGATGTTTTCTCTCTCAGCCTGCAGGGAAAGTAGAAACAGCCCTCAGGTTGCTTGAGCTGACAATAGAAAATGGCTGAGAGGTGATTTTGTGAGTTGTGAAAGAGCACCTAGAAGGTGTTGCAGTGTTGCTTCACCGTCATGAGGACTTGTGCATAAAAATCTTTAAAATGCTGATTTTCCCTTCCATGAGTTTTCTTTTTTGGTTATTTTTGTGTTGCAGAGCAGCGCTGGGTTTCTAAATCTTTAATTGCTTAAACCCAAAACATGGGTGCACAAATTCGCGTTTGTTTCTTTCTTTCTTTGGGTTTTCCTAAACACCTGAATTCCTTAAGCACCTCAGCTCTCCCAGACTATCTGGAATCCAGAGAGGATCTGGCCCCTCTTTTCCTGTGGAATCCTTGCGTAACAGAGTCAAATTTCAGTGCATTACTCATCCGAGAGTGACACAGCATCAATATTAACCAGCAGCAACGGCGCAGCCTCCATCCACCATTGGTGACAGGTCCCCAGGGCCAGCCAGGCTCGGCACCCGGCGCTGCAGCTCTGCCCTGGGCTCTGCTCAGGATGCAGAGCAGGAGGAGCTGCTGCCCTGCACGTGTGAGATAAGCACAGCGACCCCGGCGCTGCGGGGATTGTCGCGCACGGAGCGGCTCCGGGGGGGAGTTGTCACTCACAGATTTATTTTGCAGTCAAATTATCCTCCCTCTTCAATCACTGCTGGAGATAGGCATGAGAAAGCCTTCCACAGCAGTAAATCTGCTTGAAGCAGAACGGGAACATGCTCTGGGGACTTGTGTACAGGCAGGGCCCTTAAAAACACAGCAGAGAGGGAGAGCGAGGCAGCAGCAACACGGGCTGGAGACACAGAGAGTGACAGAGGGGTTTTATGAAATAACAATAAAGGAGCAGAAAACAGTTCTGAGGAGTTTTTACACAGGATGATGTTTGTGTGATCTTGTCCAGCTGCTGAACTCCCTGCTCAGAGCCTTTATGGGTGTAGAGCTCTAATCCAGATGTATGAATCTGGATTAATCAACAAAGATGCTCAATAATCCAAAAAAAATGCAGCTGCTGAAGTTCTCATGGCTGTGGGACAGATCAGCAGCTTGCTCAGCTGTAGGTCTGATTTCTTTTAGCCATGAGCAGGGCTCAGTCCCCACAAGACACAGTTTGCACCCCTGTCCCCAACCCTCAGTGCTCTGCAAGGGCTTCTTGCTAGGAAACTGCAGCTGCCAACGCAAACAATAAATTATTAAATTATTGATAAATTATTGTTGGTGCTGCCGAGTCTCTGTGCCTTGATTTCTGCTGGAAATGGGATCTGCGAGGCTGTAAAGACTGCTTCCAGCTTTGAGCAAAAACTGCAGGAGGGAAGGACAAAACTGGGGAGGGAACCGCTGGGCAGAGAGGTGGTGCCCCCTCCCTGGAAGGGTCCAAGGGGTGGGATGGTGCAAGGTGACCCTGCCCATGGCAGGGGTGGCACTGGGTGGGCTTTAAGGCCCTTCCAACCCACCACAACCCAACTCAACCCACCCCAACCCAATTCAACCCAACTCAACTCAACTCAACTCAACTTAACCCAACTCAACCCAACCCAATGCAACTCAACCCAACCCAACTCAACCCAACCCAACTCAACCCAACCCAACCCACCCCACCCCACCCCCCAATTCTGTTCCATGACCACCCTGCCCCACAGACCAGGGGGTGCTGGTGGCCGTACCTCGAGGACGGAGGTCTGGACGTGCAGCAGCTGCTCATGGCCCTGCAGCTGCCTGACGCACACAGTGCAGCACAGCTGGGTGGTGGCGGGGCTGAAGCGCTCCAGGGAGAAGGCGCCGAGCAGGGGCCGGGGGCTGCCGCGCCACACGCGGGAGAATGGCACCTCCTGTGGGACAGGGACACGTCAGGGACGGGGGGCACGGCTGGGGGGACACCCCCAGTGCTGCTCTGCGGGGCTGGGCTCGGTGATGGCCCCTCCAGCTCCGAGCAAAGCCAGAAAATGAGGATTGAGTTGATGGAACTGAGGTGTGGCAGTGACCGAGAGCTCAGAGGAACAAGTAACGGGAGACTGTTAAAAAAGATGCTTAAAGAGACTTCAAAAATATTCATTTCACTTCCTCCCTCCTGCCAGGATCAGGATTCCTCTCTGTGTCTCCTTGGAATCACTTTGTAACCAGAATGCAAGGAGAGAAACTTCACACTGAGAACTGCCAGCCTTCCCTTCTCCATCCCAAAGGAACTTCCTACCAAAAACTACCCTGGCCTTGCCAGCCTTCCTTTCTCCATCCCAAAGGAACTTCCCACCAGAACTTCCCTGGCCCTGCCAGCCTTCCCTTCTCCATCCCAAAGGAACTTCCCACCAGGAACTGCCCTGGCCCTTCCCTCCTGCCCCCATCTCCCTGCCTGTCCCCTGTCCCAGGCTGGATCCCAAGCTGGGAGCAGCAGCAGTAGTAAGATGCTCCCAATGATAAAGGAAACATTAGAAAAGTGTTAGAAGTGGAGCAGCTGTAATTAGATTTTTTTCAGGGTGATGATCTCTGCTTTCACTCGGAGTGGAAGAATCACTCAGCTGAAAGGAGTTGTGTGAAACAAAGCAGAGCAGCAAGGAGTGCTGGAACAATGAGTGGTTGGAGTATTCCAGAGATGCTTTCAGCTCCACTCTGCGTTTATAATTAAGCTCCTTGCAGACAGAGGGGCTGTAAATCATCTCATGGCCCCAGGCAGAGCTGGATCCTCCAGGAGATGCAGGATGGGAGGCGGATTTGAGCAGCCAGAGGTGCCTGCCCAGCTCCTGCCATGCCCATCCCTGCTCTGCCCGCACCACCCACAGCTCGCAGGGATCCCCGGCGGGAAGGGAGCCAAGCCCAGGCCAGGACAAACCCAGGCTCCGAGCAGGATCTGCAGGAATCCTGGTGCCACCTGCCACCAGCTGCCTTCCAGCAGCTCCTCACTGTGATTTATTCATCTGCTCGGCCTCTCTGAGGCCTCATTTCCATAAATCCTCCTCCCCCCGCTGCCCGGGGAGGCTCTGCTGCTGGACCAGAGACATTCCTGGAACAGGCTGTGTTCAGTTGTTCCTGCCAGGCAGCACAAGCAGCTGCTCTCACAGGGTGGGACGTAGGAGAGGAGCCCAGGGAACACTGGAAGAAACTCCACGTGCAAAAATAGATCCTTTTCTCTATAAAGAGGCTGGAAGCAAACCAGAGCTGTCACCAGACTTTTCACTGCGAGGGAAGCACCGAGCCAGGGGAGGTTCTGCAGCTCCTCTGAGGAACAGGGATTGTGTTTCTGAGCTGGCCAAGGCTTCCCAGTTACACCAGTTACAAAATGTGAATTTTCCTCTGGGTCAGGGCAGCCCTGGGTCAGCCCATTCTGGCAGCAGAGGTTTGGCACAGGCTGTTTTCCAGCCCTGAGCTCCTGCTCTGATCAGGCTCTAAGTGGCACTTGGAGGTTGAATTCCACTTATTCTTCGTGTTTGGAGAAGGGATTAGGAGACAATAAAATAATGGAAGTGTGGAGCTCTATAATCTGCTGAGGGCAGAAGTGAATTTGTTGCATTAAGAGGAGACTCCTCTGATTTGATTTTCTTTTGGGCACACACTGGGACATCCTAACCCTCCTTGGTTTGGCTTTTAAAATACAGGTGAGTGAGAAGAACAATCAAAACACCACAAAGCTCTTCGTCCTAAGAAGCTGAAAAGGATTAATTTATTTAATTTCTTAAGCTGTAGCCTGAATTATCCCCACGAGGGATAATTGGGGATTGCTCTGGCTCTGGGTCTGTGTTTATAACTTTCAGAGCCCATTACCCTCTTATGTTTTATGTTTTGGGGAATGTGGCAACACATTTAAAACAGGGTTTTTGCCAAAATTCTGGAGGATGCAAAACTGTGTCTCTGCTTCTGGGAGAAGGGAAATTGTACATTCTAATTGAGTGCTGTATTTAAAAACCAGCCCACTCCATGTGCCAGCACATTCCTTAGGATTTCCAGTCATCAAAATCCGTGGAAATTCTTCTTTTGTTTTGATTTTTTTCCTTTTTGGTTTTCAACAGCCTCTCTAATTAATGGAGAAGAGAAAAACCAATTTGCTGCTCTTCAGTTCTAATGCTTGCTCTCTGCGTGCTGTGATTTGAACTCATGGTTACATTTAAATGTCAGTTTTAGCCATATTTCCATAGTTGTAGCAAAACTGCAATGACAGATATTAGAAACATCTTGAGGAGTGGTTAAGTTTGAGCAGGAATATTTGCCTTCTGTTGGAGGCAACTGAAATGGGGGAAGGCACAAGCATTTCTGTCAAATGACAAATTTACAGCATTCTGGTGTAAACGAAATCTGTGTTTGTCAGAACCAAAAGGCAACATGTTTTTGTTAAATGCTCGGGGGGGTTTAAAGCTTTTTAAATAAAAGGAACCTTGGTTCATTTGGATTTCATTTGGGTTTGATTTGGGCTCTCCTGCAGTGCAGAGGGAAGCCCTGAAATGCCAGGTACCTGACAGGCAGTGAAGGGTTTGATTCTCCACAGGAAGGGAGGCACGTCCAGCACGGAGATCTGGAGGCTGCAGGTGTTGCCTTTAAAATGCAGAAGTTTGGGTTCCTCCAGCAATTGTCCCCCTTGGAGCCTTTCATCCGAAACCACTTCCTGCAAGGGAGGAGGAGAGAATATTTCCAGCATCAGGAACAAACCCCAAATCCAGTGAGAATCCCTCTCTGTGGGGGTCCCAGGATCCCCCACAGCGTTGAATGCACGGTGGAATCTCTCTCGATGGTATTTATAATATAAACATTTATATTGGTAACTATTTGATATTTCCCAGAAGGCTGGGTTTGGGCACTGCCAGCCCCATTTCTGGAAGGATAATGCTGGTTGGATGCTGAATGTTTGGCTGTCTGCATCCTCCAACACCCTCAGTGCAGCCCAGCACAGCTGGGCTCCAGAGCAGCTTTGCTGGGAAACTTCTCTGAGGGCTTTTCAGAGCCCTCAAATGCTTCAGGTGAAATCATTCCCTTCCATTTCCCACCTCTGGGGCCCTTCCAGAATCACTGAACAGGACCCCGAGCAGCGTGAAGGGCAGACTCTGGGCAGGGGTTTGCACTACAGCCCTCCAGAGCTCTGTTCCAAGAGAAATTTTGAAGTAATTCCGTGAATTTAAAACATAATGGCAAAAAAAAAAAATCACCCCTGCCGGTACTTAAGCAATGTTTATTCCTGTGCTGCTGCAGTAAAAACACCAGTGAGGGAGAAAAGGTTGCAAAAGTCTTTAAATATCAGCAGGCGAGCAGTGCTTCCAAATTACCTTTCTCAATCCACATAAATTATATCAAATGTGTGTCCATCGAAGGGGTTTAGTGCTTGTCAGGACCAAAGTCGTGGTTAGAGGAGCTCCTGGAATCACTATGACCTTCTGCAAATTCAATGCTCCAGCTCTCTGAAATTGCACTAATGGATTTCTATTATAAACCAATTTTTTCCAGGCATTTGGGTTGGTTTAACCCCTGGTGGTGTTCCAGAGTGCAAGGCAAGGTGTATTTATTCCATCACCATCTGCATGGCAGCTGGCTCCTGTTCAGGGGCAGTTTTCCTTATCTCTTCCACACCCTGAAACCTCTGAAATTCCCCATATTTCATCCAAAACCAAAATTCCCCATATTTTATCCAAAAATCTCTGTAATTCCCTATATTTTATCCATAAACCTCTGTAATTTGCTATGTTTTATCCAAAAACCTCTGAAATTCCACATATTTCATCCAAAACCAAAATTCCCTAGATTTTATCCAAAAGTCTCCAAAATTCTCCATATTTTACCCAAAAACCTCTGAATTTCCCCATATTTTACCCAAAACCTCTGTAATTTGCCATATTATATCCAAAAACCTCTGAAATTCCCCATATTTCATCCAAAACAGAAATTCCCTATATTTTATCCAAAAATCTCTGAAATTCTCCATATTTTATCCAAATACCTCTGAAATTCCCCATTTTTTATCCAAAACCCTCTGAAATTCCCCATTTTTTCTCCAAAAACCTCTGAAATCCCCCATATTTTCTCCAAAAACCTCTGAAATTCCCCATATTTTGTCCAGAAACCTCTGAAATTCCACATATTTCATCCAAACCAGAAATTCCTCATATTTTATCCAAAAATCTCCAAAATTCTCCATATTTTATCTAAAAACCTCTGAATTTCCCCATATCATCTCCAAAACCCTCTGTAATTCCCTATATTTTATCCAAAAACCTCTGAAATTCCCCATATTTCATCCAAAACTGAAATTCCCCATTTTTTATCCAAAACCCTCTGAAATTCCCCATTTTTTCTCCAAAAACCTCTGAAATCCCCCATATTTTCTCCAAAAACCTCTGAAATTCCCCATATTTTGTCCAGAAACCTCTGAAATTCCACATATTTCATCCAAAACAGAAATTCCCTATATTTTATCCAAAAATCTCTGAAATTCTCCATATTTTATCCAAATACCTCTGAAATTCCCCATTTTTTATCCAAAACCCTCTGAAATTCCCCATATTTTGTCCAGAAACCTCTGAAATTCCACATATTTCATCCAAACCAGAAATTCCCTATATTTTATCCAAAAATATCTGAAATTCTCCATATTTTATCCAAAAACCTCTAAATTTCCCCATATCATCTCCAAAACCCTCTGTAATTCCTCATATTTTCTCCAAAAACCTCTGGAATTCCCCATATTTCATCCGAAACTGAAATTCCCCATTTTTAATCCAAAACCCTCTGAAATTCCCCATATTTCATCCGAAAACCTCTGGAATTTGCCACATTTTATCAAAAAAACCTCTGTAATTCCCCGTGCTCCTCATATTTCCTTGCTTTTAGGCCCGCATCACTCCACGAACGCAGGATTGTCTCACTATCCACACACACCCTGCTCGCTCCTGGCAAGGCAGGGAACTGGTAATTATTCTTCTGATCATTTCCTCCAGACTCATCAGGAAGACACCGGTACCCACTAATTGTCTAAGTGTTATAAAGAGGATAATTAGGCAGCCATTGTGAGCCTCTAACAATCCTTTTGGTGCCTTGGCTTTTATTAGCAGCACAGAGGAGGCAGCAGCTCCACTCAGAGCCCTCTTCCCATCCCTGTGCCCCAGCAAGGGGAAGGAAAAAATTTCATCTCACAACTGTTTGCATTTCAGATCCCCAAAGAACAGCATTTTATCCAAAAACCTCTGAAATTCCCCATATTTCATCCAAAAACCTCTGAAATTCCCCATATTTCATCCAAAAACCTCTGTAATTCCCCATATTATACCCAAAAACCTCTGTAACTCCCTGTATTTTATCCAAAAAACTCTGTAATTTGCCATATTTTATCGAAAAACCTCTGAAATTCCCCCCCAAAAACCTCTGAAATTCCCCATATTTTATCCAAAAACATCAGAAACCCCCATATTATATCCAAAAACCTCTGTAACTCCCTGTATTTTATCTAAAAACCTCTGTAATTTGCCATATTCTATCCAAAAATCTCTGTAATTCCCCATATTTCATCCAAAACCTCTGTAATTTGCCATATTTTATCCAGAAACCTCTGAAATTCCCCTCATTTCACCCAAAAACCTCTGTAGTTTGCCATATTCTATCCAAAAACCTCTGAAATTCCCCATATTCTATCCAAAAACCTCAGAAATTCCCCATATTTTATCCAAAAACCTCAGAAATTCCCCATATTTTATCCAAAAAACCTCTCTAACTCCCCATATTTTATCCAAAAACCTCTGAAATTCCTTTTATTTTGAGCTCCTGAGTGTACCAAAAGCCAGAGAATGTCATTGTTGTGTCCTGGAACACAGTGCAGGAAAATCATTCTCGTCCCAAGTGCCACGTGGGGATTTGGCCTTTTTTTTGGTTTTTTTTTCCAAGAGGAAATGCAGGATAATTGAATTTTTGTAAACCCAGGTCTGAGAATGTGGCAAAAAAAAAAAAAAGAGAGAGCAAAACAAGAGAGTTTGGCTGCCCTAGAGCTCTGAGTGTAAATCCACAACTGCAGGGGAATTGGAGGGATTTATTCAAATAAAAGCAAGTGCTTCAAAAAAAAATCCAGTATTCTCACTGGGTTAAGGCTGGGGACAAAAGGAGCAAAAGGGTTTAAAATGGGAAAACCAAGCAAGGCCAGAGGAGCAAAGTGAAGGCATTTACCTGGAATGCACAAGGGGTGTTATCCACACAATAAACCCTCAGATTGTAATCCAGAGAATTGCAAGACAGGCAGCCAAAAACGGCGACTTTCAGCTGTCGAACGGCGCAGTCTGAGATGGGTTCCCCAATTAGGGCATAAGTTCCAAAGCTGTTTAAGAGAATGTGACAGGCATAAGGATCCAACAGGCAGTAGCAAGAAGTAGTTTCCTCTTCCACAGACATCACTTCCTGCAAAACGAAATTCGGGTTTAAAGAGAATAAAGCGAAGCGGAATCAATAGGCCTCGACAATAGGAGTCATGGCATTAATTCTTTATTTTTATTTGTGTAGAGGGTTGCTGGGAGCCACTCTGGGGGAAGGGGAGAAGGGGGACTGCTTCCCTGAGTAAATATTCCCAGTTTAGCCCTGAGTCAGCAGGAGGATTTATGGCCATGCCCTGCACAGAGCTCGCTGTGTACATACAATAATAATGATGATGCCTAAGCAATTTTAGCAGCTTTTTTCAAGTGCTCTTGACTTTCTGGCTAATTTTTCCCCTCAGTGTCAAGTTAAAAAATTACCTTGAAGGTTAAAGTCAATAAGCAAACCTTGAACAATGGCTGGGCTTTGACTTCCTTCCAGAACACCCATTACAGCCACATTTCCTTTCCTCAGAAACTCCCTCTGCTCTGCCTCTGCTGCTCAGTCCTGCCCTGTGCCCCTCTGCCTCTGTCCTGTGCCCCTCTGTCCGTCTGTCCCTGTGTCCCAGGGTGTGACCCAGGCTGTCTGAGGCCAGCACTGCCGGAGCTGCCCAAGGGCTGAGTAAATGTGAATCATGAAAATGGGACTGGGAATGGTTGGAAACACAGCAAAACCCAGGCGGGGCTCAGAGAGGGACAGGACAGAAGGACAGACTGCAGCCAGGGCATCTATTGTAGCCATAAATTCTGCACATCTTTGGGTGAAACACCCAAAACAAATCCCGCTGCTCCTTCACAAAACACAAAATCGATTTTGCCGCGATTGCTTCTCCCAGGCGTCTCTCTGTGTCTACCCCCGCCAGAACCTCTGCACCACCAAGCCTTAACCCAATTCCATGGATGGGGCTGGGCTTACCTCCCACTTGCCCTGCTGGGTCCTCCTCTTGAGGTGGATGCTCCAGTGCTGGGGGTCGGCGTGGGCGCAGTGTGGGATGCTCAGGGCGCAGGGGGTGCTGACGGCCAGCTCGGGGGGCCCGCAGCTCACCTCGGGCCCCAGCAGCACCTCGGGGCCCTCCGGCTCCAGGCTTGGGGCAGCAAAGACAAGAGTGGCTGTCAGGGGTGAGAATTCACTGAAAAGAGTTCAAATCCAAGCACCTCCCTCATCTGCCTCCGAGTCTCTACGGTCAGGATGACCCTGAGGTGTTATAGAAAATCTCTTTTCCCAGCCTGGCAGCTGGAGAAGAGG
Source organism: Fringilla coelebs (assembly GCF_963513975.1). Lineage (NCBI taxonomy): Eukaryota > Metazoa > Chordata > Aves > Passeriformes > Fringillidae > Fringilla > Fringilla coelebs. The sequence continues at coordinate 2,731,728 of NC_140052.1, forward strand.
ACAGGAATTCCTTGGCTCTCGTTCTCAAGATTGTTCATTTTCTCTTTATTCCATTCTTTCTCTGCCCTGCTGAGCTCTGTCCAGCAGGTCGGGTTGTGGCACAGGCCCTGCCCTTGGGGTGCTGTTGGCTTTTTACACTAAGAACTGCCTGTACTTTATTTACAATAATTTCCCAATGCCCATCACCTGTGTCAGACAGTCTGTCTCTGCTCTAAACCAACCCAGAAGTGTCACCAGCCCAGCAGAAGGTGGAGGAGGAGGAGGAGGAGGAGGAGAAGGAGGAGGAGAAGGAGAAGGAGAAGGAGAAGGAGAAGGAGAAGGAGAAGGAGAAGGAGAAGGAGAAGGAGAAGGAGAAGGAGAAGGAGAAGGAGAAGGAGAAGGAGAAGGAGAAGGAGAAGGAGAAGGAGAAGGAGAAGGAGAAGGAGAAGAAGGAGAAGAAGGAGAAGAAGGAGAAGAAGGAGAAGAAGGAGAAGAAGGAGAAGAAGGACAGGACATGCCCAAATTCCTCCATCTCGCCTCTTGAACCCCCATTCTAAATCCCCAAAATTCTACTTTTTCACCCTGTGACAAATTCACTGTCATTCTACTCAAACTCGTGTGGCTTGTAACTCCTCACACAGAGTTGGGAATTGTTTCCATGGGCTAAAATCACAGGCTCAGGTGTTTGTGACTCTGTGCCGAGGTCTCTGAGCCCCCTGCCAGGGTCTGGAGTCCTCCAGGGCAGCCAGAGGAATGTCCTGGGTTCATTTCTGCTCATTTCTGCTCGTTTCACAAGGAAGCAGCAGCTGGAGATGCAACAAACCCATCAGACCCCATCTAACTCCAATCAGAGGCCGGTCAGTTTAGGACTCTGGTATTTAAAACACATTTCAATTTGTTTAACCCAAATCCAGCCCTGAAATTGCTCTGTGCCAGCCAGCCCAGCTCCGAGCACCAGCTGCTCCCGTCCCCACCGTGCTCTGCCTTCAAACGCTGCCATCAACAATATTTTCACAGGAGCGAAGATAAAACAAATTATGGCTTAAAAAACACAGGCTCATAAATTCTCCCAGATTGAGTGTGATCTCCCTGCTTTGAAAACCCATTTGTATTCTGCAGGAGGAGGGAGCTCAGTGACTTCTACAGAACCAGGGACAGGGCTGTGCTTGGAATTGGGGCTGGGCCAGGTGGAGCCGTGGCTGTGGCTCTGGGACAGGTCCCACCTGAGCTCCAGGGATTCACCTGGGCTCAGTTAATGGCTGCATCCTCTGCCTGCTGCCTTCCAGAGATGTGGAATCGTCTTCTCTTCTCTCCCTTTCCAACAAACTGGAGCCACCCCCACCCCAACGTGTTTTCTGTATCTCTTGGAATAAATCCCCAGGCAGGAGCGGTGCCAGAGTGGAGGAGAATCCCTTGGACACTGAACCAGCAATTGGAACCTCTTGCCCTGCTGGTTTTGTTGCTGTTTGGTTGTGTTTTAATCCATTTGGGTGGTGTGATCCCCATGATTGCCTTCCAAATCACTGGGCCTGCAGTTCCCTCTTCAAAGGAAAGCAAATGGTGTTTGCAAGGTGAAAAATGAGAGGAGGAACCTCAACCAAGGCAAAAATTAGGGAAAGGACCTCAACCAAGATAAAAAAATAGAAGATACAAGAATAAAAGCAGGATAGAAAAAGGGGAAAAGCTCAAGGTGCCTTGGGTACCCATGCAGTGCCCGTGCTGACCCCCTGACGTGGAGCTGTAGCTGTGAGTGCCCAGAAATGCCCTTTCCAACCAGCATTCCTGCTCAAGAGAGGCTGGAATGTCCCAAGGCTCCCCTCAGTCTGTGTGTACAAGTGTTGGTGAGAGGGAGACTGCAGGGGAGGAAAAAAAAGACACAACAGGGGAACAAAAAAAGGGCCAATTCCGTTTTTCCCTTTCTCAAGTGCCACGATAACAAATTCTGCTGAAGCCTCGGTGCTTCCAAGTGTCTGTAGGATTCTAAAAAAAAAATCAAAGCACCCCCAGAGCCCGAGGTGCTGAGCTGCTCCTGAGCAGGGAGAGGAGCAGCAGGCACAAGGATTCCACGGGAGCAGCACTCCAAGGGGATTTTTGTGTCCCTCTGGGGTGACAGCAGGGTGGGGACCCCAGCAGTGGGGACAGGAGTGGCTCCTGCAGAGCCATGATCCCGAATCTCTCACCTGGACTCCTTCTGGGTGATGGCCAGGTAGATTTCCCAGGAGCTCTCCTCGGGAATGGCCCCGTGTGGAATCAGCAGACTGACCCCTGGAAAAGAGCAAGGGCAGGGCTGACCCCAGGGAAGGGCTGGGCTGCCAGGGACAGGGAGCAGGGGATGTTCCTCTGCGTTCCTGCTCCTCATGGCAACCTCACCAGATGACAGGAACATCAACTGTCCAAGGAAATAAAGCTGCTGCTTTCCCATCAAAGGAAAAGACATTTCCCAAAAAGCCTCTTGGAGGCTCTTTCCTTTTTGAAATCACACCTGGTCATTGTGGGATCCCAGGGAATCTCCCCATGGAGAGGGGGATCATCCCTTTGTCCCCCTCATCCCTGTTCCCCAGTGATCCCATCCTCCTTGCACACCATCAGAAGGTAACAGGGCAGTTTTCCACTGGGTACCACTGCAATTAAACTGCTTTATCTCAGGAGAGGGGGGATGTGTTTGGCACCTGCCACACGATGCAGAGCCTTGGTGAGGCACCGACTCGATCACCCTGGAATTTACAACTGCTTGGCACAGCTGATCTTACATAAAGGCAGCAAGAATTACATAAATTGCAAGTGGACCAAATACATATTTTAATAATCTAATTGATGGGGCTATCATTACATAAAGTAGCTAAATATACAGTATGAGGGAATTCTTAATTCATGCCTTAACTCCGTGCCTCTGCAATGTTCCTTCCTCAGCACAAAACCAGGCTGTGGAGAAATGAAAACATTCCCCACGTTGTGCATGCCTGGGCTGTCACTGTTATCAATCCTCTCTAAACACAAGCCACGTTTTTTATGGTAACCTTTAAAGCACCCGTTTTGTGGGACATGAAGGATAAAGCTCTAAATCATCCAGTTCAACCAGAGAGCAGCAGATAATCCTGGAGCCACTGCTCAAACGAAAACAGAGCTGAATTTAAAGTGAATAAATATCACTGGAGTTGAAGGGTGATAACACCTGGCTGGCAGTATCTGGCTTTTTGTGCTGCTTTTGGGGGAGAGAAAATACCCAGGCTAAGGGCTGGGATTTGGGGTGATGCAAGCACAGCCCCGGGGTGCAGCTGCAGGGCTGTGACCCTGCCAGGCTCTGATCTGCTGCTCAGCCCCTTCCACAAACAACCCTGAGGTCCGAAACACGCCCCACAAAGGTCACAAAACTCCAAAAGCATCAAAAGCAGAGGGAGCCACAAAGCAGAGGGAGCATCCCAGCCCCCAGCCTGGGACAGGGGCCCTGCTTTGGGAATCTGGGGAGCTTTTTGCTCCAAGAAATGGGGAAAAGAGGCAGGCAGGAGGAGCCTGGTGGGCAGTGGGGCTGTCCCCAGGCCTGGCTGCTGTCCCTGTGTCCCCCCCATGGGGCAGGGGTGTGGGGCTGGAGCTGGTGCTGGAACGTGAGATCCTTACGTAAGAGCCAGCACCGACCCTTCCCGGGGAGCCTCTCCTCTGGAGCAGCATCCAAGCAAGGCACAGCTTTGATTAATGTGACTTTCATGCTGAAGACATCAAGAGAGGCAGTAATTTAAAACAGTTCAAATAGGCATAATGCCTCTTCAGTCCTCAGCCCAGGCTTCCCTCTGATCGCTCGTGTCCTGTGTGGGCAACGTGCCCTACTTCCAAAATTTGCATTAACGGGGCCCCTACTTCTTCTTTCTTGGAGAAAAAAAATTAAATTTTAATTTTTTTCTTTAAATTTAGTTATAAAACACTACATCAGGCAGCCTAAGCTCAAATTCCTCTCTGTGCTTTGCCGAGCAAGGAGCCACCTGTTGTGTTGTGATTTCAGGGTTTACCTCAGAACCTCGGGTCCCTCCCTGATAATTCCCTGCCAGGTGTGTCAGTCCCCTCTCCTTTCCCCTCCCAGCACTGTCTGTCAGTCCTGGCATTCCAGAAGTGATTGGCAGGTTCAAAGGATGCCCTCTACCCCCGGGGGCACTGGGCCATCCAGGTGTCCTCTGTCCCTTGAGCCCTCCCCTCCTGTCCCTGGCTGGTGGCTCCTGCCCCTTCCCTGCCCTCTCCCGGGGTTAAAGGAGCAGCAGCCACGGGCTCAGGAGTTCTGCTGGAGCTGCTGTGGGTTCAGAGGCTGTGGGCCAGAATAAAGCTCTGGATCCAAACCCTCCAGCAGAACCCACTCCTTTCCTTCCCCATGGCCCCAAAGCTTCTCCACAGAGGGAATCCTGAGGAGCGACCCCTGCACGGGAGGAAGCTCCATCCCAGCCCCAGCAGAGCTCCTGCACGCCTGGACTGGTGCCCACGTGCCCAGGGCAGCACCCAGCCAGCCCAAAGTGTCCCTGGGGTGAAACACCACCCAGCCATGGCCAAAAGTGTCCCTGGGGTGAAACACCACCCAGCCATGGCCAAAAGTGTCCCTGGGGTGAAACACCACCCAGCCATGGCCAAAAGTGTCCCTGGGGTGAAACCACAGTTTGGTTCAGCACCAAGGCCAGCCAAGCTCAGGCACGTCCCATCCCCGATATTTTTGCGATTTTTCCGCCTGCCACCCACCTGTGTTGGGGACCACCAGGCGGCCCCCCAGGTGCCCAAACAGGGCTGTGCTCCTCAGCTCGCTGCTGCTGGAGATGGAGGCCAGGTTCTGGATGAACATGGCCTTGTTCCTGGCCTGCAGCGTCCCGAAGGGCCTGGGGCTGCCGTGGGGGAAGGTGCCGGGGTGCGCCTTGCCGTGGTACTCGGCCCTCTCGGTGACGCCCAGGGACACCATGAAGGAGCTCTGCACCTTGACCTTGATGTCGGCCAGGGGGTTGAACAGGGAGGACTCGGTCATCAGCTCCTTGTCCAGGGGGTCCTGCAGGCAGATGGGGCCGCTGTAGGTCCTGCTGACCGTCAGCTCGGGCTGCAGGGACGAGTTCAGGAGCAGGGAGTTACCTGTGGGGACAGCGGCAGGGGTGGACGGTGAGAGACATGGGGGATCTGTGCTTCCAAACCAGCTGTGGGGCTGCTGGGGGATAAAACCAGCACTGGGAGAGAAAAGAAACAATGGGAAGGATTCCACTGATGGGTGAATGGAAAAATATATTTGCTTTTACAAATAAACTTCAGGGTTGCTGATAAATGAAATTAGGCATTGAGAGATGATAGAAACAATGGGGAATAAAAACCCCTAAATTCAGTAAAAATTAAAAATGAAAAGGGAGGGTTATACATTAGAGGGAAATGTTTGGGATCAGGTGTTCTGGGGAGTCTGAGCCTCTCAAGTACCTCAGAAATGGGGAAAACCCTCTAAATTCTGTAAAACTTAAAAATGAAAAGGGAGGGTTATGCATTAGAGGGGAATCTTTGGGATCAGGTGTTCTGGGGAGTCTGAACCTCTCAAGTACCTCAGAAATGGGGAAAGAGAGAAGGGAAATGTGGCTGGAAATTGGGATAAAAGGGAGGGTGGATCCTCCAAAACTTGGAGAGACCCCAGGGGATGCCCCATGGCCTCTGCCTTGATTGGAATAAAGTCAAAGGACTCCTCTGCCTCCTGTTTGGACATAAACCTCACATTTTCCTAACAAGGGCACACCTCAGCAACCCTCCCCCATCCCCTCTGCGACCCTCCCCGAGCTCTCAGAGCCCAAAATCCCCGTTTGATTTTGCAAACATGAAGTGTCAGACCTTGTCCCAGTTCCTCCCAAAACACCGGGCCAGTCAGAGAGCAGAGCTGCTGCCAAGATCTGACACTTGGCGTTTGCCACGCCTCAGGCAGCTCCAGAGCAAAGGAATAATCCAAGGAGGAGCCTCCTTTGGTTTGGATTCAGTCCTTGTGTTTGCCCTTTTGCCTCTCTTGTTGTTTTTTTTCCCTGCATTAAACCCCACTGGGTGACAACATCTTCCTGCAGACCTTTTAAACGCAAACCCACAACTTCATGCCTGAGGGAAACTGGGCTGAAAAGGAGGTGGGACAAGAGTGAAACAGGGAAAGACACCACAATTATTCATTTTGAGGTGTTTTACCTCAAAAAACACTCTGAAAAATGAGGAGTGCATGGATTTAGTCCTCTGGCTGTTGGTTTTGTGGTGGGGTCTTTTTCTTTGCTTGTTTAGTTGGGTATTTTCAGAGCCTCCAGAGTGAAAGGTTTTAAGCATTAAGCCAAGCAAACAATTCCCCAGACTCAAAACAAGATTCAGACTGAACCACAAAGGAAAACGTTCTTGTTTGAGACAGTCATTGAGATTTACACAGCCCTAATTAAAGGTTTGGATTTAGAAATGGATGAATGAACTTCCTTCAAACGTCCTTGTCTGCCAAGCCCTTTTGCCAATTTCTTGCAAGTCATGCTTGGTGAGGAACGTCTCCAGGAAATAAAGAAAGTGTAAAAACAACCCCACAAAACCCCCCCCCAAACAAACTCTGCAACATATTTTCCCTTTTCTGCAGAGAGAACAGAGACATGGGGACACTTTCACACCCAGCCCACGCTCCCACCCACCCACAATCAGGCAGGTCTGAGGTAGAATGGCAGCACAGAATCAATAAACATCCTGCTCCCATCCCCGCTCCTCTCCCTCCCCACCTTCCTGCTCAGAGGGAATAACATTCCTGGAAACCCCAGCGCTGCTTTTAGCAAAGGTTTTGTCCATATTTCATGGCACTGGTGGTGTTTTCTAGAGCTTTAGGGGTCCAGTTTTACACACATCGATTTCCCTCCGTGCCTGTGTTACAGCAGGTTACAAAACACTTCCAGCTGGGGGTCTGGGATTATCAGGAAAAGAATAATTCCTTTTATTGGAGTGAAGGAAAGCTCTGTCACTGAGAGCAGGAGGAGCTCCAGCTGTGCTCTGATTTGGTTGCTTGGCTTTAATTTGAGCTTTTCCTAAATCAGTGTTGGAGCTGGGGATTTTGGAAGGGACTTGGGGATTTTGGATGCTGGACAGCACTCCTGGAGCATCTGGAGCATGGCCAAGGGGGATCCTGTGTTTGTGGGATGGAGCAGAGCCAATTCCAGGTCCCTGTCCCTGGCTGCCCCAAAGCCCCTCCCCAAACACAGGTGAGCCTGAGCAGCAGGAGCTGCTCTGATTTGGTTGCTTTAATTTGAACTTTTCCTAAATCAGTGTTGGAGCTGGGGATTTTGGAAGGGACATGGGGATTTTGGATGCTGGACAGCACTCCTGGAGCATCTGGAGTGTGGCCAAGGGGGATCCTCGATTAGTGGGACAGAGTAGAGCCAATTCCAGGTCCCTGTCCCTGACTTCCCCAAACCCCCTCCCCAAACACAGGTGAGCCTGAGCAGCAGGAGCTGCTCTGAATTGATTGCTTTAATTTGAACTTTTCCAAATCAGTGTTGGAGCTGGGGATTTTGGAAGGGATTTGGGGATTTTGGATGCTGGACAGCACTCCTGGAGCATCTGGAGTGTGGCCAAGGGGGATCCTGTGTTTGTGGGATGGAGCAGAGCCAATTCCAGGTCCCTGTCCCACTCATCCCTGCTCCCCAGTGATCCCATCCTCCTTGCACACCACCAGAAGGTAACGGGGCAGTTTTCCACTGGGTACCACCACAATTAAACTGCTTTATCTCGCTCTCAGGAGAGGGGGGATGTGTTTGGCATCTGCCACACGCTGCAGAGCCCTGGTGAGGCACCGACTCCATCCAACCCCCTCCCCAAACGCAGGCGAGCCTGAGCCGCGGGAGCTCTGCAGAGAAGAAAGGAAATCGCCGCACTAACCTTGTCTGACTGTTTTAAAATTAAAAGTCTGGAAGCCTCCCGTGAGTGCAGAGGAATCAATGACATCCACGCCGTACTCACTCTGACTGCGCCGGTACAGGGTCACCCCCAGCGCCAGCACGGCCACCGCCAGCACCGCCGCCGCCAGCCCCGAGTACAGCGCCACGTCCGCGCCGCGCTCCACGTCTGCGGAGAGAGCGGGGTCAGCGACAGCGCACAGGGGACAGGGGACATGGCGGGGACAAGAGCTGGGTCAGGGACAGCGCACAGGGGGACAGGGGACATGGGGGGGGATGTGGGGGACAAGAGCTGGGTCAGGGACAGCAGACAGGGGGACATGGGGGATGTGGGGGACAAGAGCTGGTTCAGGGACAGCGGACAGGGGACAGGGGACATGGGGGATGTGGGGGATGTGGGGGATGTGGGGGACAAGAGCTGGGTCAGGGACAGCGGACAGCGGACGGGGACATGGGGGATGTGGGGGACAAGAGCTGGGTCAGGGACAGCGGACGGGGGATGGGGACATGGGTGATGTGGGGGACAAGAGCTGGGTCAGGGACAGGAGATATGGGGACATGGGGACATGGGGGATGTGGGGGACAAGAGCTGGGTCAGGGACAGGAGATAGGGGGACGTGGGGACATGGGGGATGTGGGGGATGTGGGGGACAAGAGCTGGGTCAGGGACAGCAGACATGGGGACATGGGGGATGTGGGGGGATGTGGGGGACATGGGGGATGTGGGGGACAAGAGCTGTGTTGGGGACATGGGGGATGTGGGGACATGGGGACATGGGGGATGTGGGGGGAGGTGGGGGATGTGGGGGATGTGGGGGACAAGAGCTGTGTAAGGGACAGGGATATGGGACAGGGGGTCATGGGGATGTGGGGGACAAGAGCTGTGTCAGGGACAGGAGATATGGGGACATGGGGGATGTGGGGGGATGTGGGGGGATGTGGGGACATGGGGCATGTAGGGGACAAGAACTACGTCAGGGACACCAGGACATGGGGACATGGGGGATGTGGAGGATGTGGGGGGACAAGAGCTGTGTCAGGGACAGGGGATATGGGGACATGGGGGACATGGGGGATGTGGAGACATGGGCACACAGGGCATGTGGGGTATGTGGGGTGACAAGAGCTGTGTCGGGGACAGGGGAACCAAGGTGGAGCTGGGCACAGGAGCAGGGGCAGCGCTGGACAACGAGGGCTGAGAGGGTGAGAGGAATTCCCAATGGAGCCCCCCAAAGTGGAGAGCCTGTCTGGGTTTGGGATTGGGTCACCCCAAACTGGAGAGGGTTTGGGATTGGGTCACCCCAAACTGGAGAAGGTTTGGAATTGGGTAACCCCAAAGTGGAGAGCCTGTTTGGGCTCAGGGATGGTTCACCCCAAACTGGAGAGCCTGTCTGGGTTTGGGGAGAAGGAAGTGACTGCTGTGACAGGATTACCCCAAATGCATCCTGCAATATTCCATAAATATCCCATCCCTCTCTCCTCCATCTGCGGGGAATCGTGCGCCATGGAATTCAATCCCTTGGCGTGTCCCCTTGGGGGGTTTCCTGAATTCCCAGCTCCAGGGTGGAGGGAGGGAGCTCAGAGCCCACCCTGGGCAGGGTCTGGGTCCTGCTGGGGGATTGGCAGAGCCCCAGGAACAGAAACTGGATTTGTTCATGGCCAACGAGAGCAACAAAAACCAACTGGGAAATGCAGAGTGCTCCGTGTCAGCGAATGAGCTGCACTGCACAGAAATGGGGTGGAAAGTTAAAATCAGCGTTTAATAAACAGCCAATTACAGAAATTACTTAATTACTGCTTGGGAGGAGGCTTCTGTTGCGCTTTTCTGCTGAAAGTCAGAGAATTTCATTTTAGCTGAGTTTTGAAAACGAACGAGAAACTTCAGAGTGTTGAGATGAAAGGGACAAGCACCTCTGGGCAGCATTTCCTTGGCTCAACGCTTCCTTACCAAAAAGAAGTGTTTGAAAAGTGCCACCAGCCCCAGCTGGATGTCCTGGGAAGGGGCTGGGTGCTCACAGCCCCCTCCCAGCAGGGAAATGGCAGCACCAGGACCCCCCAGTCCCCAAACCCCACTCCACGTGCTGGGACTGAATTTCAGCTCCAATCAAAAGTAAAATCAAAAGTTTGGTTCAAACATCCTTGACAGAAAATATCTCTCATCCCCACCTGCTCCCAGTCAGCCCCAACCACGAGATTCCAGCACCCACTCAACCCAAAAGAGATGTTTGGGTTTCAGTTCTGCCAGCACCAGAACCACTGAACCAAGAAAGCGCTCCTGCAAATATTTCTGCTGTGTTTTCAAGTAATCTGCGAATAAAGAATGGTTCTGCTTTTAACTCATTCCCAACTTGCTGGGAAGGAAAAAGAAAAATCACAATATTTGCCTGGAAATATCAGCTATGGGTAGGAATCCACCTTCTGTGGCAGGCCAGGAAACCACACTAAGCAAACTTGTAAGGTTACAAAACTCAACTTCCTAGAACAATTCACAATTCCATTGCCACACTGTTCCACCAAATCAACCACTAAAAGAGAAAAGTTTGGGGTTTTTTTTCCCTGAAACCCTTTTTTCCCTTTTTTTCCCCATGAGATCCCCTCTTAAAAAATGCCATAAAGAGAATTTTAAGCTCAGTTAGGATTGCAGAGGGCGAGATACTGGCTGACAACGTAACAAGGGGACAGGCCAGACAGAAAAAGCAAAGAAAAAGGGGTCAAAAAGACAAACTGGAAACATCTCAGGTGGGACCAAAACCCCCCAAAACCCCCCAAAACCCCACTCCCCCAGCCCTGTTTTGTTCCCCAGCACCAGGTGCAGAAAGGGAAGCACAGACAATAATTACATTTCTATTTCTTCCAATTTCCTATTCCCAAGCTGCTTTGTTGTTACAGGGAATTAATTACGAATTGCCATTGTCGAGTTAATTTCTGTGGGTAATTAGAGCAGCGAATGAGGCAGGAGGAGGGAGGGGATGGATCTCCAGGAACAATTGGGGGGTTTCCCTTCCCAGGGAGAGCTGGTGGGTTTTGCACCACAAAACATCTGTAACTCTTCCCTTTGGATCGCTGCTTTAAAAAAGGAAAGTGCTGAAAAGGGGAATTCTCCCTCCTGCCCTGCTGGGATGATAAATGATCCAGTCTGAGAGAGGCAGAAATGTCCTGGCAGGAAAAGCAAAGGGGAGGATCCTGGAGCTCTCCTGCCCCCCTCCTCAGGTGCTCTGTACCTGCCAGTTCTGTCCCTAAATCCCCTCAGGTGCTTCAGCATCTCCTTTTCCATCGATTCCCATGCCAGGCAATTCCCCTTCCCCACTTTTACACCGTTTCACATGGCTTAAAGATGAGAGGGAGGGCTCGAAATCCAGAAAAGTGGGAGCGGTTGGACTCGAGCAAAACCCTTCTGAGGAGAAGAATTCTCTTTTCATTGACTCTGAACAATCTCCAGGGCTTGAATTGGAGCCTGGTCTATAAATCTGATGATTAAAACCTCCTGAGGGTCCTTCCCTGGAATGAGCTGGTGGTTGCTGCGTTCCCAGAGCTGCCCCACTGCCAGGAAAACCCTCCCAAACCTCAGGGGAGCAGAGCTCAGAGGATCCTCCTCAGGGTTTAGCGGGGTTTTAAACAGCTTTATGTTTAAAGGGCAAACCCAGAGCGGCTCAGTATTCCTTGAATTATTCCCATGGAGCAACTCCATGAGAAAGGAGCCTTTCTTTTGGGATTTTGGTGTTTCTTTACAAACAACCTGTATGAAAAATCCTTTCCTTAGGATTTTTCCTCCTGAGAAGCTGAGAGGCCTCAGGAACAAAATGATTGTTTGCTGCTGTGGGATGCAACAGGCGGGTCTGGGATTGGTCTCATGTGGTTGTTTCTAATTTATGGCCAATCCCAGCCCGGCTGTGTCAGTCCAAACCTTTGTCATTCATTCCTTTTCTATTCTTAGCCAGCCTTCTGATGAAATCCTTTCTTCTATTCTTTTAGTACAGTTTTAATATAATATATATCATAAAATAATAAATCAGCTTTCTAAACATGGAGTCAACTTTCTCATCTCTTCCCTCATCCTGGGAGCCCTGTGATCACCATCACAACAACCACTGGTTTTTGGTTTTGTTTTTTTTTAAGTAATTTTTACCTCTTTACCTTCTTTTCTTTTCTTTTGGAGAATTCCTTCCACAGGAGATTAGAAATTAAGGGAAGGAGGAAGGAGTGGGAAATCTGGGGGAGCAGGGTGAGGTTCTGCCTTTTTTTTTTTTCCCCCCAGAAAGGAACAAAGTGGAAAGCAACCAAACAAACCAGAAAAGCAAACATTTATAGTCCACCAATTATTCCTTAACGAGCTGTGTCCTCCCGGCCCAGGGGCGGGAGGGACCCTGGCAGGCACCACAAATTTTATCCCTTTCTGCTCCAGGATCCATGTTTGTGGTAATTGCAGCCCATTTTTCACTCCACCTCCTGCCACTGTTACACAACATTTATTGAAAGCACATTTGATGGTAATGAAGTTTCTATTAACTATGATTAAGTTTCATAAAGCACCTGAAGATAATTTAAGATGTGCAGGAGCAGAAAGTGAAACATTTGGTTTAGTGCATTAGGAGAGGTAATTGATTAAATTATCTCATTTCCAAGGAGAGCCTGGCAGGAGCTGTGCAGGGCCCACCTCCCCAGCTCCAGCAGGGAGGGGAGAGCTGGGCAGGAGATCCCAGAGGCTCTTCCCAGGGGTGGGTTCCTCCCAGGGATGGGTTCTTCCCCATCCCTCCCAGAGTCTCTTCTCAGGTTCTTCCCATCCCTCCCAGAGGTTTTTCCCAGGTTCCTCCCAGGTTCTTCCCATCCCTCCCAGAGGTTCCTCCCAGCTTCTTCCCCATCCCTCTCAGAGGTTCTTCCCAGGTTCTTCCCATCCCTCTCCGAGGTTCTTCCCAGGTTCTTCCCATCGCTCCCAGAGGTTCTTCCCAGGTTCTTCCCCATCACTCCCACAGGTTCCTCCCAGGTTCTTCCCATCCCTCTCAGAGGTTCCTCTCAGGTTCTCCCCAGGTTCTTCCCCATCCCTCCCAGAGCTTCTTCCCATCACTCCCAGAAGTTCTCTGCAGGTTCTTCAAATCACTCCCACAGGTTCTTCCCAGGTTTTTCCCCATCCCTCCCAGATGTTCTTCCCAGGTTCTTCCCATCCCTCTCAGAGGTTCTTCCCAGGTTCTTCCTATCACTCCCAGAAGTTCTTCCTAGGTTCTTCCCCATCCCTTCCAGAGGTTCTTCCCAGGTTCTTCCCCATCCCTCTCAGAGGTTCCTCCCAGGTTCTTCCCCATCCCTCCCACAGCCCCAAGTCCTTCTCCTCGCTCTTGGAGCACAAGGATCACCAGTCAGGGGCTCGGGGAAGAGATCCTTCAGTGGAACAGGCTGTCCCTCAGTGATCTTCATCCCTGGCTCTGATTTTGAATCCTGGAGCAGCTCCTGCTCCGTGAGCTCTGTGTCCCTGCCCTGCTGGAACTTCTGCTGCTCACAGAGACCCCGAGGTGTGTCACAAAGTCTCCTTTCCCAGCCCAGCAGTGGAAGAAGGAGTCAGAACTTTTCTATTCTCATTCTCAAGGTTGGTTATTGTTTCTTATCTATAAAATTCTTTCTCTGGCCTGATGAGGTCCATTCAGCAGGTAAGCAGGGTTAAATTCCTGCTGGTGTCCCACCCTGCAATGCCCTACAGCCCTTTCAAGGGGTAAATTCCTGCTGATGTCCAGCCCTGGCACAACTCAGGGCCCTTTCCAGGGGTAAATTCCTGCTGATGTCCCACCCTGGCACAGCTCAGGGCCCTTTCCAGGGTTAAATTCCTGCTGATGTCCAGCCCTGCAATGCCTTAGAGCCCTTTCCAGGGTTAAATTCCTGCTGATGTCCCACCCTGGCAATGCCCTACAGCCCTTTCCAGGGTTAAATTCCTGCTGATGTCCCTCCCTGGCACAGTTCAGGGCTGTCCCCTCTCCTCCTGGCCCTGTCCCCCTGCTCTCCTGCCCTGTTGGGTGCAGGACAGAGCAGCCCTGAGCTGATGCCAGGCACAGAAACACCCTCCAGGTGAGACAGGAGGGAGCCCAGCAGGGCCAGAGCCAGCAGCAGAACCAGATCTGCACCAGGAACCCCAAACTCTTGCAGAAATTCCTTTTTTTTGCCGATTCCAGAGGTTGATCCCGAGCTGAGCATGCCCTGAGCCAGGGGTCCCTGTCAGAAATAAACCTTGGCTCCTCCTTAGCTCCTGAACAAATAACCCAAACAGCAGAAAAGATGAGGGAAATCATATTTACAAGAAAAAAAAAAAAAAAAAAGGACTTTGGGATTTTTTTTCATGAGGAGGTTTTTTATCTGAGAGGGAGAGAGAGAGAAAGTTGCACTTAATAAATTTACATGGAGCATATCTATCTCTTATATTGCTTCTGTCTCACTCTATAAATGAAACATTTTCTCCTCGTTTGCTGACAATATGAATATTTTATGCCGTCCATGTTTTTCTCTTCATCTTCTCTTTTTTTCTTCTTTTTTTTTTTTTCCCCTAAATCCCTCTCAGGAAGTTCCTTTGCAGCAATTTCTCACTTGGTTAATTCAGGTTATTTGTTGGCTCTATTGGATGCTGTTGTTTATTTACACCTCAGCAAGAAGGAAGTTCAATACCTCGCAGTGGATCATTGGCAAAGAGACTCGGGTCAGAATTAATGATTCCTTTGTGTGTTTGATGGATGGGAAAGCTGGTGACAGGCACTGAAATTGGTTACAAGCTATAAAAATGCCCAGTTCATTCACATTTTTGCACCCAATCTCTGTGTGTACACGAAGACACACATCCATGTGCCCCCCAGCAGATGGAAATATGGGATAATATGGGATAAAAGGGGTTTTCTATGGGACTGCAGCTCCCAAAAATGAGCCTGCTCTGCCTCCCTCATGCCAAGCCCTTGAGTCACCATTTATAACCTAAAACCTGCCAAAGCAATCCCTAAAATTGGGAGACTCAGGTGGATTATGAGGCTCCTTCTCTTCATTTTAATGTTTGTGAGGATGCTCAGTTTAGAAATAACCCAGAACATCATTGGATTTTTGGCTCCTCACCCAAAACCTGGTGGGATGAGGTTTTTATTTCCCTGCCCAAGACTGGCTTTGCTTTTGCAGGAAAACCAGGCACAAAAAGACCTGGAGAGGAGGGTGAGACCGGAGCCTGCAGTGGAGCAAACCCTTCCCTGCTGCTGGCAGGGGCTGTCTGCAGAGGGAAAAGCATTTCCCATGGAAATGGAGATTCCTGGATCCAGGGGCCTCCTGGCAACAGCAGCAGCGCTGCTTGGGAAGTGGAAAACAAAATGATTCGTGATTGTGCTGTGATTATTCGGGGTCCATCAGGGAAAACATGTTTGCAGGTCAGTCTTTGTGGCCCTGCTTGTTTGTTTTGGTTTTGGGCACTGGGAGAAGGAATCAATAGGTTTTGAAGTCGGGAGAAATAGCTTTAAAGCAAATAGATAAAAGTAAAACAAAAAGCTCTCAGAAAAAAAAAAAAAGAAAGAAAAAAAAACCCAAATATTTCTTTTATTAAGCAAAGAAAAAGCTTTCACCTCTGCAGGAAAGAGAGAAATCCAGCCTGGCAAAGCATCCAACTGGGAATCCTGGCAGGGAATAAACACTGGGAGAACAAACACACAGGAGAGCAGGGAGGTGCTGGAACTGTCTGGGGCCAAAGTGACCTTTGCATCCCAGGAAATCCATCAGGCAGCCCTGGAAACCTTTCATCCCTGTCAAACCCCACCTGAATCTTCCTCCCTAAGTCTGGATCTACACAAGAGCTGCAAGTCCCAGGAGAAAGAAGAAATTCCCTGAAGGAAAAGTTCTTCCAGCTGCTTCTCAGCAAGGGCTGGACCACTGGGATCCTCCCAGGAAATCCATCAGGCAGCCCTGGAAACCTTGCATCCCTGTCAAACCCCACCTGGATCTTCCTCCTGCATCCAAGTCTGGATCTACACAAGAGCTGCAAGTCCCAGGAGAAATTCCCTGAGGGAAAAGCTCTTCCAGCTGCTCTGGGATCTCCCTCTGTGGTGTCGTGGGGTTATTCCCCAACTCTGCAGTCAGGGAATGAACAAAGAAGCCCAGAGCTGATCCATGTTATCCCTGCTCCATTCTCTCCCAGGGATCAGGGTTTTCCTCCCTGGCACCCTCCATTCCCGTCCTCCCCTTCAGCTCAGCCCTTATTTGTTAACCAAAGGAACGTTGCTATTTTTGCCTCACAGAGGGAGCAAAGTTAACGAGTTGTGCCTGATAAAAAACCTCCAAGAGATTGGTTTGCTGTGGCTCAGGGCTGCATTTCCTGCACAATTCCCCACGGGATGGGAAGCAGAGCAGGAAAGGCACAGACTGGAAGATGAGCAGGGGAGGAGAGATTTATTTAAAAAAAAAAAAATAGGCTAATTGCATCAATTCCTGTTAGCTGAGAAAGCAATTGCAGCCCTAAAAACAACGAGGACACAGGGACAGCTCGGGCCATGGAGGAGGGAGAGGATCACACCTGAGGGACAGGGTCACACCTGAGGGACAGATCACACCTGAAGGACAGGTCACACCTGAGGGACAGGGTCACACCTGAGGGACAGATCACACCTGAGGGACAGATCACACCTGAGGGACAGGATCACACCTGAAGGACAGGATCACACCTGAGGGACAGGGTCACACCTGAGGGACAGATCACACCTGAGGGACAGATCACACCTGAGGGACAGGATCACACCTGGAGGGACAGATCACACCTAAGAGACAGGATCACACCTGAGGGACAGATCACACCTGAAGGACAGGATCACACCTGGAGGGACAGATCACACCTGAAGGACAGGATCACACCTGAGGGACAGGGTCACACCTGAGGGACAGATCACACCTGAGGGACAGATCACACCTGAAGGGACAGGATCACACCTGGAGGGACAGATCACACCTGAAGGGACAGGATCACACCTGAGGGACAGATCACACCTAAGAGACAGGATCACACCTGGAGGGACAGATCACACCTGGAGGGACAGGATCACACCTGAGGGACAGATCACACCTGAAGGAGAGGATCACACCTGAGGGACAGATCACACCTGGAGGGAGAGGATCACACCTGAGGGACAGGATCACACCTGGAGGGACAGATCACACCTGGAGGGACAGGGTCACACCTGAGGGACAGATCACACCTGAGGGACAGGATCAATCTGGAGGGACAGATCACACCTGGAGGGACAGGGTCACACCTGAGGGACAGGATCAACCTGCAGGGAGAGGATCACACCTGGAGGGACAGGATCACACCTGAGGGACAGATCACACCTGAGGGACAGGATCAACCTGCAGGGAGAGGATCACACCTGAGGGACAGATCACACCTGAGGGACAGGATCAGACCTGAAGGACAGGATCACACCTGAGGGACAGATCACACCTGAGGGAGGGGATCAACCTGGAGGGACAGGATCACATCTGAGGGACAAATCACACCTGGAGGGACAGGATCAGACCTGAGGGACACCAGGATGGATTTGGGATTGAGCCTGGGCAGGGACAGGAATTCATCATTGTCAGGGAGGAGAGGCACCCCAGGAAACATCCCAGGATCAGCACAGTCCTCAAGAGCTGAGTGAATGGCACTGCTCCCAGACCCTCTCTGCTTATTCTTTCTTAAAACACAAGGAAGGAAAAAAAAAAAATTAAATTACATTTCTGTCCTTGGATACCTTGGAGCTGTTCTGTAGCCCTGGGAATTTTAAGTGCTGGGATCCACAGCCAGAGTGCTGAGTGTTCCCTTCCTCCAAACCCCAGCAAAATCTGATTGAAGCTCTCAGCTCAGGTATCTCTGAAGCCTGAATAAATACACAGGATGCTCTCTGCCACTGGGAAAGTATTAAAATCCCAGGGCAAAAAAAAAAAAAGAGAGTTCATTTTGTTTATAAGGGAAAAGGCAATGCAGAACCACAGAAACAAGGACAGAGGGCTGGTTAAACACAGCATTACAGAAAACAGACACATCCTTGTTTACATCTCCCAGCCCTGGCACTCCTGATGGCTCCCAGGGCTGCTGTTCCACCTGACGAGGTGACAGCCCCTCCACAGGGACAGGGGAGGGCTCAGGGCAGGGATAAACTCACAAATTCCTCCCGTCTGCGGAGCCTGCGCGGCTCTGGGCTGCTCTGCCCAGCTCCCCGTGCTGGGGAGGGACAGCAGCAGCTTCCCAGTGCCAGATGCTTCCCAGACACTGGTGAAGGGCAAAGCCTTTCCCAGGGAGCTGCAGACCTGCCTGGGTTTAGCTCCTGCTGAAGGCAGCAGAAGGAACAAACTCCGACCTTGACCAGCGCCCGCGCCCGCATCTCTCCGGGGGGCTTTGCAAGGAAAGGCTGAGGAGCACATTTGGTGATGGAGGTTGGAGTTCCACCCTGCAAAGCCCCTGGATTTGGGATTTTAGCATCACCTGATCATTCACGGGCAGAGAACGAGCAACACAAATCCTGGAAAATTTCAAACTCTGCACGGAAAACTGGAAAACCGCGTCTGTTGTGTTGTGGTTTCAAGGTTTGCCTCAGAACCTCGGGTCCCTCCCTGATAATTCCATCCCAGGTGTGTCAGTCCCCTCTCCATTCCCCTCCCAGCACTGTCTGTCAGTCCTGGCATTCCAGAAGTGATTGGCAGGTTCAAAGGATGCCCTCTGCCCCCGGGGGCACTGGGCCATCCAGGTGTCCTCTGTCCCTTGAGCCCTCCCCTCCTGTCCCTGGCTGGTGGCTCCCTGCCCCTTCCCTGCCCTCTCCCGGGGTTAAAGGAGCAGCAGCCACGGGCTCAGGAGTTCTGCTGGAGCTGCTGTGGGTTCAGAGGCTGTGGGCCAGAATAAAGCTCTGGATCCAAACCCTCCAGCAGAACCCACTCCTTTCCTTCCCCATGGCCCCAAAGCTTCTCCACAGAGGGAACCCTGAGGAGCGGCCCCTGCACGGGAGGAAGCTCCATCCCAGCCCCAGCAGAGCTCCTGCACGCCTGGACTTGTGCCCACGTGCCCAGGGCAGCACCCAGCCAGCCCAAAGTGTCCCTGGGGTGAAACACCACCCAGCCATGGCCAAAAGTGTCCCTGGGGTGAAACACCACCCAGCCATGGCCAAAAGTGTCCCTGGGGTGAAACACCACCCAGCCATGGCCAAAAGTGTCTGTGGGGTGAAACACCACCCAGCCATGGCCAAAAGTGTCCCTGGGGTGAAACACCACCCAGCCATGGCCAAAAGTGTCTGTGGGGTGAAACACCACCCAGCCATGGCCAAAAGTGTCCCTGGGGTGAAACACCACAGTGCTGCTGTTTGGTTCAGCACCAAGTGCCAGACAAGCTCAGGCACATCCCATATGGCAATATTGGTGATTATTCCAATACCCGTCCATTTTCACTCCCATTTTCACGGGAGTAGCTCAGACACAGCAGCCCCATCCACACTCCCTGTCCTTCAGCCCACCCCCCAGGCCATCCCAGAGCCCGTGGCAGCTCACCTTGGATGCAGAGCCCCTCGGTGCAGTTCTCGGACTCCTGGCTCAGCCCCTCGCAGTGCTTGCCGCCGTTGCGGGGCGCGGGCGCGGCGCACTCCCGCACGCGCAGGTGCTCGCACTCGGGGCTGCACACCGACCACTCGCTCCACGCCTCCCAGCTGCCGTCCACTGCCCGGGGGAAACACAGTCAGCACCTCCTGCAGCAGCGCTTGTTTCGTCTCCCCTCGCCATGACTCCGTGTCTAATACACTCCTCAGCAAACTTTCGCGGGATAAATAATGGTTTTAACGAAGTTCTCAGCTCAGGTTTCCGTGTTTCTCTTTCTGGTGCTGTTAACATCAGCTCCCCCTCGCTGCACTAACCCCAGATCCCCACACAAGTCTCTGATTTCTCCCTCTGAGCCCTGAGCTGTCCTGGCAGGGTTTTGGGGGTGCCAGGTGAGAGGAAGAGTGGATTTGTGTTTCCAAACCAGCTGTGGGGCTGCTGGGAGATAAAACCAGCACTGGGAGAAAAAAGAAACAATGGGAAGGATTCCACTGATGGATGAATGGAAAAAGAGATTTGGTTTTACAAATAAACTTTTGCTGATGAATGAAATTGGACATTGAGAGATGAAAGTAACAATGGGGAAGAAAAACCCCTAAATTCAGTAAGAATTAAAAATGAAAAGGGAGGGTTATACATTGGAGGAGAATCTTTGGGATCAGGTGTTCTGGGGAGTCTGAACCTCTCAAGTACCTCAGGAATGGGGAAAGAGAGAAGGGAAATGTGGCTGGAAATTGGGATAAAAAGGGAGGGTGGATCCTCCAAAAATCTGAGAGACCCCAGGGGATGCCCCACGGCCTCTGCCCTGATTGGAATGAAGTCAAAGAACTCCTCTGTCTCCTGTTTGGACATAACCCTCTGGTGTTTGTGGGTTAATTTTCCTAGCACAGTAAGATCCAGCCTGCCCACAGGTGCCTGGCTCTGCACCCACACCCACACCCCCACCAGGCTGGGCCAAACACGGCCGCATTTCCCATTCCCTTCCCAACTCCCTGCTGCTGCAGCCCCTGAGGCCCTCCCTGGGCAGGCACTCACCGGGGCAGAGGGAGGTGCAGGTGATTTTCTGCACGGACATGCCCTCGCAGAAGGCTCCCCCGTTGAGGGGCGCGGGGTTGGTGCAGGTGCGCGAGCGTTTCTGCCAGCCCCGGCCGCAGCGCGCGTTGCAGCTGGACCACTCCGTCCACGAGGACCAGCCCCCGTTCACTGCAAAACACCAACACGGGGGGCTGAGGGGCTGGGGGGCTGTGCCAGAGCCCCCCAGAACCAAACCCAAACCCACTCCAGCAGGAAGGGCTTGGCTGGGCGTAGCAGTTGGTCCCCGGGGAGTCCCCTAAGCTGGATGTTCGCTGGTAGCAGCAGGCAGGCAAGGAGACTGCACACGGATTCTGAGGGGGCTAATTAGATGAGGCTGCTAATTATTGGGGGTCCCAGCCCAAGGAGCAGCATGGTTTGTGAGAGAAAAAGGGGGAGAGAGGGAGAGCCTAGGGAGAAAAGGGCCAAGAGAGCGAAGAGCCAAGAGAGATTTTGATCCCTCTGGCACAGTTTAACTGGAAGATTCAAAGCAGGTGCAGAATAAGACTTGGGCCAATGGGATTACAGAGCTGTGATACTTCAGGGGAGGATCACAGCTTGGGAGCAGGGACCAAGCAGCCGTGCTAAATCCAGCCATGCCAAACCTTTCCCTGGACAAAATCCCTGGGAGTGAGTTCCAGCCATGCCAGACCTTTCCCTGGATAAAATCCCTGGGAGTGAGTTCCAGCCATGTCAGACCTTTCTTTGGGCAATATCCTTGGGAGTCAGTTGCAGCCATGCCAGACCTTTTCCAGCCATGCCAAACCCTTCCCTGGACAATATCCCTGGGAGTTCCAGCCCTGCCAAACCTTTCCCTGGACAAAATCCCCTGGATTTTCTTCCCTTTCCCTGTGGTCTAAAGACACAGAACAACCAACTAATCCACTGACTATTCAGTTCCCCTTCTGCAGGGATAAACCCTACATTTTCGAGGGGTGAGACAGAGCAAACTGTTCCACTAAAATAACCCCAAATAACCCCAGCCGGGCGATCCCGCGCGCGCCGGGTTTGAATCGGCGCAGCGCTAGCGGCACAAATCAAAGCAGGGCACAGCCACCCCTGCCCCCCGGCCCTGCCACTGACCATAGACCACCACGGTGGCTGACAGGCTCCTCCTCTTGGCCACGATGTTGGCAGCCATGCAGGTGTAGTTGCCCGAGTCGGAGAGGCGCGCCTGGCGGATGATGAGGTTGTGGTCGGCCCTGGTGTCGATGTTCTCGTCCAGGTTGGAATCGATGGGCTCCTCGTTCTTCAGCCACTCCACCTGGCAGGGAGGGGCACAGGAAAACGTGGAGTGGGCCAAAGGCACCTCGTGACCTCGTTAACTGGGTGGGGAAATGCTTCCTTTGGCTGGTAACTTAGAAAAGCTGATTTTTCCTCAAGGAACATGGAATAAAATCTCAGCCGAGAGAGAATAGGGAATTCTCCCAACAATATTTTTACATATTGCTCCTGCTGCACCACGCACTGGATGTTCAAACACTTGGACAACTACCAGTTCTATAAAACAGATAATAAGCATTATCAATCCCACTTTTTTCGTGAAGAAACAGGAAGATGAAATTGCCTGACACGGCACACAGAGGAAGAGCCGAGTCATCATCACAGATTCCCAGCTGACACAAACACCCTGAGAACAGAGGCCATTAGTGTTTGCTGCCACGGTCCATAAACCCCCTGAAGTGCTGTGTACGATGTGTTCCAATCCATCTTCTCCAGTTCACCACCCAACATCTCTGAGCACGCCCAGGAATCGCCCGCAAGGCGCCTTTCCTCTCGAAACATTAACAGAAAATAGTTAAGGCATGGCAAGCTGCTGTCACAGGAGAGCAAAATTAAAAATAGAAATAAAATCAACGGATTCTATTAAAAGACCAAAGAGCAGGGGGCTGTTTTAACAGCTTTTCTAGATCTGGAGGAGCTCTGGCTGTGCCCTGCAGTCAAACTCCCTTCTCCACTCCATTCAGATGAATAACCTTGTTTAGCAACTTGTGGAAGGACTTGGAACTTTGTGGTAATGAGCTTATGGCTGTGGTAGCTGCAGGCATTCATTAGCACTCAGCTCTGCGCAGATGGGCTGCAATTTGTACATTTTCCAGTTCCTAAACAAATCTGCAAACGCTGACCATCAAAGCCAATTACGTTTGGTGCCAGGCAGCAGATTCCCCTCCACAGCAGCACTCCCGGCTTTGCTGGGACAGGTCCAGCCCTGCACATCCCAGCCAAGGGCTGCAAACTCACCTGGAAAAGGCTTCAGGTCTGGGGCACTTCGCCCCACATGGTGGCTGTGGAATTAAATCATGATTTGACACATCTGTGCAAACGTGAGTTACCCGAGGGCGAGGTCCAGCACCGCGCGTTTCTCACTGAAAACGGGGGAGATTCCAGCCCTGTGATCTCTTTGCCATCTCTCTGTCCTCCTGTACCCAACCCTCCCTCCCAGCCAGGGAACACTTGCCCTGTGCCTGCAGGAGCCTGGGCACAGCCTGGGAGCGGGGACCAAGCAGCCGTGCTATATCCAGCCATGCCAGACCTTTCCCTGGACAAAATCCCTGGGAGTTTCAGCCATGCCAAACCCTTTCCAGCCATGCCAAACCTTTCCCTGGACAAAATCCCTGGGAGTTTCAGCCATGCCAGACCTTTTCCTGGACAAAATTCCTGGGACTGAGTTCCAGCCATGCCAAACCTTTCCTTGGATAAAATCTCTGGGAGTGAGTTCCAGCCATGCCAAACCTTTCTCTGGATAAAATCTCTGGGTGTGAATTCCAGCCATGCCAAACTTCTCCCTGGACAAAATCCCTGGGAGTTTCAGCCATGCCAGACCTTTTCCTGGACAAAATTCCTGGGAGTGAGTTCCAGCCATGCCAAACCTTTCCTTGGATAAAATCTCTGGGAGTGAGTTCCAGCCATGCCAAACCTTTCTCTGGATAAAATCTCTGGGAGTGAGTTCCAGCCATGCCAAACCTTTCTCTGGATAAAATCTCTGGGAGTGAGTTCCAGCCATGCCAAACCTTTCTCTGGATAAAATCTCTGGGAGTGAGTTTCAGCCATGCCAAACTTCTCCCTGGACAAAATCTCTGGGAGTTCCAGCCATGCCAAACCTTTCTCTGGATAAAATCTCTGGGAGTGAGTTTCAGCCATGCCAAACTTCTCCCTGGACAAAATCTCTGGGAGTTCCAGCCATGCCAAACCTTTTCCTGGATAAAATCCCTGGGAGTGAGTTCCAGCCACGCCAGACCTTTTCCACCCATGCCAAACCTCTCCCTGGACAATATCCCTGGGAGTTCCAGCCATGCCAGACCTTTCCTGGACAAAATCCCCTAGATTTTCTTCTCTTTCCCTGTGGTCTAAAGACACAGAACAACCAACTAATCCACTGACTATTCAGTTCTGCAGTTAACCTTAACAGTAATTATCCGAGGGGGTTTCAGCGAAGAAATTAGGAATTCAATTTAAATTATGGAGCAGCCACACGGGCATAAATCAAGTGACAGGAGTTCGATGCCGAGCACACTTTATGTGCAGTGGAATGGGCAGAGAAATGACAAACACAGCCAGCATTCCCCGAGTTCATTATTTCACAAGTGTGTCTGTAAATGTTGACTCTCCTCAGGCCAGGGGATTTCGGGGTGGTGAGAGGGGTTCATGGCCTCGCTCCTGTCAGCCTCGCCCTTGGAGGGAGCAGACGCTGATCCTGTGTGTGCTGAGCCTGGGAGTGTGGGGTTTGATGAGCAGAAAACATTAAAACATTTACATTAAACCACGCATTTCAAAGAATGATGATGCCAGCAAAGGGAGAACATTAAGCAGACAGAACATAAACACCAAAGTGTTGGGACGTGAGATCAAACCCTGATTTGTCAGGGAGGATTGCGCTGCCAATACTCCCCTCGTTCCAGCCCCCCCTTCCCTGAGAAAACCAGGTTTATCCAAGGCCACCCCCTGCTCTGCCTCAGCAGATGGAGGCTCTCAAAGATGGAGAACCAAGGGATGGATTTATGGGATAAAAATACATTTAAAGGAGTCGTGATGACAAAAGATGTTTGTCACTGGCAGGGATGTAACCTTTGGGAAACTTCAGCCCCCGCACAAACACTCACAAAGCAACCAGGGAAAATAAAAGCAGCCAAGAACCTCAAACATCTCCCCACTGGGATGAGTGATGGGGTCTGGACTGCAGCGTCTGAAGAGCAACTCCAAACTCCTCAGAGTTTCACTTCCCCCTCTGTGGAGGTCACAGAGTTGCTTACACCAGAATTAAAATCCTTTTCCTTTTAAGAATTAGTCTGATGATCTGGAACCAGACCTTAAACCTGCTATAAAATGCTGTAAGTTTGTAGAAAAAGATCTGTTTGGTTTTTTTTTTCCCTCTGAAATTCAATCTGCCCGGAATTAACCCCCCTCCCCAGTTTCCAAGGAGGGCTGATCACATCAGGACCTGCAGCTCCAGGGCACCAGGGATTAACTGGGCCCCTCCCTGGGTGGCAGCAGCCCAATTAGCATCATCATAAATTTGTCCCAGTTACAGAAAGCAATTACCACAGACCAGCTTATGGCATTATCAGAGTAAAATCAGCTCAACACCCCAGAGCCTGGGCAGATTATGTTCTCTTAACTCTTCTCCCTGAAAAACAAAGCTTATCCCAACCCATCCACTGAGGGCTCCTCACCAGTCGCTCTGATGGACATTCAAACATCCCAACACCTGGGACTGAATTTTTGGCTCTTTTTGGTGACCTTGTTTGAGATTCCAGCCAGATTTAACACAAGAGGCAGCTCCCAGCCCTTGTGGGCACGGTGATAATTCGGGAGGTCAGCAGAGTGTTTAGTCTGGAGAAGAGGAGGCTCAGAGGTGCCTTTATTGCTCTCTACAACTCCCTGAGGGGAGCTTGCAGACAGGTGGGGTTGGTCTCTGACAGAAACAGAGGACACAGTCTGCAGCTACAGCAGGGAAGGAATCCCAGAATCCCAGAATGATGAGGTTGAAGAGACCTCTGAGATCATCGAGTCCAACCTGTGCCCAACACCTCACCCAGTGCCATGGCCAGTCTGTTTTAAACACACCCAGAGATGGTGATTTCACCACCTCCCTGGGAAGAGCATTCCAGGGCTTTATTATTCTTTGGGTGGAAAATTTCTTCCTCATATCCAACCTACACCTTCCCTGCTGTAGCTGCAGACTGTGTCCTCTGGTTCTGTCAGAGACCGACCCCAGCTGTCTGCAAGCTCCCCTCAGGAAGGTGTAGAGAGCAATAAAGGCACCTCTGAGCCTCCTCTTGTCCAGGCTAAACAGCCCCAGCTCCTCCAAACGTTCCTCACAGGGCTTGTGTTCCAAGCATTCTGCTTTGGCACAAACACAGGCACAGCAAATGATAAGAATTGTTTTTCCTTTCTCTGAGGTTCAGAATCCCAGAACGATGAGGTTGGAAGAGACCTCTGAGATCATCGAGTCCAACCTGTGCCCCAACACCTCACCCAGACTACAGCACCCAGTGCCATGGCCAGTCTGTTTTAAACACACCCAGAGATGGGGATTCCACCGCCTCCCTGGGAAGAGCATTCCAGGGCTTTATTATTCTTTGGGTGGAAAATTTCTTCTTGATATCCAACCTATCCCTTCCCTGCTGTAGCTGCAGACTGTGTCCTCTGGTTCTGTCATTGCTGCCCGGTGGAAGAGACCAAGAGGTTGGATATGAGGAAGAAATTTTCCACCCAAAGAATAATAAAGCCCTGGAATGCTCTTCCCAGGGAGGTGGTGCAATCCCCATCTCTGGATGTGTTTAAAACAGACTGGCCATGGCACTGGGTGCTGTAGTCTGGGTGAGGTGTTGGGCACAGGTTGGACTCGATGATCTCAGGGGTTTCTTCCAACCTCATCATTCTGGGATTTGGGATTCTGTGACAAAGGGCCTCCTGGCCCTGCTTTGGGATTATCCTCTGCTGCCCTTTAAACATGGCCTGTGTGTCCCATGGCCAGTCCCAGACACATCCACACCCCAGAGAAGGCAGTGACAGTGCCAGCTCCTCCTCAGGGGACAACCAATGACTTCCTGACCCTGGGTATGAGTAAAATCTCAGGGTTTGAGATGGGCAAGGTGACTCAGGACAGCACAAAGGGCTCCATGGTGATGTTTTCCTCTCTCTCACAGGTGGAAAAGCAGCAAAAACCTCCTCACCTTCCTCTAACATGGAACTCCCGCTCCTAAAAATTCAGGCTGGAGGAACGTTCCTCGCTGTTGCAGCTGGAATTAGGATGGGGATGGGCAGGGCAAGTCCCCCCTTGCCATGCTTGCATCCCCCTCTCCACCCTGAGACCCAAACCAGGAGGGGAAGCCCCCAGCAGCAGGAGTCTCTGAGGGTTTGACAGGAACACACTCCTCCCTGCCTTTATTACTGTGATTTTATCAACACCATCACAAGCCATTAATCCTGCCCCAGAACCCCTCACAACAGCCTGAGCAGGTCAGCTGCACCTGCTGCATTCTTTTTAAATTAATCCACTGAGGGAACTCTGCTCTTGAATCATTTAATGGCAGCTCTGTCACACCAGGCTGGTAAGCATATTTTTCCTTCATTAGATTGAATATATAATCTCATTACAGGAACCTGACACGCTGACTAACCCATAAATCAGCTGGAGGAGGCTCTGCTCCGAGGGGATGCACTTGGTGGTGGCCACAGGGATCAGCTGAGACCTCCAGTGCTGCCCATGATCATTTCTGGGGGTTTTCCCACTGCAGGGCAGGCAGGGAGGGTTTGCTGCCCAAACCTCCCCCAGCAAGGGGAGAAATCCTCATTTGTGGCCACAGCTCCTCCTTGGAGCTCTGGAAATTTGCCTCTTGTTTTGATAATGCCTGTCTCTGTTGGTTTGTTGGGGTTTTTTTTAAATTTTGTTCTCAATTTCTTATGAAAATAGCAACTCTGCTTTGATTTTAAGGTCTGGATCTGGAAGGTGGGGAGCTGAGCCTGAGCTGTGCAGGGTGCTCAGACTTGCACTGAGGCTTTTGGCACTCCTCAAGTCTGGAGCCTTTGAGCCTCACATGAAAAGCTTCAAATGTTAGCAGGTGCTTGTTAGGAAAATTAATCCACAAACACCAGAGGTTTGTGTCCAAACAGGAGACAGAGGATCCTTTGGCTTTATTCCAATCAAGGCAGAGGCCATGGGGCATCCCCTGGGGTCTCTCCAATTTTTGGAGGATCCACCCTCCCTTTTTATCCCAATTTCCAGCCACATTTCCCTTCTCTCTTTCCCCATTCCTGAGGTACTTGGGAGGCTCAGACTCCCCAAAACACCTGATCCCAAAGATTCCCCTCTAATGTACAACCCTCCCTTTTCATTTTTAATTCTTACAGAATTTAGGGCTTTTTCCCCATTTCTGGGAGGCTCAGACTTCCCAGAACACCTGATCCCAAAGACTCCCCTCCAATGTATAACCCTCCCTTTTCATTTTTAATTCTTACTGAATTTAGGGGTTTTTCTTCCCCATTGTTACTTTCATCTCTCAATATCTAATTTCATTTCTCAGCAAAAGTTTATTTGTAACAGCAAATCTCTTTTTCCATTCACCAATCAGTGGAATCCTCCCCATTGTTTCTTTTCTCTCCCAGTGCTGGTTTTATCTCCCAGCAGCCCCACAGCTGGTTTGGAAACACAAATCCCCCATTCCTCTCATGCTGAAACTCAAACTGAGTCAGGGTTCATTCCCTGAAATCCCAACCGAAGACCCAGAGGAGGGAAAGCAGGCCAGCATGGGAGGGGGTGATTCAAAACTCAATTAAAATCAGGTTTGGGATGGGTAGAAAGGGAGAGGTGACAGCCTGGACGTGTGCATCAATTTATAGTGGGAGAGGTGGGCAAGGAGCTGACTCAGCCAGGCTATTTTGGATCCCTGGGATAAGGAGCCATTGCTAAAAATGCCACTGCTAATGGTACCTTGTCTGCTTGGTGAAGACATCATCAGATCCCAGAGAAGTTTATCTTTATTCCTATTTTTGGCATGTCTGCCGTTAACTGGAGCGCTGTTTTTTACCTCCATGCACAAATGATGAACAAATCAGCATTAATAACCCCAAAGGTCATTAGGAGTGGGAATTCCCTGGTGGGACAGAGCACACACCTGGCCTGACCTCAGTTGTGGGATGGTGAGCAGAGATAAAGGATCCTGTGCAGCTCAAGCCCTGTCCCTGTGTCAGGGACACAGAATCACAGAATGATTTTATTGGGGAGCTCTGGGTGTCGGGGTGCAGACCCAAATCTGATCCTGACACGGTTTAGAGCCAAACATATTTTATATTCTAACACTTCCCAGGGTGTTGGGAAGGATGAAAGTTTGACCAGAAAGTCTCACAGATATGTGTGTTTAGCAGAAATATTTTTAAATGTAGAATCTGAAGAAGGAATAGAGTTGGAAGCAAGTTTTGATAGAGAAGAAAAGAATTGCTGAGCCAGTCTGACTGGGTAACCAAGGAGGCAAAGGGTGTGTGAGTTAGAAGGGGTTTTATGGCTTAGAGCAAAGGATAAACCCACCCCAAACAAGATGATGTTTTTACCAAGCAGGAAGAGAGCACAGGCAAACAAGGCAGCAAATGTGGCAAGGAGAAAAAAGGTCCCAGAATTTTCCATGGCAAGAAAACCAAAAAACAACTTCTAGATTAATGTACTGACTTTCAGTGATTGGAGAACAGTAACATGAATATGGTAATGATAGCAGTTATGATGGGCTATGGATAATAGTTAAGGTATAGATTGGTTCTAGTGCATTAAGAGGCTCAGCAAAGAAAAGTAAATAATGCATTTGTAGCCAAAATTAAAGGGTCTCCAGCCTGCCTGCAGCTGGAGCTGACAGCTGTGGGCACAGCTCTGCCACCCACGACCCTGCACTGCTGTAACCTCTTAGATACAGAAACTGCATTTTGTATACAATAAACTGCATTTTGTATACAATAAACTGCATTTTGGAGAGATGCTTGGAGTCCCCCATCTCTCATTTCAGCTCTTACCAGGGTTTACCAATCTTAACTTTCTTTCTAACTCCCTGAATTTTCTACCATTTTAAAATCTTTTCCTGTCACCCGCCGAGCTCAGCAGGGCAGGTGAGCAGCTGAGCCTCAGCCTTTGTTTTGATAAACGGCCCCGAACTGAAGGAGACAGAGAAACCCAGGGATCTCCTTTGAAGCTGGTTCTCAGTGATATTTGGGCAGTAATTAAAGTGCTGCTGACACTGAGAAGCCCTCTTAGATAAGGCTGTGGTGATGATGTTTGCAGGTTCTGCCTGTCCTGATAGGCAGGATCACATTTATGTAGGAAATGCTTGGAGATAAGGAAAACATCACAGGAAGCTTTCAGTAATTGAAACCAAAGCCTTCCAAGGCTGTAATTTCACTGTTCCCTCGAGTTCTGGGGGATCAGCAGTACCTGACAATGTTCCTTTTTGTTAGCAGCCTTCAGATGGGATAAATTCAAGAACATAACTGTGAGATCTTGTGGGAACGCAGGAAATTCCTCTGGCTGCCCTGGAGGGCTCCAGCCCCTGCCTGGGGGGCTCAGAGACCTTGGCACAGAACCCCAGACCCTGTGCCTTTGATTTAGCCCTTGGAAAAAACAATTACCAACTTTATATGAAGAATGACAAGCCATGAGAGTTTAAGATGAATTTATCATGGGGTGAAAAATTGATTTTTTGGGGATTTTAGAATGGGGGTTCAGGGGGCAAGATGGAGGGATCTGGGTGTGTCCTGCCTTTCTTCTTCTTCTTCTTCTTGGCCTTCATCTTCTGCTGTGATGGTGGCACTTTTGGGTTGGTTTAGAGTAGAAGCTCAGTGTCTGACACAGGTGATGGGTGTTGGGAATTTATGGTAAATATTGTGCATGTAGTTTTTAGTATAAAAAGATAACACCACCCGGGGGCAGGCAGAGTGCCTCTGACTGTCCTGCTGAGCGGACCTCGGCTGGAGAGGAGAAAGAATTTTATAGATAAACAATAAAAAACCTTGAGAACGAGAATAGAAGAGCTCTGACTCCTCCTTCGAGCACTGGGCTGGGAAAAAGAGACTTTGTGACACATCTGGGGGTCACTGCGAGCAGCAGAGACCCCGAGGTCATCTTAGAGGAGTCACAGAACGACCTTGGTTGGGAGGGACGTGAGGGATCATTGAACACTTTTAGATTTGTTAAAGAATCCCGTTTTTGCACACGTTGGGAGCAGTGTTTAACCCCACACCCTACAGAAATTCAATTGTCAGCTAACAAATGTGCGACACTGAGTACTAAATGCAACAGGCACCAGATTCCGGACTTCCTGCTTCCTCTTCTAATGCTGTTTACGATTAAAAGAGGTGTTGATCTCTGTGCCCAGAGGCAGAACATTCCCCCAGCCATGAAAGCATCTCAGTGTCACCCTCCAGCTGCTTCAGTCCCCACCTCCATCGCTGTGAGCTTCCCAAATCCCTGCGGGACTCGCTCACACAATCATCCCCATGATTACAAACACAATGATAAAGTCTCACAACTTCTCCTTTCATGTTCAAGCATTCAAAATTAAAACCATTTCTGGCAACAGGGCCAGAGAAAACAGACAGGGCTGCAAAGCAGCACATCAAACCTAGAGAGGCCCCAGAGCACATGTCTGTATAAAAAGGAATTATCTATTCAGGGGAACTACAAAGTTATCTCCCTTCTTTTTTCTTTTCAGTTTAGCAATCTAATTCAGAAGTGCTTTGCTCCAGCATTTCTATTTCATGACCTCGCTACCTCCTGGCTGTATTGATTTATTCACAAATCTCAGAAGGAAAACAAACATTTTCTTCTGCTGGATGAAAACCCCGTGCACAGCTCCCCTGCCTGCCCTCATCCGAGGGCTGTGTCCAACCAAGGGGAGATGTGCAGGCACTGAAGAGCCCCCGGGGGCTGCAAAATGCACAAAATCAGCAGGAGAGCACCTGGAGATGCTGCTGAGGGGGTGGGAGCAGGGCTGGGAGTGCCACTGAGCGGGGAGACTGGGGCAGGGACAGAGGGGACAAACGGGGGGACAGATTGGACCCATTCAGGAGGACAGGGGAGAGTCCAGAGCGACCAGCAGGGCCCTGGGGTGGCAGTGGAGCAACCCAGGGGTGAGAGGGGAAGGGCTGGGGCAGCTCTGGGCTGGAGGAGCAGTTCTGCCCTCAAGCCTGGGGAGTCCTGGCCATCCTGGAGCTCAAACCTCCCCGAATTCCCAAATTCCCCCGCTGCCAGGAGAAATCCTGTCACTGTCACATCTTCTGGAAAAATCCCCTTGCCCAGGGTTCTTCTCCTGGGAAGCTGAGAAGCTTCAGAGAAAAAGGAAAACAATAATTATCTGATTTGCTTCTCCTGTGTTTTGCTGCTCTGGAATGTGGTTTGGACATTGTTTACCCACAGGTGAGTGTTTGATTGGTTCCATGTGAATTGTTTTTAATTAATGACCAATCCCAGTCCAGCTGTGTCAGACTCTGAGGAGTCAGTCACGAGCCTTCATTATTCATTCTTGTTAAACTTTCTGATGTATCCTTTCCCTTTCTTTACTTTTGACTCTTAGGCCAATCATGGTCAAGCTGTGTCAGACTCTGCAAAGAGTCACAAATTTTCATTATTATCTTTTAGCCTTCTATCTGTATCCTTTCTGTATTCTTTAGTATAATTTAGTATCATATTCTTTAATATAATATAGATCATAAAATAACAAATCAGCCCTCTGAGAACATGGAGTCAGATTCATCATTCCTCCCCACGACAGAAAATCCCACAAAATCCCACAACAGGAACACCTGGAGCAGCGGGTGAGGAAGGGCAAAGTGGGGCTGAAGCTGTAACAGCACACAGAATAAATGGAATTTGGAAATGGAGATGATTTTGTGCTGTCCACAATAGACACCTCAAAAAACCCCAAGTCTTACTGGGGCCAAGTTTTATAGAATCAAGAGGCTGACACATCATTGACACCCTGGTTATAAAATGAGTCCAGACCAGCATGTCCTGTACGAGCCATGACAGCTCTCCATTTTTGCTGAGTGAGAAACTATGAAAGTTACGAATTTGCTCTTAAAAGCAGCTAAAAAATTACAAATTTACCCCTAAAAGATCAATCTAAATATCAGATCAATCACAAATGAGGCACTGCAGATACCCAGGCTGGCTCCTGAGAGTGAAATATCTCCGGTGAGAAATGAATCACATTTCTTGTGCTTGTAACCAAGATCCCTTAAAAGCAAAGCAAATAGCAAATATTGCTATTGCAGACCCATAAGCACCTGGCCAAATGCAGCTGTTTGCACTGAGCAATCCCAGCCCTCCCTGTGACTGCAGCAGGATTCACCAGGGCTGGAACTCTCAGCCTGCTTGGCTGTTTCACTGCAGCCCCATTTTAGTGAAAAATGTGTATTTTATGATTGGCTTTTCACAAATATTCAAATGAATATTATTTGTGTTGTGTTAGAAAGTGATGCTGTATTCATTTTTTTAAGTAGTGTGGTAAATATAGTTTTAGGTCATGACAAAGTGTTAGAATAGAAACTATGCTATGTGGGATACTTTTTATAAGAGAGGACTCCGAGATGGCAGCCACAGGACACCTGAATCTTTCAGAGAAAAAGAATTTATTGCTCCATTATCAGAAGAAATGAACTTTTTCCCGCCTTGCTCAGGCTTGAAGGCACCGTCAGGATTCAGAGGAAGGAGCTGACACTGCCCAGCCAGAATCCTGTGTGTGAATGGAATTGATGCACCATGGATGAGGTGTGTGAATATGCAACAGGCTGGTGCTTTAAGGGTTAATCCTCTGCTAACGTGGGTCCCTTTTGGGCTTATTTTGCCCAGAAAGAGGAACAGGACTGTCTGTAACTCTTTGCTTCTATTGCCTCGTATTGTCCTAATCCAAATTGTCCAAATTATTATTACTCTAATTATATTACTACCTTTATAACCATTTTATTCCTATTAAACTTTTAAAATTTTAAAAACAAGTGATTGTCATTTTTCACAGTGTGCCAGCCCCATAAATCCACAAACCTTTGTAAAACAGGCTCTCACTGTTTCTGGAGTCCTCACAGCTTTTGAATTTTATGTGGGTTTCGTGTTGTGCTGATGTGCTGGCAGTGGAATGCGTGCTGCCCAGAAGAGAAATGATTTTACATTTCCATTAAAAGCCCTGGCTGTAAATAAACCCGTGGAACTCAGGCAGATATTCCTGGGAACATCTACAGCACTCCATTAAAATGTCAGAATCTGTGTTAAACATTTGAAAAAGCAGCGCTGGATACAACACATTTAAATCCTAAATATATGCATATATTATGTGATAAAGATATTTTAGAGTATTTCACAAACCTCTGCAGAGCACTCAACGGTAATAGTGCAGTAACAGTAAACTATCAGCAATCGTTTAGCACAACAGCTGCCCTTTTATTACAAAAGAAACCCAAACCCAAAACAAAAACAAGGCAAACAAAAAGAACCCGGAACTCCTGAGAGCTCTGCCACGAGCAGAGCAGAGAGGAGGTGCAGGGAGAGCTCAAATATCAGCTTTGGTCGGAGTGTTCAGCATGAGAAAGGGATTCAGGGCGGATTTTAGGGCTCGGGTTTGCACCTCGTGCCTCACAACGGGCTTGGCTGCTGCTCCATCCCCAGGTTTCCAGGTGGGAATTGGCTCCTGCTGCTGCTCCCCTCTCCATCCCAAGGTTTCCAGGTGGGAATGGGCTACCCCAGCTCCTGCTCCTGCTTCCATCTCTGTCCCAAGATTTCCAGTTGGGAATTGCCTCCCACAGCTCCTGCTCCTGCTTCCATCTCCATCCCAATGTTTCCAGGTGGGAACTGGCTCCTCCAGGTCCTGCTGCTTTGCCCCTCTCCATCCCCAGGTTTCCAGGTGGGAATTGCCTCCCCCAGCTCCTGCTCCCCTCTCCATCCAAGATCTCCTGGTGGGAATTGGCTCCTGCTGCTTCTCCCCTCTCCATTCCCAGGTTTCCAGTTGGGAATTGCCTCCCCCAGCTCCTGCTCCTGCTTCCATCTCCATCCTCAGGTTTCCAGGTGGGAATTGGCTCCTCCAGCTCCTGCTCCCCTCTCCATCCAAGATCTCCAGGTGGGAATTGGCTCCTGCTGCTGCTCCCCTCTCCAACCCAAGGTTTCCAGCTGGGAATTTGCTCCTGCTGCTGCTCCCCTCTCCATCCCAAGATTTCCAGTTGGGAATTGCCTCCCCCAGCTCCTGCTGCTGCTCCCCTCTCCATCCCCAGGTTTCCAGCTGGGAATTTGCTCCCCCAGCTCCTCCCTGCAGGTCCAAAGGCCCTCAGCGTCATTTAATGAAGATAAGCAGA
Source organism: Fringilla coelebs (assembly GCF_963513975.1). Taxonomy (NCBI): domain Eukaryota; kingdom Metazoa; phylum Chordata; class Aves; order Passeriformes; family Fringillidae; genus Fringilla; species Fringilla coelebs. The sequence goes on from NC_140052.1 coordinate 2,766,536, forward strand.
GTCCAGCAAGCTCATGGTTGGGTTTGGGTTCATTCATTTGAAATCCTGAGGTTTATAATAATTTATCTCTGTTCTCAGGGTTATTTGGCAGTTTAATATCAGGGCAGGGACATTTGCGAGGGACAGGGCAGAGCAGTGGTGACACAATGAACCCCCCCGGGGCAGCTTTAGCCCCATTTCACAGCACCTTCAGTCTCACACCTGCAGATTTCAGGTGTCTCCTTTCCCCATCACACCTGAGGTTTCAGATTTCCCCTTCCCCCATCACGCCTGCAGATTTTGCATGTCCCCTTTCCACATCACACCTGCAGATTTCCCGTTTCCCCACCACACCTGCATATTTCAGATGTCCCCTTTCCACATCACCCCTGCACATTTCAGGTGTCCCCTTTCCATATTCACCCCTGCACATTTCAGCTGTCCCCTTTCTCCATCACTCCTGCACATTTCAGGTGTCCCCTTTCCATATTCACCCCTGCACATTTCAGATTTCCCCTTTCCATATTCACCCCTGCACATTTCAGATTTCCCCTTTCCCCATCACCACTGCACATTTCAGGTGTCCCCTTTCCATATTCACCCCTGCACATTTCAGATTTCCCCTTTCCCATCACCCCCAGGCCTCCAGGAGGTGACATCCTCTCCTGGATCTTCACTCCAGTGCAGGGAATGGCAGCTCCCTGTCCAGTCGAGGGAACATTTTACAAACCCCATTTTCAAGCCCACTGAATGAAAGGGAACAAGCCCTGACAGCTGAGAAATCTGAATCCCATTTGTCACCGATACAGGAGGCAGCAGTGACACTCCCAGCACCCCACCACACCTGCCTGAAGGATTACCAGCCACCTAAACACTCCTTTTTTTTTTGCTGCTGTACCCGACAGAATTAATATTTTACACTCTGAGGCACCAATAAGGCTGAACACACAGCTCAGAGATTATCCCAGCCTTCATTAAATGGGTGTTGACCAAGGATTTTCCAGGTTACAGCTTTGACAGCAGCCCCAGGGCCGGGGGAAGCAGGAGCTGGAAGGAATTACCAGCCAGGAGGGTGGAATGCATTGTGTTTGCCACTGCTGCAGGACCTGTCAGTCACCCTGATTCCTCCTGAGCTGCTCAGGGTGACAGAGCAGAGCTGCCCCTGCTCCTCATCCCAGAAAAATGCTCCTGTCACTGACTCCAGCTCAGCCCAGGGAGAGGAAACCCCTCAGGCAGTGTGGGAATTGCTGGGTCTTTAGGGCAAAGGAGGAAATGATGGATCTGACCCTATGTTCTGAGAAGGTTAATTTATTATTCTATTCTATTCTATTCTATTCTATTCTATTCTATTCTATTCTATTCTATTCTATTCTATTCTATTCTATTCTATTCCATTCCATTCCATTCCATTCCATTCCATTCCATTCCATTCCATTAATATTCTATTCTATTCTGTTATATTTCTATTCTATTCTATTCTACTACATTTGTATTCTATTCTATTCTGTTATATTTCTATTCTATTCTACTACATTTGTATTCTATTCTATTACATTACATTTATATTATATTATATTATATTATATTATATTATATTATATTATATTATATTATATTATATTCTAAAATATCCTTTCTCTAAAATATATACTAAAATACATCCTTTCTCTGTTCTTTATTACAGTTTCAGTATAGCATAGGGGTTACAGCACTCCACACAACCTGGGAGAATCCCAAACCTTCTCACCTTCCAGGGAGGGGTTACAGCACTCCACACAACCTGGGAGCATCCCAGACCCTTCTCACCTGCCAGGGAGGGGTTACAGCACTCCACACAACCCGGGAGCATCCCAAACCTTCTCACCTGCCAGGGAGGGGTTACAGCACTCCACACAACCCAGGAGCATCCCAAACCTTCTCACCTGCCAGGGAGGGGTTACAGCACTCCACACAACCCGGGAGCATCCCAAACCTTCTCACCTGCCAGCAGTGCCAAACACCACCCCAGTGCCTTTTCTTTGTGCCTTCTCCCCCACCCCAAAAATGAAGAGTTTTAAGAAACTCAAGAGGGCACAGGCTGGAGAAAAGCTATTTAAAGAACCAGGGAAAGGTCAGCTAGGAAGATAAGGAAAGAATGTGTCATGAAATTCACTTGAGGAGAGGAACAAAAGAGAAAGGGAAGGAACAAAAGCTCTTTTTCTCCACTGTGCTGTGCAGAATGCAGCAGAGCCCGTGGAAAGGTCAGAATTGATGAGCAGGAAGCAAACCCAAGCCGTGGCCTGAGGTTCTGAGGGTCCTGCCTGCCTGACCCCTGCACAATTGGCCCTTGGTGGGGCTGATCAGGGCTGGGCTGAGCGGAGAGGAGACCCTGGGGAGTGAACAGAGAGAGCTCTGAGCTCTGCTGGGGCTCCCCAGGGCCCCCCTGCTCCCTGTGGGCTCAGCTGAGCTGCAGCTGCCCCTGTCCTGCTGAGCTGAGCCATCCTGGGATCCTATCAAATAGAAAAGAAATGTTGTTCCTGACCCCAAAGCAGCAGTTCCTGTGAGTGACACCATGCTGGGAATCTGCTAAAAGCCACCAGCTCAGGAAATGTGGGAAAGTTTTGAGGGTGGACAAATGCTGGATTCAGTTTATTTGGGCAGCTGGTAGGTGGGTGACGTCTCTGAGGGGCAAAGGAGCTCACAAGATCTGCTCTTCACAAAATTTTCCCCCTCGCAGCCTCCAGGCTGAGCTGAGCCATTCTCAGGGCAGGAGCTGAGCACAGGGGCCGTTCCTGCACACAATTCCTCAATATCTCCCTGAGATATTGCTATCCTAAGTACCTCCCTGAGATATTATTACTATTATTATTATCTTAAATATCTCCCTGAGGGTCTCCCAGGAGCACACCCCGAGCCAAGGACACAATTCCTGCTCACAATTCCTCAATATCTCCCCATGGGGGCTGCTGAGGGACTGGATGAGCACACCCCAAGCCAAGGACACAATTCCTACACACCATTCCCAAATATCTCCCTGAGATATTATTATTATTATCATCATCATCATCCTCCTAAATATCTCACTGAGGATCCCTCAGGAGCACACCCCGAGCCAAGGACACAATTCCTGCTCCCAATTCCTGCCCACAATTCCTGCTCCCAATCTCTGCTCCCAATTCCCGCTCCCAATTCCTCAATATCTCCCTGAGATATTATTAAACTAAATATTTCCCCAAGCCAAGGACACAATTCCTGCTCCCAGTTCCTGCTCCCAATCCCTGCTCCCAGTCCCTGCTCCCAATTCCTGCTCCCAATTCCTGCTCCCAATTCCTGCTCACAATCCCTGCTCCCAATTCCTGCTCCCAATCCCTGCTCCCAGTCCCTGCTCCCAATTCCTGCTCCCAATTCCTGCTCCCAATTCCTGCTCTCAATTCCTGCTCCCAATCCCTGCTCCCAATCCCTGCTCCCAATTCCTGCTCCCAATCCCTGCTTCCAATTCCTGCTCACAATTTCTGCTCCCAGTTTCTGCTCACAATTCCTGCTCCCAATTCCTGCTCACAATTTCTGCTCCCAATCCCTGCTCCCAATTCCAGCTCCCAATTCCTGCCCCCAGTCCCTGCTCCCAGTCCCTGCTCCCAGTCCCTGCTCCCAATTCCTGCCCCCAGTCCCTGCTCCCAGTTCCTGCCCCCAGTTTCTGCTCCCAGTTCCTGTTCCCAGTCCCTGTTTCCAGTTCCCAGTCTCTCCCTGCCGAGGCTGCTGCGGTCCCAGCGCTCCCTCCTGCCCCGTCCAGCTCCCTCAATGGTGAATGAAGGGCTCTGGTCCCACTGAGCCCCTCAATGGTGAATGGAGGGCTCTGGTCCCACTGAGCCCGTGCCAGCAGAGACTCTCCAGAGCTGAATCAACATTTGCCTCAGCGGGGGATTTTCAGCTGCTCTATTTAAATGCTGAATTTTCTTTTTCATTTCGATGCTTAACTCGTAAAAACTGAATTTATTTGGGTTGGGTGCCGCTGGCTGCAAGCACAGCTGCTCACCAGCTCTCTCTGCCTGCTATGTAAATGCGTGAGAAGAGGATTTAAAAGCCTTTTCCAACCTGCCCAGCGCTGGGATTTGGGTTTTCCTCCTCTCTTCCTGCTGTGCTGATGCACCCAGGGTGCCCCAAAGCCTAGCACCCCCCAAAGCAGAGCTGTGGGAAAGATCTCACTCCCTGCTTTGTAGGGAACTCTGAAATGGGAATAACCAAACTCCAACAGCATTCCTAAAGCTCTGAAATTGGAATAACCAGACTCTGACAGCATTCCTGAAGTTCTGGACCTGGAATAACCAAATTCTGACAGCATTCCTCAAGTCCTGCAAGTGGAATAACGAAACTCCAACAGCATTCTTGAAGCTCTGCCCTTGGAATAACCAAACTCTGACAGCATTCCTGAAGTTCTGGACTTGGAATAACCAAACTCCCATATAATTCCTGAAGTTCTGGAGCTGAAATAATCAAACTTCAACAGCATTCTTGAAGTTCTGCACTTGGAATAACCAAACTCTGACAGCGTTCCTGATGTTCTGGACCTGGAATAACCAAACTCTGACAATGTTCCTGAAGTTCTGCACTTGCAATAATCAAATTGGCAGCATTTTTGAAGCTCTGAAATTGGAATAACCAAACTCCAACAGCGTTTCTGAAGCTCTGCCCTTGGAATAACCAAACTCCAACAGTGTTCCTGAAGTTCTGGACCTGGAATAACCAAACTGTGACAGTGTTTGTGAAGCTCTGCCCTTGGAATAACCAAACTTCAACAGCATTTTTGAAGTTCTGCCCTTGGAATAACCAAAGCCTCCCCAGGGAGGGGCTGTGGCAGGAGCAGGGATGGGCTGAGCCTCCTTGCCCCTTGTTTCCAGTTTGGGTTTCACAAACACCAACCATGCCCAGTCACCCACTCTGCATCTCATGAAACACCGGACAAGCTCCTTTGTCCCAGCTCTTCCCAGCCTTACGTTTCCATCCCAACTCGAATGGAATCAATGCTTGGATCAGAACCAGGATTCTCTGCCACCACGGGGGTTTGAAACCCTCAGCACCCACAGAACAAAATAAATCTGGAGATTTCTCAGGGAGCCTTTGTGGCTCAGTTATTGCCCAGCCTGGTTTAATCTGAGCTTTAACTCTGAAATAAAGCTGAGTTTATCACCCCAGCCCAGAGCCAGGCCTGCTCTAACGGGTTTAACCCACTTTCTAAAGACACTGAATTATTTCCAGCAGAATCTTTACCTCGATGAGCCCAGAATTAGCCCGAGCCTTTATGGGACATTTTATTGGCCAAAGCAAATCTGACCTGGTGAGATTTACCAGCTTTATTAGCAGCAATAACAATTTTACTGTCAACAGCAGTAAATCAGGGTTGGTTGGGAACTCCACTACTTTTATCTGGAGCAAGCAATTAAAATGTCAGGTTTTCATTGGACATGATTCCTACCTTCCACAGAAGACAGACTCCCTGTTTAAGTGGGGAATGTAAAACTGCCAGTTCAAAGAAATCTAAAATTCTCAGTGAAATTCAATCAGACTGAGGTTTATTTTGTCCACAAAGCAGATCCATTTTCCAGAGCACACATTTAGCAATCCCGGCAATTCCCTGCAATGCAACATCCATTTCCCTGGTGAGGAGTGAAAATACCAGAGAGCTGAGGAGAAGGTGGGAGCAGAGATTTCCCTGGCAGAGCAAAATCTGGACACAAACCCAGCCTCTCCCTGAGCCCATTTCTGCCTCATTTTCCTCTCCTGGAGCACTCCTGCCTCACTGCTGGTGCCTCTGCATTTCTCCTCTTTATTTCCAGGGACATCTGCTCCAATCCCTTCTCATTAACTAAAATCACACATTTCTCTGGGGTTTATTTTCCTTTTCTTCCCTCAGTCATTACCAAGCCCAGCCACGCTGGGGAGAAGGGGCAAAACCAACTCCTGAGCGATCCAACTGCTCTCGTTCCCCAGAAGGTGCTGCAGAGAACCGCAGGGTGCAATTAAAAATTCAACATTTCCTTGGGTTTTAAGGCCCCTGCAGCAGATTTTTAAGCAGGACCCACTCCAAACCTCTCCCTCCAAGAGCAGCCTGGTTATTGCCATTTTAAGGCATCCCCATGGTTTTCCTGTTAAGCTCCAGCTCTCATCACAAAAAGCCTCTTTAAAGCGAAGCCAAACCCCTCCAAATTATTACTTGCAGCAGATTTTCTCTCCCCAGCAACCATTTATCATAATATTTTTAGGTTTGCCTTTTACTCTGCCTTGTTTTTTTGGAGGAGGAAAGTAATTCCTGGGAAAATGTGCAACAATCTGCTTTCAGTTTGAAAGCACAGGACTCGAAAATTGCCTGAAAAACCAGGATTTCTCAACAAAACAGTCCAGAATTTGGACAAAAACCCACACTTCTGCAAAGGGAATGAATCAAAAAAGGGAACATGAAGTGCTCAGGGGGGGAAGAGCACCAGGAGCAGGACCAGAGCCCTGTCCTTCCCCCATCCCAAAGGTTTTCCTTGCCCCGAGCTCACCTCGGCGGCGGGGACGCCCTCGGGGGGCCGGCAGTGCAGGACGATCATCCCCTCGATGGGAACCTCCTTGCCCTGGGGGTCTTGCTCGAAGTTCTTCCGGAGATCTGCAGGGTTGGAGGAAAGAATTCGTCACTATTGGCAGTCCCTGGATGCAGGAATTCATCACTATTGGCAATCCTTGGATGCAGGAATTCCAGGACTGGCATTCCCTGGATGCAGGAATTCCTCAGGACTGGCATTCCCTGGATGCAGGAATTCCAGGACTGGCATTCCCTGGATGCAGGAATTCCCCAGGACTGGCATTCCCTGGATGCAGGAATTTATCACTATTGACAATCCTTGGATGCAGGAATTCCAGGACTGGCATTCCCTGGATGCAGGAATTCCCCAGGACTGGCATTCCTTGGATGCAGGAATTCCCCAGGACTGGCATTCCCTGGATGCAGGAATTCCAGGACTGGCAATCCCTGGATGCAGGAATTCCCCAGGACTGGCATTCCCTGGATGCAGGAATTCCAGGACTGGCATTCCCTGGGAGCAATTCACAGAATCCCAGAATGGACCAGGTCAGAAAAGAGCTTTGAGATCATCAGGCCTGGGGACAAACGGCTCCACCCCAGACCCCTCTGCCCAGGGGATGATGGAGGTTTGGAAATGTCCCAGAGCTGCTGCAGCACCTGAGGGTGTCTGGGCAGGCAGAATGACACAAAAGGGACCTGGATCCAGCTGGGATCACAGACACACCCAGGAATCCCTTGTGAAAAATGTGAAATTTATGATTGGCTTTTGGCAAATATTCAAGTGAATATTGTATGTGTTGTGTTAGAAAGTTATGATGCATTAATTTTTTTAAGTAGTGTGTTAAATACACTTTTACAGTTTTAGGTTATAACAAAATGTTAAAATGGAAACTATGCTGTGTAAGATACTTTTTTTCTAAAGACAGCACTGGCAGTGAGACAGCAGCCACAGGACACCTGAATCTTTCAGAGAAAAAGAATTTATTGCTCCATTATCAGAAGAAATGAACTTTTTCCCGCCTTGCTCAGGCTTGAAGGCACCGTCAGGATTCAGAGGAAGGAGCTGACACTGCCCAGCTAGAATCCTGTGTGTGAATGGAATTGATGCACCATGGATGAGGTGTGTGAATATGCAACAGGCTGGTGCTTTAAGGGTTAATCCTCTGTTAACCTGGGTCCTTTTTGGGCTTATTTTGCCCAGAAAGAGGAACAGGACTGTCTGTAACTCTTTGTTTTTATTGTCTCGTATTGTCCTAATCCAAACTGTCCAAATTATTATTACTCTAATTATATTACTACTTTGATACCCATTTTATTACTATTAAACTTTTAAAATTTTAAAAACAAGTGATTGGTGTTTTTCACAGCCCAGAAAAAGGTACCTGGACGTCTGTAACTTTGTTTTTATTGTCTCATATTGTCCTAATCACAATTGTCCAAATTATAATTCATCATATTACTATTTTGATAACCATTTTATTATTATTAAACTTTTAAAATTTGAAACAACAAGCAACTGGCGTTTTCCACCCTGCTGGAGGATGTTCCTTCAGGAGCTCTCCTGGTGTTCCCAGCGCCTCAGGTGGGGATTTACTGACTTCATTCCCTGCCTTGCTCACAGCTGATGAAATACAGCCTTGGCTCTGCCTTTTCCAAAGTGCATTCAGAATTATCTGAGCAAGCCTGCACAAAGATGCTCCCAGCGCCTGCCTGCTCCTTTCCATGACTCTTTGTTAATGTTGATTTTTTCCCCCCCTCAGACAACCAATTTCTTTTCCAGGGCTCCCTTTAAGAAGGCAATCATTAACAGCTGGGCTGCGCTCGTGCCTACAAATGCCTTTATTAGGGTGAAAAATGGAGCAGGATCCCTTTGCTCTGCCTTCCCCACTAGCACAAAGAAATACTCACCTGCTTCTTCGGAGATATATAAAGTGCTGCAGCACTGTGGACTTGGCTCACAATTCAGAAACGTTGGGATTTCAGTGCAAAATCAAAATTAAAAAAAAAGGGATGAAATAAAGCGGTCTGTTCCTCAGTGCCCATCCCAGAGGGGCTGAGAGAACATTCTGGGTTCTGCCAGAGACTGGACCTGCAGGGTCTCATCCCATAAATCCCAGCCCAGCGTGTTCCTGCCGTGCCTGAGGAGCCCCTCCAGCTCTGCCCTCTGGAATTGCCGCTTTTCCCACCCAACCGCTCAGCCATGAGCAGGAGCATCCCAGGAAGGGGCAGAGAGGAGCTCAGCGCCCATACAAAACCCCCAGGCACCCCCAGAGCCCTCCAGGCCGAGCTGGAGAGCCCCTCCAGGGCTCTCTGGGGTTCATGGGGTGCTGGGAAGAAGAATTGCTCCCATGGTTGAGAAGCCCCAGCACAGGGCTCCTCCTGCTCCTGCTGAGCCCGGCTCACGTTGCCATTCCGTGGGGCTGGGAAATGGAAAAGTCAATAAAAATTCAATTCAGAGAAAGGTCCTTTCAGCTCGGCAGTGCAGGGGGATTATTGGCTCGGTGTTATGACAGTGAAATAAAAAATTGAATTTACACCTATTTAGACATTCAGACTGAATCAGCCAACAAAAAAAAAAAAAATCTGCTGTTAATGAAATGAAGGTTTTCTTACACTGTCCTTTTGCTTCTGACAAATGTTTGTTTTACCCTGTTAAATGTTTACCCTGGTAAAAGACACCTTTTGATATTGTTCAGGAGCTGCTGGAGCACTCCCTGGAAAGTCTCCCCCCAGGTTCTCCCTTTGCTCCTGCCCTTCTCTCCCAGGGAATGTTCCTCCCAGCTTTTAGCAGGCTGCACCTCCTTTCCCAGGAGAGGAAAGGGAAGATCTGAGCTGGGGGCTCGAAGGAAAAGGGCTCACCACAGGCTGGGGGAGCCATCCCTGAATTCTCTGCTGGCAGGGGCAGTGTCAGGCTCTGGTTCTGCCAGGAAAACATCCCAGGTCTGATTCCAGGATGAGGTCTGGAGCTGCTCCTGGTCACAGCTGTGTCTGGGGTTGTGTCCCTGCTGTCCCTCTGGCTGTGGGGCATTTGGAAAATTTCCCCTTTTGCAGCTCCCAGTGACAGTTTTGTGTTTGGAGTTCTGTCCCTGTGGCTGTGGGGCATTTGGAATATTTCCATTTTTGCAGCTCCCAGTCACAGTTCTGTGTTTGGGGTCATGTATTTGCTGTCCCTCTGGCTGTGGGGCATTTGGAGTATTTCCATTTTTGCAGCTCCCAGGGACAATTTTGTGTTTGGATTTCTGTCCCTGTGGCTGTGGGGCATTTGGAATATTTCCATTTTTGCAGCTCCCAGTCACAGTTCTGTGTTTGGGGTCATGTATTTGCTGTCCCTCTGGCTGTGGGGCATTTGGAGTATTTCCATTTTTGCAGCTCCCAGGGACAGTTTTATGTCTGGGGTTGTGTCCCTGCTGTCCCTCTGGCTGAGGGGCATTTGGAACATTTCCCCTTTTGCAGCTCCCAGGGACAGTTTTGTGTTTGGATTTCTGTCCCTCTGGCTGTGGGGCATTTGGAGCATTTCCATTTCTGCAGCTCCCAGGGACAGTTTTGGAGCATTTCCATTTTTGCAGCTCCCAGTCAAAGTTTTGCATTTGGGGTCATGTATTTGCTGTCCCTCTGGCTGTGGGGCATTTGGAGTGTTTCCATTTCTGCAGCTCCCAGGGACAGTTTTGGGGCATTTCCCTTTTTGCAGCTCCCAGTCACAGTTCTGTGTTTGGAGTTCTGTCCCTGCTGTCCCTCTGGCCATGGGGCATTTGGAGTATTTCCATTTTTGCAGCTCCCAGTGACAGTTCTGTATTTGGAGTCATGTATTTGCTGTCCCTGTGGCTGTGGGGCATTTGGAGTATTTCCATTTTTGCAGCTCCCATGGACAGTTTTATCTTTGGGGTTGTGTCCCTGCTGTCCCTCTGGCTGTGGGGCATTTGAAGTGTTTCCATTTCTGCATCTCCCAGGGACAGTTTTGGAACATTTCCCTTCTTGCAGCTCCCAGTGACAGTTCTGTGTTTGGAGTTCTGTCCCTGTGGCTGTGGGGCATTTGGAGTATTTCCATTTTTGCAGCTCCCATGGACAGTTTTATGTTTGGGGTTGTGTCCCTGCTGTCCCTCTGGCTGAGGGGCATTTGGAACATTTCCCCTTTTGCAGCTCCCAGTGACAGTTTTGTGTTTGGATTTCTGTCCCTGTGGCTGTGGGGCATTTGGAGCATTTCCATTTCTGCAGCTCCCAGGGACAGTTTTGGAGCATTTCCCTTTTTGCAGCTCCCAGGGACAGTTCTGTGTTTGGAGTTCTGTCCCTCTGGCTGTGGGGCATTTGGAACATTCCCCCTTTTTGCAGCTCCAGCAGGGTCTGTGGGTGCTGAGTGATGACCCCACAGCACATGAAGGACACGAGGAAAGGAAGGCCATCCCTGGGCAGCAGCCCCATCATTTGTCCCCAGCTCAGGGCCCTACAGGATTCCCGTGGCAACCTGGCTCTCTTTGGGATGCCTTTATCCCAAGAAAGGAGGGAAGGTGTTTTTTCCTCTGCTGACACCTGTGCTTCCTGCAGGTGTTCAGGCAGCCTGACCACATCCACTGGTATTTCACCCCAAAAGCAGAGTTCCCACCCCTGAAAGCCCCAGAGGAGCAGGGTTTAGGCAGGGTTTACTCACTGCATTTCACCCCAAAAGCAGCGTTCCCACCCCTCAGAGCCCCAGAGGAGTAGGATTTGTGCAGGGTGTACTCACTTTAACCCCAAAGGCAGCATTTCCACCCCTGAAAGCCTCAGAGGAGCAGGGTGTACTCGCTTTATCCCCAAAAGCAGCGTTCCCACCTCTTAGAGCCCCAGAGGAGTAGGATTTCAGCAGGGTATACCCAGTATTTCACCCCAAAGGCAGCGTTCCCACCCCTCAAAGCCCCAGAGGAGCAGGGTTTACTCACTTTAACCCCAAAAGCAGTGCTCTCACCCCTCAGAGCCCCCAAGCAGCAGGGTTCAGCAGGTTTCAGCAGGCTGTACTCACTGTATTTCACCCCAAAGGCAGTGCTCCCACCCCTCAGAGCCCCAGAGGAGCAGGGTGTACTCACTATATTTCACCCCAAAAGCAGCGTTCCCCCCCCTCAGAAACCCTGAGCAGCAGTTTCAGCAGGGTTCAGCAGGGTTCAGCAGGGTTCAGCAGGCTGTACTCACTCTATTTCACCCCAAAAGCAGTGCTCCCACCCCTCAGAAACCCTGAGCAGCAGGTTCAGTAGTTTCAGCAGGCTGTACTCACTGTATTTCACCCCAAAAGCATCATTCCCACCCCTCAGAGCCCCAGAGGAGCTGGGTTCAGCAGGGTTCAGCAGATTGTACTCACTGTATTTCACCCCAAAAGCAGCATTCCCACCCCTCAGAGCCCCCGAGCAGCAGGTTCAGCAGTTTCAGCAGGCTGTACTCACTATATTTCACCCCAAAAACAGTGCTCCCACCCCTCAGAGCCCCCAAGGAGCAGTTTCAGCAAGGTTCAGCAGGGTTCAGCAGTTTCAGCAGGCTGTACTCACTGTATTTCACCCCAAAAGCAGTGCTCCCACCCCTCAGAGCCCCCAAGGAGCAGGTTCAGCAGTTTCACCGGGCTGTACTCGCTGTATTTCACCCCAAAAGCATTATTCCCACCCCTCAGAGCCCCCGAGCAGCAGTTTCAGCAAGGTTCAGCAGGTCTCAGCAGGCTGTACTCACTCTATTTCACCCCAAAAGCAGTGTTCCCACCCCTCAGAAACCCTGAGCAGCAGTTTCAGCAGGTTCAGCAGGCTGTACTCACTGTATTTCACCCCAAAAGCATCATTCCCACCCCTCAGAGCCCCCGAGCAGCAGGTTCAGCAGGTTCACCGGGCTGTACTCACAAGCGATGCGCACCGACGCCTTCCTGCTCTTGGAGGTGCCCAGGTGGCTCCAGGCCACGCACTGGCACCAGTAATCCTCAGGGCCGTGGAAATCCTCCACCTGCTGCCTCGTCACGTTGATGGAGACCTCCCTCACCTTCAGCCCTGAGCGGGGAGAGGCAGAGAGTCAGGTCAACAGGGACACAAACCCGACCTTTAATCAACAGTGCCACCATCACATTCTCTGAAAAACCCTCTCTGCCCAGGATTTTCTCCTGGCAAGCTGAGAAGCCTCAGAGAAAAATTAAAACAATAATTGTCTGATTTGCTTCTCCTGTGTTTTGCTGCTTTGAGATTGTTTCTCCAACATGTTTTAACTTAATGACCAATCATGATCAGGCTGTGTTGGGACTCTGGAAGCAGTCACAAGTTTTCATTTTTCATTTTTTTTAGACTTCTGTCTGTATCTTTTCTCTATTCTTTAATATAATTTTAGTATCGTATTCTTTAGTATAATATAGCATCATAAAATAATAAATCAGCCTTGTAAGAACATGGAGTCAGATTCATCATCAGACCCAGAAATGCCACACCTTTCAATCAGGGCAAAGCCTTAATTACTTGCCCAGTGATGAATTGCCACTAATTAAATTCTGTAAGACGAGCGGGTCATAACGCACTGGGTTCCAGGAATTGCCCCTGTCTCTGGGATATTTTATGAAAAATCCTTTTGTCTGGATTTCTTCTCCTGGCAAGATGAGAACCCTCAGCTTCTCCGTGTTTTGTTCTCCTGGGATGTGGTTTGGTGAATTGTTCACCCACCATGTGAATTGTTTTAACTTAATGACCAATCCCAGTCCAGCTGTGTTGGGACTGGTCAGTCAGGAGTTTTGATTATTTATTTGTGTCCAGATTTCTGATGTCTGCTTTCTTTTTATTTAGCATAGCTTTAGTATATAATTTTAATAATATAATAGAATAGAATACATATAATGTAATATAATGTAATGTAATGTAATGTAATGTAATGTAATGTAATGTAATGTAATATAATATAATACATATTATATTATATATATAATATAATATAATATAATATAATATAATATAATATAATATAATATAATATAATATAATATAATATAATATAATATAATATAATATAATATAATATAATAATAAATTTATTTAGCATAGTTTTAGTATATAATTTTAATAATAGAATAGAATACATGTAATGTAAATATAATGTAATGTAATATAATGTAATGTAATATAATATAATAAATTATAATATAATATAATAGCATAGTTTTGTATATAATTTTAATAATAGAATAGAATAGAATACATATAATGTAATGTAAATAATGTAATGATATGATATGATATGATATGATATGATATGATATGATATGATATGATATGATATAATATAATATAATATAATATAATATAATATAATATAATATAATATAATATAATATAATATAATATAATATAATATAATATAATATAATATAATATAATATAATATAATATAATATATCAGCCTTCTGAGAACCTGGAGTCAATTCTCATCTCTTGCCTCACCCTGGGGACCCTCACAAGACCCCAACATGCCCCCACCATGATCTTTGCAGCTCCTCCCTCAGAATCCTCATCCCTGGTGCCTCCTGCACCCAGGATTTTTGTCTGCATTCAATCAAGCACAATAAAAATCTCTTTAAAGGACATCTCCACGCCCTTGCACACCCCTGGTCCCTCAGAGCAGGAGCATTTCCCCCCAGACAGAGCCCAAAGGTAAATTCCAGACTCCTGCATCCTCCCACACCTTTCCTGTGGTGTTCCCCAGACCTGCAGCCACCTCGGCACGGCAGCCTTGGGAGAGGAAATCCAACCCAAACCTGGCTCTGGGAACCATTTGAAAGAGTCAGAAAAACATTAAATGAAAATGGCAAACGTTCAGGCCTTGTTCTTCCCCCTCTCTCCTCCAGCTCAGTCCCCAGGCAGTTATTTCCCCTCCACTGGAAATGGAGGAAAACCCAATCTCACCGTATTTCATGCCTGTGGAGTTTATAAAGCAGCAAGAATTCTAAACCTGAACTCCATAAAAATTGGCTTCCACTTAATCTCAGGCATCATTAACAGCTGGGCAGCCCCTCCTCAAAAGCACTGGGAAGTTGCTGTGCTCCTCTGGCAAGAGGAGGGACAGGGTTCACTGGGGATGCTCCAAGAGGGGAAGCTCAGACAAGCTTTAAATCCTCTACAAAAATACAGAATATTTGATACTTTTCCAGCAACAAGAAAAGGGGATTTTTGCTTCTTTTCATTAAGCCTGGCTTACAATGAAACCCAAAGACAGAGAAAAACCCTTGACAGCTCCCCAAGTTGTCTCCAGAATCCCTTCAGTGCCTCAAATATTTATTCCCATGCAACAAACAAACACAGGTTTTCTGGCTGCTTTTTGTTTTCCCCCTGTGTTGATGCCATTTTTAACAAAACTGTTTACAAAGCCTCCCTTTATTTCCTGACACGGTGACAACAAACCCTGAGGAACAAAGGCTCTGCCAGAGACCCTGCCAGGAAAATGCACCCCCTGAACGGAACCATCCCTGCTCTGCCAGCCAAAAATCCTTGGATTCTGGCATGGAAACGTTTTGCAGAGTGATCTGTCCAGGTTTAAGGGAAGAGAAGCTCCAGGGAGAGGAGCTGGAGTGCTGGGGACAGAGCAGGGCTGCCCTGGCTGAGGGTTTGGGATCCCATTCCCACCAGGAGCGACTTCCTGGGTGTTATGAGTGAAAAAAGGGTTACCCATTTTTTAAAGGTTGTAGAATTACAAGTTGAGCTGGTTGCTGGCAGAGTTCTTTGTTAGCTCCATGCTGTAATCACCTGTTCAGAGTCTGTGGTTGAGAATTCCCCTCTCTGTCAGTGCCACCCTGCCTGCTCCAGGAGGATGGATGGCCCTTCTGGGACAGGGACAGGAGGGGACATCGGAGGTGGCATGCAAATGACCTCGGAGCCAGCGTGCCATGGGAAAGCCACCCCACCAAACCGAGCAAATAAACCCCTAAAACAAGGAGCCAACCCAGAATTGAGAGATCAGAGCGATGTCTGGACGTGAGGAACAGAGCCCAGAGCCTGCAGAGATGCTGAGACCCTTTGTGCCCCTCACCATAACCTCAAAAGATGTTGGCTGGACAGAGGACCTCAAATGTCAAACTGGAAAATCGGGGATCCCTGGTGCTCTGGTGAGGATGGAACCCCCAACTCTGCCCATGGACCAGTGGACAGAGCTGCACTTTCCTCCTCCTCCAAGCCACTCCTGAGAGCAGCAGCGGAGTGTGGACCCATCAGTTCTCCCCACCTGAGCTGATCACCTTTAATAAAGGCATTAAAAAGGAGAAAGATCCCCTGCCCTGTTTATTTCAGGTACCTCAGCTGATCACTTTTAATAAAGGCATTAAAAAGGACAAAGATCCCCTGCCCTGTTTATTTCAGGTTCTCCCCACCTGAGCTGATCACTTTTAATAAAGGCATTAAAAAGGACAATCTCCTGCCCTGTTTATTTCACCGGGGGAAATCCCTCCCTGCATTATCCAGAGCTGTGCTGACCCCACTCACACTCCCAGCCCTGCTCCCTTCCCTCCTGGGGATTTTGGGAAGCAGCAAAGAGAGGCAGAGGTGTGAGAGCTGCCCCTGCTCACAGCAACAGGATTTTGATACCAAACAAGAAAAAGTCATCACTTGATGATGAATTTTGGAGAAGCTGACGCCGTTTCTTGGCTCCGGGGTGCTGCAAATTTCTGAGCAGGCGTCAGTGAATTCAGGCATTTACAGCTCCAGATTTATTAAGGTGGAATATTCTCCAGCCCAGCTCTTCCTTTCATTGACACGGTGTTTAATTAATCTATAAATCAGCCTGTATTTAATGTGGCAAACAAAGAGCGCACGGTTTGGGGAAGCTGGTGGTTCAGCGTTTTGAGAATGGGCCAGGTAGGAATTCAGGTGCTCTTAAAGGTCTCCCAGTGCACCCATTGACAAAATAAATGCATCCAAAACTGCAGAATCTCGGAATTGTTTGGGCTGGATGGGACCTCTGGAGAACACGGGGTCTTTGGGGGAAGTTGTGCTTTGTTTATGGAGAAAGTGCAGCTATTTCCATTTGTTTTGAGAACAACGACACAGAGCAAACCTACTGGGAGGAGAGGAATATTCTCCATTTATCACCCCCATATTTCACCAGTGTTAGGAAAATTAATCCACAAACACCAGAGGGTTATGTCCAAACAGGAAACAGAGGAGCCCTTTGGCTTTATTCCAATCAAGGCAGAGGCCATGGGGCATCCCCTGGGGTCTCTCAGATTTTTGGAGGATCCACCCTCCCTTTTTATCCCAATTTCCAGCCACATTTCCCTTCTCTCTTTCCCCATTCCTGAGGTACTTGAGAGGCTCAGACTCCCCAGAACACCTGATCTCAAAGATTCCCCTCTAATGTATAACCCTCCCTTTTCATTTTTAATTCTTACTGAATTTAGGGGGTTTTCCCCATTTCTGAGGTACTTGAGAGGTTCAGACTCCCCAGAACACCTGATCCCAAAGTTTCCCCTCTAATGCATAACCCTGCCTTTTAATTCTTAATTCTTACTGAATTTAGGGGTTTTTCTTCCTCACTGTTTCTTTCATCTTTCAATGTCCAATTTAATTTCTCAGCAAACCTAAAGCTTATTTGTAAAAGCAAATATATTTTTCCATCCACCAATCAGTGGAATCCTTCCCATTTGTTTCTTTTCTCTCCCAGCGCTGGTTTTATCCACCACAGCTCGTTTGGAAAGACAAATCCCCCATTCCTCTCACCCAGCAAACACATCCACCTCCCCTCTGCACCTCGGGAACCACCAGGAAAATCCTTCACGGGGAGTGACAGCGGCTGAAAAATCCCCGCAAATCAAAGCGGGCACCTCGTAAAGCACCACCACATTTTACCTGCGCCTCCAATAACTCCAATCAGCACCGCCAGCCCAACCCTTTAAATTATTGTGCAAATTAGAACCATCATCTTTTGTTTTACAGTAGAGCCGTTCGGAATATCAAGTGCTGGCTGTGGCACTGAAATGCTAATGGGCTCCGCTGGATGCTCGAGCTGCACAGACCGGCGCTGGCAGCAGATGAATAATTGCTCTCCGTGTACTAAACACAACGGAGCCGGCAGAGAACTTCGGCATTTGTCAGCTTTATTTGTTTAAATGAGAAAAACACTGACAGCAGTTATTGCTGTAATCCTTCCAGTTATCAGACAAGGAAACTCTGCGAGCGGGGCTGAGCCTCTGCCCGACCCAACCTGAAAGAGCCGGGCGGGTTCTGGAGCGTGCAGGAAATGCGGCAGAGGGAAATTAATCAGCCCCTAATTACCACGCTCTCATCACAGAGCTCGGCTCTCCCTTGATGAGCACAGAGAGAGCACAGCCCCTGCTCTGCCACGCTGGGGAATAAACAGGAAAAGAGGAGGCAGAGCAGCAAAGCCACCTCGGGGACAGCCCAGGCAAAGCCTTCCAGACATCCCGAGAGCCCTGCACAACCCTCGCTGTCCTGCTGCCCCTGCTCACATGGCAGAACCAGGGCAAATGACCTCGGAGCCAGCATGCAATGGGGTAAACCCCCCACCAAACTCAGCAGATAAACCCCTAAAAACAACGAGCCAACCCAGAATTGAGAGATCAGAGCGATGTCTGGATGTGAGGAACAGAACCCAGAGCCTGCAGAGATGCTGAGACCCTTTGTGCCCCTCACCATAACCTAAAAAGATGTTGGCTGGACAGAGGACCTCAAATGTCAAACTGGAAAACTGGGGATCCCTGGTTGCTCTCATGAGGATGGAACCCCCAGCTCTGCCCACGGTTTAGTGGCCAGAGCTGCACTTTCCTCCTCCTCTACACCACTCCTGGGAGCAGCAGTTGCTGCTGTTGGTTCTCCCCACCCGAGCTGATCACTTTTAATAAAAGCATTAAAAAGGACAAAGATCCCCTGCCCTGTTTATTTCAGGCTCTCCCCACCTGAGCTGATCACTTTTAAAAAAGGCATTAAAAAGAAGAAAGATCCCCTGCCCTGTTTATTTCAGGTTCTTCCCCACCTGAGCTGATCACTTTTAATAAAGGCTTTAAAAAGGACAAATATCTCCTGGCCTGTTTATTTCAGAAGGATGCTGAGGGTCAGACCCTGTCAGTGCAGTGAGGGCCCAGAGCCCCTTTAACCAAAATCCCCACTTTTGGCCCCAATCCCAGGGCAGATTTCCCAGCTGGAGCAGATCCAGGCTGTGCCTGGGGACAGGCTCAGCTGTGCCCCAGACTGGACTCCAGAAACTGCACACAAATGCCAAAACCCCCAACAGCTGCTGCTCCCCTGAGGCTGAGAGAGAGTTCCAAAGAATTCCTGGCTGTGGATGGGATCCTGGGGACAGAATTCCCCTCAGTGCTGCCTCTCTCTGCATTTCTGTGCCCCGAGGACCCTTCTGGGAACACCTGGACACTGCCCTGCAGTGGGTTTTGGGTCCAGAGCTTTGAGGCATCTCCAGCCCTGGGCCAAGTCCAGCCCTGCAGCGTTTCCGTGGTCAGAGGATGTGAAAAATGTGTATTTTGTGATTGGCTTTTTGCAAATATTCAAATGAATATTACATGTGTTCTGTTAGAAAGTTATGCTGTGCTGATTTTCTTAAGCAGTGTGTTAAATATAGTTTAGGTTATAACATAATGTTAAAATAGAAACTCTGCTATGCAAGATACTTTTTTTTAAGAGAGGACTCCGAGATAGCAGCCACAGGACACCTGAATCTTTCAGAGAAAAAGAATTTATTGCTCCATTATCAGGAGAAATGAACTTCTTTCTGCCTTGCTCACGTTTGGATTCAGAGGAGGAAGCTGACACTGCCCAGCCAGAATCCTGTGTTGAATGGAATTGATGCACCATGGATGAGGTGTGTGAATGTGCAACAGGCTGGTGCTTTAAGGGTTAATCCTCTGTTAACCTGGGTCCTTTTTGGGCTTATTTTGCCCAGAAAGAGGAACCCAGACTGTCTGTAACTCTTTGTATTGTCTCATATCGTCCTAATCCAAATTGTCCAAATCATTATTACTCTAATTATATTTCTATTTTTATACCCATTTTATTACTATTAAACTTTTAAAATTTAGAAAAACCCAAGTGACTGGTGTTTTTCACAGGGGAGCTGGCCCAGGGGCTGGAACCAGATGAATTTTCTCCCAACCCAAACCCTCCACGGCCCCAGCCCCGCTGCTCCCTGCCTCAAACCCCAACATTACTGATGTCATTTAAACCCCACCTCGTGTTACCAATCTTGGTTTGTTCTGTTATTAACCCAAAGCTTAGAAAACATAATTGCAGCACTCACAGAGAGATTTTCTGTAACCATATGGAAGGAAAGCTTTTAGGGACGACATTTCTCCCATATTGATTCAGCAGTGCCTTTAGAAGTAAAGGTTATGCCTATTAAATTATTTCTGAAAAGGTAACCGCAAAAATTAAAATTCATTCAGATTAGCATTTACAAAAAAAAAAAAAAAACCCTAATATGAAACTTCTTCAGAATGTGTCACTTCAAAAGAATGCCAAGCACTACTTTAAGAGGTGTAACTTCTTTTTAAATGGCATTTTTGCCTCTAAAAAAGGAATTTCTTGTGTTGCTGGAGAAGGTGTTGTACACAGAGCGCTGCTGCCAAGGCTGGGGGTTGCCTAGCAATGCTGGGAGGGGAGAGGGGAGAAAGGAATAACAGCCAGGATTGTGGAGCCACAGCCTCAAACGGGTCTGCAGGAGTCATCAGCTAAATGGGAGCAGCTCCAGGCTCTGCTCCGAGCTGGTCAAATCTCCTGATCGCTCCCAAATCTCTCCCTTCTCCTTCTCTTCCCTTCCACACCCGCTGGGCGCTGTGGATTTCTCCTGCTCGGGTTATTCCCACCCCAGTTCCTGCAAAAAGTGGGGCTGGGGGCAAAGTCCAGGGTTCAACCCAGCAGGAATTCCATAAAAACTGGGACTGGGGATGAACCCAGCAGGAATTCCATAAAAACTGGGGCTGGGGGCAAACTCCAGGGTTCAACCCAGCAGGAATTCCATAAAAACTGGGACTGGGGATGAACCCAGCAGGAATTCCATAAAAACTGGGGCTAGGGGCAAACCCAGCAGGAATTCCATAAAAAACTGGGGCTGGGGGCAAACTCCAGGGTCCAACCCAACAAAAATCCCATAAAAACTGGGGCGGGGAGCAAACCCAGCAGGAATCCCATAAAAACTAGGGCTGGGGGGAGCCCCAAGATCCAACCCAGCAGGAATCCCACAAAAAACTGGGGCTGGGGGAAAACCCAGCAGGAATCCCACAAAAAACTGGGGCTGGGGGCAAACTGCAGGGTTCAACCCAGCAGGAATTCCATAAAAACTGGGGCTGGGGGCAAACCCAGCAGGAATCCCACAAAAACTGGGGCTGGAGGGAACCCAACCCAGTAGGAACCCCATAAAATCTGGGGCTGGGGATGAACCCAGCAGGAATTTCACAAAAATTCCAGTTGTGGGGCTGGAGGGAACCCCAGGGTCCAACCAAGCAGGAATCCCATAAAAACGAGTTTCCAGATTCTCACCTCCTGCTCACCTGGAGCGGCTCCTGCTCACCTGGGGCAGCTCCTGCTCACCTGGGGCAGCTCCTGCTCACCTGGGGCAGCTTGTGCCTCACCTGGGAGCAGCTCCTGCTCACCTGAGAGCAGCTCCTGCTCACCTGGGGCAGCTCCTTCTCACCTGGGGTGGCTCCTGCTCACCTGACATCAGCTCCTGCTCACCTGGGGCGGCTCCTGCTCACCTGACAGCAGCTCCTGCTCACCTGAGAGCAGCTCCTGCTCACCTGGGGCAGCTCCTGCTCACCTGGGGCAGCTCCTGCTCACCTGGAGCAGCTCCTGCCTCACCTGAGAGCAGCTCCTGCTCACCTGGGGGCAGCTCCTGCTCACCTGAGAGCAGCTCCTCTGTCCCAGGAGCAGCTCCTGCTCACCTGGGGCAGCTCGTGCCTCACCTGGGGCAGCTCCTGCCTCACCTGGAGCAGCTCCTGCTCACCTGGGGCAGCTCCTGCTCACCTGAGAGCAGCTCCTGCTCACCTGGAGCAGCTCTTGCTCACCTGGGAGCAGCTACTCTGTCACAGGAGCAGCTCCTGCTTACCTGGAGCATCTCTTGCTCACCTGGGAGCAGCTCCTGCTCACCTGAGAGCAGCTCCTGCTCACCTGACAGCAGCTCCTGCTCACCTGGGGCAGCTCCTGCTCACCTGGGGCGGCTCGTGCTCACCTGTGGCCTCGTCCAGGCTCTCGTGGGACACGTGCTCGTTCTGGTGCACCCACTCTCCGTTGCACTTGAAGAAGATCTGCATGGCGGGCGCGGCGCGGCAGCGCAGCACGATGGGGTTGCTCTTGATGATGTAGGAGTCGTCGGGCTCCTCCAGGAAATGGGGCAGCGTCCCCGGGGCCGAGGGCAGCGACTCGGGCAGGGCCTCGCCGTTCTCATGTCCTGAAAGGCAACCACAGCAAAATCCCATTTCTCGTGGCTCCTCCAGCATCCTGTTTTACTGCTGGAGGCAAAAATCAACTTCGGGTTTTATTTAGGATCAGTTTGTCTTCGGGTTTTATTTAGGATCAGTTTTATTCCAGGTTTATTTAGGATTGGTTTTCCTCAGGATCGGTTTTACTTTGGGTTTTATTTAGGATCAGTTTTATTCCAGGTTTTATTTAGGGTTGGTTTTCTTCAGGATCAGTTTTACTTTGGGTTTTATTTAGGATCAGTTTTATTCCAGGTTTTATTTCGGATTGGTTTTCCTCAGTATCGGTTTTACTTTGGGTTTTATTTAGGATCAGTTTTATTCCAGGTTTATTTAGGATTGGTTTTCCTCAAGATCGGTTTTACTTTGGGTTTTATTTAGGATCAGTTTTATTCCAGGTTTATTTAGGGTTGGTTTTCCTCAAGATCGGTTTTACTTTGGGTTTTATTTAGGATCAGTTTTATTCCAGGTTTTATTTAGGGTTGGTTTTCCTCAAGATCAGTTTTACTTTGGGTTTTATTTAGGATCAGTTTTATTCCAGGTTTTATTTAGGGTTGGTTTTCCTCAAGATTGGTTTTACTTTGGGTTTTATTTAGGATCAGTTTAATTCCAGGTTTTATTTAGGGTTGGTTTTCCTCAGTATCGGTTTTACTTTGGGTTTTATTTAGGATCAGTTTTACTCCAGGTTTATTTAGGATTGGTTTTCCTCAAGATCAGTTTTACTTTGGGTTTTATTTAGGATCAGTTTTACTCCAGGTTTTATTTCGGATTGATTTTCCTCAAGATCGGTTTTACTTTGGGTTTTATTTAGGATCAGTTTAATTCCAGGTTTTATTTAGGGTTGGTTTTCCTCAAGATCGGTTTTACTTTGGGTTTTATATAGGATCAGTTTTATTCCAGGTTTATTTAGGATTGGTTTTCCTCAAGATCGGTTTTACTTTGGGTTTTATTTAGGATCAGTTTTATTCCAGGTTTATTTAGGATTGGTTTTCCTCAAGATCGGTTTTACTTTGGGTTTTATTTAGGATCAGTTTTATTCCAGGTTTATTTAGGGTTGGTTTTCCTCAAGATCGGTTTTACTTTGGGTTTTATTTAGGATCAGTTTTATTCCAGGTTTATTTAGGGTTGGTTTTCCTCAAGATCGGTTTTACTTTGGGTTTTATTTAGGATCAGTTTTATTCCAGGTTTATTTAGGATTGGTTTTCCTCAGGATCAGTTTTACTTCTGATGAAAATTAAATCCTGGGGGACACTGTTTTTTTTCTATTAAATCCTGGGGGACATTGTTTTATTTCTGTTAAATCCTGGGGGACATTGTTTTATTTCTGTTAAATCCTGGGGGACATTGTTTTATTTCTGTTAAATCCTGGGAGCCGTCCCTCAGCACGGAGCTCTGTGTGTGCAAACGCTCCCCGAGCTGTGCTGGGAAATCCCAGCCACCTTCAATGGGAAATCCCAGCCACCTTCAATGGGAAATCCCAGCCACCTTCAATGGGAACTCACAGGATTTCAGCGCCTTCAGCCCCTTCTCAGGGCCCCTTCACAACAAACCACCATCACAACTTCCAGTGTTTTACTCCCCAAACGTTGATGCCAATTTCCATCTCGTCAACCTTCAGCAGCGCTGCGTCCCCGCAGGCTTTATTCAGAGTTTTGTAGGAAAGAATGAAAAATTGTGGTAAGATTTTGGAGAGGCTGGGAACTCCCAGGCTGCCAGCACGGCTCCTGCAGCCCTGGAGTGGAGGGGGAGCAGCAGCCGAGCCCGTGAGGATCCCCCAGCTGGAGAACTCCCGCTGACCCCGAGTTATTCCACTCAATTTGCTATTCAGGGCAAGGCACGGGGGAGGAAATCCCAGCCCCACAAAATCCAGGAGGGATTTCTCCTGGCAGGTTGTGCCTGGAATGTGTGATCTGGATTTATTTTGGGGTGTCAGGGAGATTTTGGGGCTGGGAGTGGCTCCCTCCACATGAAAACCTCTCGTGTGACAGTGATGACAGGGGTCCCAGGATGGGAGGAGAGATGAGAAAGTTGATTTCATGTTCAGAAGGCTGATTTATTATTTTATGATATATATAATATAAAAACTATACTAAAAGAACAGAAGAAAGGGTTTCAGCAGGAGGCTGGCTGAGAATAGAAAAGGAATGAATAACAAAGGTTTGGACTGACACAGCTCTTGTTTTGCATTCTTTTCTGGAGGAGGAGAAATTTGATGGACTGTTGATTTGCCCAGTGTCATTGGAGAGGTGGCACTGTCACCCTCCAATCCACTGTCACTTTTGGAAAGCTATAAATGCTGGAGTCAGAAATTAAACTGCCTTCTTTTTACTTTGGAGGTTCCAGTGTTTGCATCATTTTATTTCGTGTCCTAGAGCGACATCCATGTGAGAGTGTCACTGACATATTTTATGGAAAATCCTTTCCTTAGGGTTTTCCCTCCTGAGGAGCTGAGAGGCCTCAGGAACAAAATGATTGTTTGCTGCTGTGGGATGCAACAGGTGGATCTGGGATTGGTCTCATGTGGTTGTTTCTAATTAATGGCCAATCCCAGCCCAGCTGTGTCAGTCCAAACCTTTGTTATTCATTCCTTTTCTATTCTTAGCCAGCCTTCTGATGAAATCCTTTCTTCTGTTCTTTTAGTATAGTTTTAATATATATCATAAAATAATAAATCAGCCTTCTGAACATGGAGTCAACTTTCTCATCTCTCCCCTCCTCCTGGGACCCCTGTGATCACCATCACAATTCCCCATCCCCTCACACTCACACAGATATTCTGGAATTGCCTGAACTCCTGCTCAGGTGGAGGGTATTATTTATTTATTCCTGGATGAATAACATTTCCCCATTTACCTGCAGGAGCATCTCCCAAAGTGCCCCCAATCCTCAGGATTTTACCTCAGTGCCTCCTCCTCTTGTGATCCCCTCTATTGTGCCCTAACTCGACCTCAGAATTCCCATTCCCTCAGAGCTGATTGCAAATCCCTGAGATTTTCCACATCAGTTTTTTGGGATTCAGGCCCTTCAGAACTATCAAAAAAAAAAAAAAATCAGTTTTTTAGCAGCAGCAAATGACAGAAGAGCAAAGCCTGACACACAATTCTTGTGGGTTTCATTCCTGGAAAATTACCTTTCAGGAAGGGTTTTGTGTTTTATGCTCTGCACGCGAGGCCAAAAGGGACTTTAAATCTTTTTATGACAATAATAGAAATGAAAAAGAAAGGAGGGGGGAAAAAAAAAAGAGTTAGGACCAAACATTAAATTCTTCTCTGAAATAAACACACTGCTGTTGTCAGAACGCATTAGGAGATCTGGACAGCAGCAGACAGGGTTGAGTCAGTATTTCAAAACTGATTAGGATAATTTAGATGTTAAAATGAGATCTTAAAGCAGTGAAAAGCTGTGAGTTCTGAAATATCTTTTTTTTTTTTTCAAATTAAGGATTATTAAAAGTGAGCAGCATTATTCTTTTTGCATTAAAAGAAAAAAAAAAAACAACCCAAAAGTTAAAGCCAAGTAACTCACAATAAAAGCAAATAAATCTGGCAATAAATTGCGCAGAGACTTTTCCCAGGTGTCCAAACACGACTTCCTTTACACTTTGTGGTACCAGAAAAACAAAGCTCTGAAATTCCCAAACGGGGCTGAATTCTCCTCTCTGATCCAGCAGCTGGGATCTGAGGGAGCTCTTTTCCCTCTGCCTGGGGTTTGGGGTTTGGGATTTGGGATTTCCCCCTGTCTGGTGTTTGGGATCTTATCCTCTCTCCCCAGGATTTGGGATTTCCCTCCCTGCCCAGGATTTGGGATTTCTTTCTCTCTGCCTGGGGTTTTGGATTTCTCTCTCTGTCTGGGGTTTGGGATTTCCCTCTCTCTGCCCAGGATTTGGGATTTGGGATTTCCCTCTGGCTGGGGTTTGGGATCTTCTCCTCTCTCCCCAGGATTTGGGATTTCTCTCTCTGCCCAGGATTTGGGACCTTCTTCTCCCTGCCCAGGATTTGGGATTTCTTTCTCTGACCAGGATTTGGGATTTCCCTCTGTCTGGGGTTTGGGATCTTCTCCTCCCTGCTCAGGATTTGGGATTTCCTTCCCTGCGCAGGATTTGGGATTTCTCTCTCTACCTGAGATTTGGGATTTCCCCCTCTCTACCCAAAACTGGGATTTCCCTCTGTCTGGGGTTTGGGATTTCCCTCTCTCTCCCTGAGATTTGGGGTTTCTCTCTCTGTCTGAGGTTTGGGATTTCCCTCTCTCTGCCCATGTTTGGGATTTCCCTGATTTATGGGACTGCCCTGAAGCAATTCCTCCTGCAGGGACACAGGAGCCACTCCCACATAAAAACATTCCCAGTTCCCTCCAACCTCCTTGTCCTGCTCAGGAATTCCTCTCCCTTTGCCTCCTTTTCCGTGAATTTATAAATAATCCTGGCAGCAGCCCTGGGTTATTCTGCTATTTTGGATGATTTTGGATGCTTTTTGGATATTATTTGGATGGTGGACGTTTTTTGGATGGTTTTTGGATGTTTTCTGGATGGTTTGGATGTTGTTTGGATGGTTTTGGGATGGTTTTGGGATGGTTTGGATGCTTTTTGGAAGGTTTGGATGTTGTTTGGATGGGTTTTTGGATGTTTTTTGGGTGCTTTTTGGATATTTGTTGGATGGTGGATGTTTTTTGGATGTTTTTTG
Organism: Fringilla coelebs; assembly: GCF_963513975.1. Classification (NCBI taxonomy): domain Eukaryota; kingdom Metazoa; phylum Chordata; class Aves; order Passeriformes; family Fringillidae; genus Fringilla; species Fringilla coelebs. The sequence continues at coordinate 2,793,135 of NC_140052.1, forward strand.
GATGGTTTGGATGTTGTTTGGATGGTTTTTGGATGGTTTTTGGGTATTATTTGGATGGTGGATGTTTTTGGATATTATTTGGATGCTTTTTAGATGTTGTTTGGATGGGTTTTTGGATGGTTTTTAGATATCATTTGGATGCTTTTTTGGATATTTTTTGGATGGTGGATGTTTTTTGGATGTTTTTTGGATGTTTTTTGGATGCTTTTTGGATGCTTTTTGGATGTTGTTTGGATGGTTTTTGGATATTTTTTGGATGCTTTTTGGATATTTTTTGGATGGTTTTTGGACGTTTTCTGCCCCAATCCAGAAGGAAAAATCCTTTCCCCAGCTGCACCTATCCCAACCCTTCCTTTGGACAGCTCCATCCAGGAGCAGAACCCCAACTGGAGATGACCAATATTCCAAATATTCCCATTCCTCCCTTCCCGTGTGCCCAGCCCCCTGATCCCTACTGGATTTTAACCCCCTGCAGCCCGGATTTCCTCCAGCACCGAACAAATTCGAGTGTCAGCTTTTCCAGGGAAGGCAGGGGAGGGAACAAATGAAAAGGCTGTTCCAGAACAGAGCATTTCCTCCTGCCTGGAACGGTTTCCACGATGAAATTGGAGTCGTTATTCAGCCAGGAAAGCAGCTCAGCTGAGATTTGCCTACATTTGCTTCATCAGATGACCCCGGCCCCCACGCAGGGCGGGTTTTTTTTTGGAAGGAGCTCAGGAATGGGTGGAAATGGCAGATTTTTGTTGTTCACCGAGGATTGTGAAATCTTTGATTGCCTCTGTTGTTTGCCCTGAGGACAGGGCAGGGTACTTAAAGCCTAAATGGGAGAGCCGGGAACAAATCCCTTCCCCTCCAAAGGGACCTCCCAGCTCATCCCATCCCACCCCTTCCACCACACCAGCTTGCTCATCTCCATCTATTCCCATTTTTTCAATGCTTTTAGCCGAATTCCTGATTTTTTCCTGGCTGCTGTACAGCCCAAAGCCAGATTTAGTTTCATTAATGAACTTTAAATGCCTTTGTTCAACAATACAGTGGATTTTTTTGCTGGATATTGACATTTTCCCTATGGGGAAGAACCCTCAATAAACTGGTGAACCCTCAGTAAATGAATGAAACCTCAATTAATCAGTGAACCTCTCAATTAATCAATGAACCCTTCAATTAATCAGTGAACCTCTCAATTAATCAGTGAGCATCTCAATTAATCAATGAACCCTTCAATAAATCAATGAACCCTTCAATAAATCAATGAACTCTCAGTAAATCAGTGAACCCTCAATAAACCAATGAGCCCTCGATAAATTTATGAATCCTCAATCAATCGGTGAACTCTCAATAAATCATCAAACCCTCAATAAATCAATGAATTCTGAATAAATCTATGAACCCTCCATAGATCAATGACACCCTCAGCAAACCCTCAGCACTTCCAGGGGCAGGTGCTCCTCAGGGAGCTCCTCTGGTGGGGACACAGGGATCTGTAAATTCCCAGCCCTGCTCATCCCTGGGTTCACAAAACTCCTGAATTCCCTGCACAGGTCATTCCTGTGTTCCTGAATTCCCAGCCCAGCTCATCTCTGGGTTCCCAAATTCCCAGCCCAGCTCATCCCTGTGTTTCCCTCACTCCCAAATTCCCAGCCCAGCTCATCTCCATGTTCCCAAAACTCCAGAATTCCAAAATTCCCAGCCCAGTTCATTCCTGTGTTCCCCTCACTCCCAAATTCCCAGCCCAGTTCATTCCTGTGTTCCCATCTCTTCCCAGCCCAGCTCATCCCTGTGTTCCCAAAACTCCCAAATCCCCAGTCTAGCTCATCCCCATATTCCCAAAACTCCAGAATTCCCAGCCCAGCTCATCCCTGTGCTCCCACCACTCCCAAATTCCCAGCCCAGCTCATTCCCATGTTCCCTTCACTCCCAAATTTCCAGCCCAGCTCATCCCTGTATTCCTGAATTCCCAGCCCAGCTCATCCCCCTGTTCCCCTCACTCCCAAATTCCCAGCCCAGCTCATCCCTGTGTTCCCCTCACTCCCAAATTCCCAGCCCAGCTCATCCCTGTGTTCCCAAATTCCCAGCCCAGCTCATTCCTCTGTTCTCCTCACTCCCAAATTCCCAGCCCAGCTCATCTCCATTCCCAAAACTCCAGAACTCCCAGCCCAGTTCCTTCCTGTGTTCCCATCTCTTCCCAGCCCAGCTCACCCCTGTGCTCCTGTCACTCCAGAATTCCCAGCCCCACTCATCCCTGGGTTCCCCTCACTCCCAAATTCCCAGCCCAGCTCATCCCTGTGTTCCTGAATTCCCAGTCCAGCTTATCCCTGTATTCCTGAATTTCCAGCCCAGCTCATCCCCATGTTCCCCTCACTCCCAAATTCCCAGCCCAGCTCATCCCTGGGATCCCATCACTCCAGAATTCCCAGCCCAGTTCATCCCTGTGTTCTCCTCACTCCCAAATTCCCAGCCCAGCTCATCCCTGTGTTCTCCTCACTCCCAAATTCCCAGCCCACTCTGAGATCCACAAGTGCTGCAGCTCCATCTCACCCCTGATATCCCACATTAACTTCTCCAGACTCTCCAGCTTCCCAGGGATATAAAGGATAAACTTCCCGTGGCTCTGCTGTAATCCTCCCCATCAAATATTTGGGCGACAGGTGGAAAATTGTTCTGCCAGCTGAGGAAGACAAAATCCATCCCTGCCGGCAATTTTCCGCAGCGAAAACTCCAAAAAACGAACGTGCAATAAGTTGTGGAAATAAATCTGGACTTTAAAAAGGAGAAGCAAATCCCCCAGCAGCGAGCTGGGGATCTTCAGGTGCAGATGAACCCCTCTGATCTGCGAGCTGAAAATGTCATTGCTCCTGCTGAGTGCCAGGCTGGGACACTCGGGGCTGTCACCTCTGCTGCTGCGGGGCTGGGGAGGGGCTGCTGGGATCATCCCGGGGATTTGGGGGCTCTGAGCACAGCTGGGGACACAGCTGGGGACTCTGAGCACAGCTGGGGGCACAGCTGGGACACTGAGCACACCTGGGACACTGAGCACAGCTGGGACTCTGAGCACAGCTGGGGGTTCTGAGCACACCTGGGGACACAGCTGGGACACTGAGCACAGCTGGGGGCTCTGAGCACAGCTGGGGACACAGCTGGGGACACAGCTGGGGACACTGAGCACACCTGGGGACACTGAGCACACCTGGGGACACAGCTGGGGACACAGCTGGGACACTGAGCACAGCTGGGGACACTGAGCACAGCTGGGGACACAGAGGACAGCTGGGGACACAGAGGACAGCTGGGGACACAGCTGGGGACTCTGAGCACAGCTGGGGACACAGAGGACAGCTGGGGACATTCCCTGTTCCCTGTGGCTCCAGAGCCAGCCTGGAGGTGGCTGTGGGGAAGGGAAAGGGACAAGGACAAGCCGTGCCTGGATCAGGGTGGGGCCCTGAGAGGGACAGGAGGAGCTGGCCCGGCCTTGGCTTCACTGCCAGGCACCGAGGGGAGTCCAGGGGCTGCTCCCGGCTCCTCCTGCCCCTGCCAGGAGCGCAGCCGGCGTCCCTGATGGAGCAGGAACCTTCTCTGTCCCCCAGACATTCCCAATCCTGGCGCTTTCCCCACACAGCCCCTTCCCCCCAGCACAGCCCAAACCCCAGCACAGCCCAAACCCCAGCACAGCCCAAACCCCAGCACAGCCCAAACCCCTGCACAGCCCAAACCCCTGCACAGCCCAAACCCCAGCACAGCCCAAACCCCTGCACAACCCAAACCCCAGCACAGCCCAAACCCCTGCACAGCCCAAACCCCAGCACAGCCCAAACCCCTGCACAACCCAAACCCCAGCACAGCCCAAACCCCTGCACAGCCCAAACCCCTGCTCCCCCAGGACAGAGCTGGGGCTGCCCTGCACGCTCAGAACTGCTCCTCTGCAGGCAGGGCTCCTCTGCAAGGGCTTTCCTGCCTTTCCCCAACCCTCATCTCCTCCTTTCCTCAATCATCTCCTCCTCTGCCTTTCCCCAATCCTCATCTCCTCCTTTCCTTCCTTTCCCCAATCCTCACCTTATCCTTTCCTGCCATTTCCCCAATCCTCATCTCCTCCTTTCCTCACTCCTCACCTCCTCCTTCTCTGTCATTTTCCCAGTCCTCACCTCCTCCTTTCCTTCCTTTCCCCAATCATCTTCTCATTTCCCCAATCCTCATATTCTCTTTTCCTGCCATTTCCCCAATCCTCATCTCTCCTTTCCTGCCATTTCCCCAATCCTTATCTCCTCCTTTCACCAATCCTCCTTTTCTGCCATTCCCCAATCCTCATTTTCTCCTTTCCCCAATCCTCATCTCATCTCCTCCTTCTCTGCCTTTCTCCAATCATCATCTCCTTTCCTGCCATTTCCCCAATCCTCATCTCCTCCTTTCCTCAATCCTTATCTCTTCCTTCTCTGTCATTTTCCCAGTCCTCACCTCCTCCTTTCCTTCCTTTCCCCAATCATCTTCTCATTTCCCCAGTCCTCATATTCTCCTTCTCTGCCATTTCCCCAATCCTTATCTCCTCCTTCTCTGCCATCTCCCCAGTCCTCCTCTCCTCCTTTCCTGCCTTTCCCCAATCCTCCTTTCCTGCCTCCTCTCACAAACCCCAGCCCTCACTCCCTGTGCCCCTGGCCCCCCTCACTCCCACCTTTGTTCCCAGAAGAGAGAAGGAAGTTTATCACATCCCACCTTTGCCCACCAGTTCCAGCCCTCGTTCTCCTCTGTCAGAACCATTCTGAGAATGTCAGACCCATTTTATCAACCTCCAATTCCGTGGAATTCATGAAGGGAATTTCCCCCAGCCACCCCACCCCTGGCTGCAGGAGGGGAGGGCATTTATTTTCCCCAGAGAGGATTAATTTGTTGATAAAACATTGCTGGCCCTTCCTGTGCCACAGAGATGAATGTGCATCCTATTGCAATCCCTTCTGCATCCTGAATTTATTTATATGCCAGCTACACTTATTTATAAAAATGATGTATTACATTTATTAACTATTAAGTGGGTTACAAACTTGAAGAATCTTTCATACATTTATTTAACATCTAGATTTTTTTTTTCCCTTGGAGCAATATAAATCTTTAAAGGGAAGAAGGATCCTCCAGGATCTGTAACTAAAAGTGTCCCAGCACGGGGTGTGGGAGGAATATCAGACTCCTCTCAGTGCCTGACCCGACCTGCTGCCCTCAACAATTCCAGCCAGGAGCCCTGAGCAGTTCATTTCTGTCCAGAGCCATCAAAAATGCCATTTATGGCCCAGCAGAGAGCACAGAGCTCACCCTGAGCCTGCTGAATCCACGCCACAAATTCCTCCCCGTGCTCCAGACTTCCAGGAGAAATGGTTGAGCAAGGCAAGGAGGGGACTGTCCTAATTAGCTCCACCCAAATTAACTTAACTCCACCCAAATTAACTTAACTCCACCCAAATTAACTCCTCTCCTCCTCCCAATTTCGTGTTTCACCTGCTAATTCCTGCCTCGTTCCCAGAGTGGTGTCCGTGATGAGATCTGGGTTCGGTTAATCTTAATTACTGAGACAACGATATGGAAACGCTCATTTGGAAAAAAAAAACAAACCCCAAAAACAACACAACAGGAGCTCAGAGAGAAATTCAGCTTCATTTCAGCCCAGCTGAGAGAGAAACCAGGCTCCAAAAACTTCATTCCAGCGCTGAGAGCTGGGCAATAAAAAATGAGGGAATTACAATTTAGGGACACTCAGTGGCTGAGTGAGACATCACAGGGCAACTCTCAACAACTGAGCCCAAAATCCCCAACGAGCTCATTAAAACTGGACTGAGCAATGCTGCAGCTCCTCCAGGTGACTCTGAATTGCTGAGGAAATTGGGCCCATTAAGTATTAATAGAAATAATTCCAGCATGCAGTGTTGCAATTTAAACAGGAGTTTAGAGGAGGTTTGGAAGCCAGATTCCTGTAAAATCCTGTGCTGGTTCTATTGGCAGGAATTTCCAGTCCTCGCTGCACTTTGCACAAATTGAATTTAATGATGGATCTTCATGATCTGGAATTTTATTTCGTTGTGATTGGGGAAACAAACTTTAGCTGCAGCTAAACAATAAAGTGTGGGATGTAAAATTTTACAATGGTTTTTCTAACAAAACAAATTTGGGATTTCTGCCCGGTTTTTGACGCGTCCAGTGTCCCTGACAAGAGGAGAGATCCAATTAATTGATGTTTTCCACACGTGCAGAGAGACTGAGCCACAGATGTTTTTGATCTCTCTGTAAATTCCATCAAAGCAACAAGTGACATTCAAGGAATATTTCAACGTTGTGTTTGCAGCAGCTGAACACAGCAAACAAGGAGGGGGAGCTGGAGCAGTTTTGGGTTCCACACCCAGCCTGTTCTGGCGGCTCCTTTTGTGCTTTTTCAGGGTATTCAGCCACAAATATTTCCTGAAAGACGACCTCAATTAAAATTAAATAGTTAAGCATGCTGTTAAATAATATTTTTGCAGGCCTTGGATTTATTGATGTTTGTAGCTCCCATCAGGTGTTTTCTGCACTAGGATACGACCAGATTTCAGAATATTTTGCAGTTCTTCTTTCACCCTTCCCTTTGCACTCAGGTAACTTTGGATAGAGCAATGGGATATCCCACAAGGAACAGGAGAGCAAAGCCAACCCCACCCTGCCCTGGTTTGGAAGGGAGAGAAAACCTCACTGCCTGCCCCAGGACAGCCTCACAGCCAGGGCTTCCCCCAAGGGATTTTCTGGAACTTTCCCCCTTTTTTTCCTGCCTAAAGCCAGCCCAGGGTGAGCAGGACGGAGCCACCAGAGACCTCCCAGTTCATCCCCCACCCCAGTCCCATTTCTGTCATAAACCCACCCCAAACCATCCCCCAGGAGCTGTTTTCCCATTTCTCCCACCCCAAACCATCCCCCAGGAGCTGTTTCCCCATTTCTGTGATAAACTCACCCCAAACCATCCCCCAGGAGTTGTTTTCCCATTTCCCAACTCGTTCCTGTTACTCCCCACCCCAGTCCCATTTCTCCCACCCCAAACCATCCCTCAGGAGCTGTTTCCCCATTTCCCAACTCACTCCCATTATCCCCCACCCCAGTCCCATTTCTGTGATAAACCCACCCCAAACCATCCCCCAGGAGCTGTTTCCCCATTTCTCCCACCCCAGCCATCCCCCAGGAGCTGTTTCCCCATTTCTCTCACCCCAAACCATCCCCCAGGAGCTCTTTCCCCATTTCTGTGATAAACCCACCCCAAGCCATCCCCCAGGAGTTGTTTTCCCATTTCTCCCACCCAAACCATCCCCCAGGAGCTGTTTCCCCATTTCTCCCACCCCAAGCCACCCCCCAGGAGCTGTTTCCCCATTTCCCACCCCTTTCCCCTCTCCCCCCACCCCAATTCCCTCTGCAGTGAATCACCGCCCGGGCTGGTGACGCTCCCCTGTCACCACCTCCCCTCCCCTCCCTGTCACTCCTGCTGCCGTCCCCATCAGCATCCTCAGCTGCCTGTTTACTCAGCCCCCCGTGGGGGGGAAGGAACAAAAGAACCCCCCAAAAAAAACAAAGGCAAAGAGAAAAACAGCCCCCAAAAAAGCCCCTTTTGGAAACGCTCTCCCGCAGGAACCTCCCACACCCGCCGCCCCTACAGCTGACGGTTTTGTGCGGCACAAAGATTAATAATTTTCAAAACCTGACATTTTCCATCTGAATCACAAGCTACTTTGTGAGAAATCTTTTCCATATCCTGCTCCATGCTGCTTCTCACGCTGAAGGGCATTTTAGGCTGGTGAAACGCTTTTGTCATGGTAAAGACCCGGCGGATTTCCAGCTGGTGGCTCTGCAGAGGAACGGGTGCTGCCAGCACCAAAGGATCCCAAAGGATCCTCATTTCCTCATTCCCTTCCCTGAGATCCTCGGGAGCACCTTGGACAGCTCCAGCTCACCCACCCTTCCCCACCTCCACTCAAAGCCAAGCCCTTCCCCATTTCCAGCCTTTCTTCGAGCAATTTTACTCAGTATTGCAGTTTCTGATCTTTTATAGAACCCCTACAAGGCTTTTAGGACAGATTCTTTTAGGAATTTTACAAAATTCTTGGGAATTTTTAGGAATTTTACGAAATTCATTTACAGAATGTTCCAGATCTCCATGAAAGGGCCCTGCAGGTGACACCAGCTCTGGGATTTCCAGCATTTGCTGATGGGAAAAATTCCTGCTGTGGGATCAGGGAACACCAGCCCCTTTTGCTTCAGCATTTCAGGAAGGGCCAGCCCAACAACGCCTCCTTTACCCCCTGAGACCAGAGGAAGCTTTGAGAGTGAGATCTTGGGTTCATTTCTTAAGGATTATTTTTGCTTTTCCTTTTTTTTTTTAATTTTTTTGGCCTCCATGAAATCAGAATTTCCCCTGCTATCACTCAGTTAACAACCCCAATTTCTTTTCTGCGTGGGAAAGGGAACACCACGACCCAAACAGCTTTTCCAGCAGATAAAAGGCTCTGAGAAAAAGGGAAGGGAGGGCAGTGATTTTCCTCAGGTCCTGCTCAGGACTGAACTCCTGGCAGAGAACAAAGCCGCCCCTTCAGATCCCAATTCACACTTCAATTTTCCTGAACCTTGTAATACAAGTCATTACATCCTCCGTGACTTATCCTCAAATTGCTGGTAATTTTTATGTTGAACAAGCACCCATTTGCAGGGGTTTTGGTGCCATTAGGAGAGGGAATATTCCAATTTGGAAGTGGAGGCTGATGGCTGGAGAGGCAGCCCAGGGATTGAAAGCAGAATGGCTCAGAAATACAGAGCACAGACCTTGGGGTTGAATGCTGGGGGGTTTTATAGCACCCAGAGCTGGAAACCCGATGAAAATCTGCTTTTTTTTGTCCCTAACAGGGCAGGGGGAGAGGGTGAGCGGCCACCTCTGCGCTCCCACAACTGACCAGCTGCTGTCAGAACAAAAAAGCAGCAACAACATCCCACAACGCTCCCAGCTTTTCTCTCCCCCAGCACTTCAAACATTATGGAGCCTTGTTGGAACCCAGGACATTCCTCTGGCTGCCCTGGAGGACTCCAGACCTCCCTCCAAAAAATAACCAAAAATAACAAAAAAAACCCCAAAAAACACAAAAAAACAAACAAAACCAACAACAAAAAAAAAACCCAGGTGGTGTCAGCAGCCCCCAGCCCCCATTAATCCCTGAGCAGCTCATAAGTCAACGAGGCTGAAGCACCTGCTTGGCTTCAGCTTGTGCTGAGCTCCTTTCCTGCTCTGGATAATCTGGGAATTCCCTCCAGGAGCGCTGGAGGTGTCTGAGCCCCCCAGGATTTGGAACTCTGAGCAGGGCTCAGACACTCGAGGGAGGGCTGGAATTCCCCCCTCCCTGAGCCTGCCCAGCTGTGATGGAGCAGGATCCCCGCAAGGTTTCCACGCTGGAAAACTTCAAATTCCTGCTGCTTCCCAGCTGTGCGCCCCGATCAGCGCGGCAGGGGCTGAGTGAGACCCAGCGGGGCACAGACGCTGCAATCCCAGCGACTCAGGGGAGACAAACCTCCAACAAAGGCAGCAAATCTGCTCTGGGGCTGCCTCCTCGGCGTTTTGTCACCCCTGGGAGCAGCTCTGGCGGAGCAGCTCACGGTGCCACGCTTCGTGTTGGGAGCGGAGAACAGAGAGGAGCGGCGGCGGTGACAATTTGTGATTAATAATGCACAAAGGCCTTCCCCGTCAGCTCAGACAGCCTGGCAGAGACAGAGGCATCCCCAGGCTTTGCTCTGAGGCAGAACAAAGCGCAGAGGGTTTCATCTCACGTCTGAACAAAGTGGAGAGGGTTTTATCTCACTTCTGAACGCCAGCGGATCCTAAAGAGCCTTGGGAATGTCACTGGGGCTGTGCCTTGGACAGCTGGGCAGGAATCCTCACAGACACTCCCTGAGCATCCCAGGAACACTGAAAACTCATCCCAAAGAGCTGCTCCCATCGCTCCCATCTATCCATAACCCATGGATCCACCCATGGATCCATCCATCATCCATCTATCCATCCATGGATCCATGGATCCATCCATCCCTCCATCCATCCATCCATCCATCCATCCATCCATCCATCCATCCATCCATCCATCCCTCATTCACCCCATCCCAGAACTTCCCCTGGATGGAAGCTTGTCCTAAAGAGCCTTGGGAATGTCACTGGGGCTGTGCCTTGGACAGGGACAGGCTCTGAGCAGGAATCCTCACAGACACTCCCTGAGTGTCCCAGGAACACCGAGAACTCATCCCAAAGAGCTGCTCCCATCCATCCATAACCTATGGATCCATCCATGGGTTCATCCACTCATGGATCCATCCATCCATCCATCCATCCATCCATCCATCCATCCATCCATCCATCCATCATCCATCCATCCATCCATCCATCCCTCATCCATCCATCCCTTATCCATCCATCCAGCCATCCATCCATCCCTCATCCATCCATCCCTTATCCATCCATCCATCCATCCATTATCCATCCATCCATCCATCCATCCATCCATCCATCCATCCATCCCCATCCATCCATCCATCCATCCATCCATCCATCCATCCATCCATCCATCCCCATCCATCCATCCATCCATCCATCCATCCATCCATCCATCCATCCATCCCTCATTCACCCCATCCCAGAACTGCCCCTGGATGGAAACCTGCTCCCCTCCACCCCAGCCTGTTCCTCTGACCTTCAGGAGGGGAGGAGAAGCCCCCTGGGACGCGCCAGCCCCCCCAGACCCCGCAGAACCCCCGGGGGAGCAGCACAGAGCCCCAGCTCTGCCCACACACTCCACTCATCTGTCAGCAGAGGCTCTGGAAGAACTGGGAATTATTCAGGAGCCCTGCTCCAGTGCCCTGTGAACAATATCCTTTTCATATCTGCAGCATGATAAAATCACTCCTTACTGCTCGGCTGCCTGAGTCATCCTCTGGCAGCGTTATTAACCCCGCGCTCGCAGCCTGCTCGGGGACTCGGGGCCCTTTTGTTCCAGGACTTGGAGATTTATTTGTCAAGTCTGACAGCTCTGATCTCCTCTTGCGGGGAACAGCAGGGCCCGAGCAGGAATTTATGAAATCACGAGCTGCAGGAAATAGCCAAAATCGCAGCAAGGGTTGATTTGGAAACGAGGAGGAGATAAACAACGTGGAGATAATAATCTGCATTTCCATAAGAAAAGGCTCGCTAAAAAGATCTGAAAGCATCAAGGAACAGGGCAGTGACAGATCTCACGTGCGCTTAACATGTGGTTTATAGAGTTTTAAGAAGATATAAAAACATTTAAACTCCATCCAGGCATCTTTCATTCTGGATCTTGAGAAATCAACAGGTACAAATGAGACACGTTCAGTGTGAAAACGAGATTGTCTTTGCTCTTGCCCACGTGCTAGGATGAGTGGTGTTACCTTAAATACACACGCTTAGAAAACAAGCCCTGGATGCCATTAGCATTATCAGGCCTCATCAGGGCAGTGCTGGGACATTTTAAAGCCATTTTTCATCACAAAACCCCATCACCTCTTGTGAGAAACCCAACCCGGGGGCACAGGTGGCACCATTCCCCACCAGGACCTCACCAAACACAAACACCCCGATGGATCAGGGCCTGCCCACCCCAAAGCCCAGGAGTGCCACGCTCTGGGTGCCCTCAGCCAGCATTTAGGGGGTGTTGGGTATTTGAGCAAAAGCCACAAATGACAGAGATCACAGCCAGCCCCCCTCTGCTGGGAGTTCTGTGTCTTATTTATGCCAGGAACCAAAAACAGATCTTGGGATTTATGGACACCCAGAGCTGGCTCTAGCACTCTGGGTGTTAAACCAGAGCCCAGTGCCCACCCTGAGCCAGCCCTGCCAGGCCTTGGGGTCCCCCTGGGCACCTCCAGCCCCGGCAGGAGCTGCTCTGTCCCTGTGAGGAGAAGGAACCAGCAGAGATGAACCCACCTTCGCCAAAGCCCAGCCTCAGCCCCCCCACCCTCCTGCAGCAGGCAGGGCTCAGGTGGAGAGGAGCAGGAGGGGATAAAAAGTCATCCTGAGCACAGAGACTCCAAGGATGGCCAAGGGATTTTTCCAGAAAATCTCAGGGTGCCACAGCAGTGCCTGGTCCTGGGCTGGCTGGCAGAGCCGAGCCATGAATGGAAAGGTTGTGGAGAACTTTTCATTCCCCACGTGCTCCCCTGCCACGCTCGGCAATGCACAACGCAGCACGGCAGGGAAAAGGGACAAAGGAGCAGCAGGGAAGGAGCAAAAGGAGGAAAAAAACCTGTTCAGCAATCTTTAATGAGGTCCTGCTGGTCTCTGGCTGGAGCTTCTGAGAGCAAGGCAGAGAAATTCCACCTAATTACAACAAAATCCTCGCATACAAACGGGATCCAATCTGGTTTTTAAGGTGACAATGGACTGTTCCTTCTGTGAGTGACTCTGATGTCAAAGAGTGACTGAATAACAAATCTCTTCCTCATTTTTACCCCGTTTCAATTTGAAACTCTGGAATTTAAATCAGTTCTTTTTGGAATAGACACGGCCTCACTCTTGCCTGCTCTTTCTTTGGCTCAAGAACGGGACTTTTCACCTGAGCACAGCTCTGGGGAGTGAGAAAAGTGCTTTTTGAGGAAAAAAAACCATAAAGAGGAGGCCAGAGAGGAGCCTGCTGGTAGCTCCTGGCCGTGTCTGGATAACCTTGCCCCCGGCCTCGAGCAGAGCTTTGTGCTCCAGAGGCAGGAGAGGAGCTGGGGGTGCCAAACCTGACCAAAAAGCAGAAGTGCCCCCCTGTCCCTGCCCTTTGCACCGAGCCTGCCGGGCCATTCCTGCCTGCAAACTCTGATTTGGGAGCTGCAGCCCTGGGCAGGGCCCTGCTCTGCCCCCTGCCCCCTGCCCTGCCCGTGGGAGCTGCTGCAGCTGAACCTGGGCTGTGGTGAATAAACCACGAATTGTGCCGGGGGAACGGGGTTATTCCAGGGCAGGAATAAATTCCAGGGTCGATTCACCTTGTTCCCACTGCAGGAGAGGATCCCTGGAGCTGCACCTGCAGCTCCTGCCATTCCCTTTTCCCTGCCCTTCCCTTTCCCCTGTCCCCTGGACAGCAGTCATTCCCTTTTCCCTGTTTTTCCATTTTTCCTCTCATCCCCTTTTCCCTGTTCTTCCCTGTCCCCTGGACAGCAGTCATTCCCTTTTCCCTCTTTTCCATTTTCCCTGGTTTTCCCTTTCCCCTCTCATTCCCTGTCTCCTGGACAGCAGTCATTCCCTTTTCCCTCTTTTTCCATTTTCCCTGTTTTTCCACTTTCCCTCTCATCCCCTTTTCCCTGTTCTTCCCTGTCCCCTGGACACCAGTCATTCCCTTTTCCCTGTTTTTCCATTTTTCCTCTCATTCCCTTTTCCCTCTTTTTCCATTTTCCCTGTTTTTCCCTTTCCCCTCTCATTCCCTTTCCCCTGTCCCCTGGACAGCAGTCATTCCCTTTTCCCTCTTTTCCCATTTTCCCTGTTTTTCCCTTTCCCCTCTCATTTTCCCCTGTCCCCTGGACAGCAGTCACACTGCCAGCACTTTTTATCTCTTGTTAAAAGCAATATAAAAATTTTATCTCTTCCTCTGTAGCCACATAAACAGGGAAAGCAAAACACGGCCGCCCTGGGGAGAATTTGGATGGCCTGGCCCTGTTTGTTTCCTAAACCTCCCCTTTTATGGCCCCTGCATTGTCCCTGTGAAATATCACCTGTGCTGGTGGCCATAAACCCCCCCTGCTGCCGGGACAGCAGCCAGGGGACAGGGACAGCACTGGCAGCAGGAATTGCTGCCTTTAATATTCATTAGTGCCAAACTGAGGCACATCAAGGCGGTTTTTGCTGCCTCCTGGCCAGCCCTGAGGCACCTGGAACAAAACAATCCTGGAATAATCTGGCTCTGGGGCTGGCATGGCCCCAAACCCAAACCCCAAACCCCCAAAACCCCAAACCCCAAACCCCAAACCCCAAAATCCCAAAACCCAGTGGGTCCAGGGCTCGGCACAAGGCGAATCCCAGCAGGGAAAATGAGCAGCAAAGTTTAGGCTGGCACGGAAAGTTGCTAAAATGATAATTACAGGAAACAAAAATCCCACTGCCTCTCAAAGGAACAGATGATTCAGCCACATTTAGCTGCTTTGGGGGAAAATACCGGCTGGTGGGGTCCCGTTCCCAAAAACGCTCCCGTCGGCACCTCCAGTGTGCCCAGTACAGCACCCCCAGCCTGCCCAGTACAGCAGCTCCAGTCTGCCCAGTGTGCCCAGTACAGCAGCTCCTGTGTGCCCAGTACAGCACCCCCAGTGTCCCCAGTACAGCACCCCCAGTGTGCCCAGTACAGCACCCCCAGCCTGCCCAGTACAGCAACCCCAGCCTGCCCAGTGTGCCCAGTACAGCACCCCCAGTGTGCCCAGTGTGCCCAGTAGAGCAGCTCCCAGCACCTCCAGTCTGCCCAGTACAGCACCCCCAGTGTGCCTGGTACAGCAGCTCCCAGCCTGCCCAGTCTGCCCAGTACAACACCCCCAGTCTGCCCAGTACAGCAGCTCCAGTCTGCCCAGTACAGCCCCCCCAGTGTGCCCAGTACAGCAACCCCAGTCTGCCCAGTACAGCACCCCCAGTGTGCCCAGTACAGCACCCCCAGACTGCCCAGTACAGCAGCTCCCAGCACCTCCAGTCTGCCCAGTACAGCACCCCCAGTCTGCCCAGTACAGCACCCCCAGTCTGCCCAGTACAGCAGCTCCCAGCACCTCCAGTCTGCCCAGTACAACACCCCCAGCCTGCCCAGTCTGCCCAGTACAGCAGCTCCCAGCACCCCCAGTCTGCCCAGTACAGCACCCCCAGTCTGCCCAGTACAGCACCCCCAGTCTGCCCAGTACAGCACCTCCAGTGTGCCCAGTACAGCACCCCCAGCCTGCCCAGTATAACAGCTCCATTGTTCCCAGTTCAGCACACCCAGTGTGCCCAGTACAGCAGCTCCCAGTTGCTCTGGAGCCTCCCTCCTTCAGGCTCACCCTCTCCACCCCCTGGAGCTCCACACCTGGCTCAGGTGAGCGCAGGGAGAGCCGGGATTGAGGGACAAAAATGCCCGAGAGCATCAGGGGATGGAGAGCACAGCTGGGCTGAGGGGACATCCGAGAGGGACTGGCCAGCAACACCTGAAATTGGAACAGGTGATTTGAAAGGAAAAGGCTCCTTATTGTTTGTGGGAATCCAGAACATTCCTCTGGCTGCCCTGGAGGGCTCCAGACCCTGCCAGGGGCTCAGAGACCTCGGCACAGAGTCACAAACACCTGTGCCTTTGGTTTTAGCCATGGAAACAATTCCCAACTGTGTGTGAGGAGTTACAAGCCACAAGAGTTTTAGAATGACAGTGAATTTGTCACAGGGTGAAAAAGTGGAAATTTGGGGATTTAGAATGGGGGTTCAAGAGGAAAGAGGGAGGAATCTGGGTGTGTCCTGTCCTTCTCCTCCTTCTTCTTCTTCTTCTTCTTCTCCTTCTTCTTCTTCTTCTCCTTCTTCTTCTTCTTTTTCTTCTTTTTCTTCTTTTTCTTCTTCTCCTTCTCCTTCTCCTTCTCCTTCTCCTTCTCCTTCTCCTTCTCCTTCTCCTCCTCCACCTTCTGCTGGGTTGGTGACACTTCTGGGTTGGTTTAGAGCAGAGACAGACTGTCTGACACAGGTGATGGGGATTGGGAAATCATTGTAAATAAAGTATTTGTGGTTCTTAGTATAAAAAGCCAACAGCACCCCAAGGGCAGGGCCTGTGCCACAACCCGACCTGCTGGACAGAGCTCAGCAGGGCAGGGAAAGAATGGAATAAAGAGAAAATGAACAACCTTGGAAAGCAGAACTGACCAATCTCCACTTCTTCCTTGGTCGTAGGGCTGGAAAAAAGACTTTTTAACACCTCGGGAGCCATTTCAACCACAGAAACCCGAGAATTGTTGTCTTATTGTGACAACAATTAGCAGGATATCAATTAGCAGGATAACAATCACCGCGGTAACGACCCCGCCCCACCAAAGGCAAAAATCCCATTTTGGGGAAGCCTGCAGGGCTCTGACTGACGGCGCCGTAATTCGCTGTCACCTCCACGTTTCCCACTTCACGGATTTCCAAATGACACCGGAATTGTGTTGTTTGCACTTTTAATCTTGTAAAAAACCTCTCCGGCAGCCACACACGTTCCGTGGGGGAGGATTCCTAATTTATGTAAAGTATTACAGAAAATGATCTATATGACAGTTTGGTGTAAAATGCTAAACGCAAGTCATTACTCACTGAAGATAATTTGAGAGTATTGTGTCAGGGGAGACATTAGATTGCAGAGGATAAAAAGTTGGAATAGGTATTCACATATTTATCCACATTTGCATAATCAACTGCAGGAGGTGGTGGCTGTTCTCCTGGGCCCAACTAACACACAATGAACTCAACAGCAGTTGGGAAACTTTCCATTATTTCCCAAACTATCCACACAATTCCTGGGCTGGGTGGTTTTTCTCTTTTTTAATTTTTTGGGGTTTTTTTGGGGGGGGGATGTTTTTTGGTTTTTGGTTGTTTTTTTTTTTTTTTGTTTGTGTGTTTTGGGTTTTTGTTGTTTTGTTTTGAGTTTTTTTGGTGGTGGTGGTTTGGTTTTGGTTTGGTTTGGTTTGGTTTGGTTTTGGGTTTTGGGGGTTTTTTGTTTTGTTTTGGGTTTTGTTGGTGGTTTTGGTTTGCTTTGGTTTTGGTTTGGTTTTGGTTTGGTTTGGTTTGGTTTTGGTTTGGTTGGGTTTGGTTTTGGTTTGGTTGGGTTTGGTTTGGGTTTGGTTTGGTTTTGGGTTTGGGTTTTTGGGTTTTTTTTTTGTTTTGTTTGGGGTTTTGTTGGTGGTTTTGGTTTGCTTTGGTTTGTTATGGTTTGGTTTGGTTTGGTTTTGCTTTGGTTGGGTTTGGTTTGGTTTGGTTTTGCTTTGGTTTGGTTTTGGGTTTTTTGGGGTTTTTTTTGTTTTGTTTTGGGTTTTGTTGGTGGTTTTGGTTCGGTTTGGTTTGATTTGGTTTTGTTTTGGTTTGGTTTGGTTTTGGTTTGGTTTTGGGGTTTTTTTGGGTTTTTTTTGTTTTGTTTTGGGTTTTGTTGTTTTGTTTCACCCTGTGACAAATTCACTGTCATTCTACTCAGACTCTTGTGGCTTGTAACTCCTCACACAAAGTTGGGAATTGTTTCCATGGGCTAAAATCACAGGCTCAGGTGTTTGTGACTCTGTGCCAAGGTCTCTGAGCCCCTGCCAGGGTCTGGAGCCCTCCAGGGCAGCCAGAGGAATGTTCTGGGCTCTGACACCCTAGGAACGTTCCCTGAGCTGTTTTATTTTCCAGCATCACTCTCATTCCATGGGTATGACAATGGGAAGATGCCAGCAGCTCACATCCCAGGCAGCAGACAAAGAACTCAATGTTACAACTCACTTTAAAAGTTTTTTGCCCAATCACACAAAGCAGAAGCACACTGACAGTATTTATATCTGTACAGTATATATTCTATACTGACAGTGGTTCCATCCAACCACTCTAAGCACAGTTACCTTTGGTTAAAACAATTTTTGCTTATTTCAAATACAACACCTGCTTGTGAGCCTTCAAACACAATGCACAGAGCTCCATTATGAAGCTCAGAACTCCCCAATATCTCACTGGATAAACTTTCCTGCAGCTTGGGGAGTTATTCTAGACGAGCATTAATACACAGACCGTGGTTCTATCTGTCCTTGCTTTTCTACATTTTACATAATTTTTCTGCTGACCAATCTCATGGCTCCTGCTTAGCTCTGATCACAGCTCTGCTGGCTCTGAGGCCTTTTGCAGCTTTCCCAAAACCCTCTGATTTTATGAATTCATCAAATCAGATTTTATGGATTCCCACACCCAGTGCCTGGCTCTGGGACATGGCATCAGCTGCTGCAGGTTTGGGGGGTTCCACACTGGAATCCCCAGATCTGCACGGGGAGCAGCCAGAGCAGAAGCTCTGGGATTTGGTGCCCAACCCCAAGCTGATTCCTGCCCATCCCTGCTGTCAGAGGTGGCTTTGGGGCTTTTCCAGCAGGATTTGCCCTCCCAGCCTCACTCCCCTCGGTCTGCAGGATTCCAGCCTTGGCCAGGCCCTCCCTGCTCCATCCCCCAGCAGACACAGAGCTCCCAGCCAGTCCCTCACAGACATTTTCCCTGCTGGTGGATCCTAAAAGAACACGACAGAGGAGCTGCTCCGATGCTGCGTGGAGGAGTCGTCGTAAATTAAAAATTAAAAAAGTATTCAGCAGCCCCAGAAAGAGTTCAAGCCCATCTGCTGCTGTAAATTACCTTTTGTTCCTTTATCTTCATGGAACCATATGCCAGGGGCTGGGAGCTGGCAGCTGAGGGCTCCTGCCTGCCTGTCTGCTGCTTGGGATCCACAATTAACACCCAGCTTTAATCACCACCTCACACACTCTGCACACCCAGGCAGGGCTGGGGCAGAGCCCTCGGGGTGATCCCAGGGTGTGATCGGGGAAATCTGCAGCTCCTGCAGCTCCTGCACTCCTTCCCTGCAGCTCCCCTTGCTTTGCTGCTCACTGTCATTTATAACAAACAATTTCATGAATCCACAGTGATTAAAGTTCATTTGGAGTCCCTGAAGTTTCCATCACATCCCCATGAACCTCTGCTGGATTCATGGAGCTCCAGCAACTCACCAGGATCATGGAGTGTTTTACCAAAAAACTGAGATGCAATAAATGAAAATTCCTGTTGGATAGGTGGGGAACCTCTTGCTTTGCTGCCTCACTGTCATTTATAACAAATCATTTCATGAATCCACAACAATTAAAGCTCATTTGGAGTCCCTGAAGTTTCCGTGACATCCCCAATGAACCTGTGCTGGGTTCGTGGAGCTCCAGCAGCTCATGAAGACCACGGAGTGTTTTCCCAAAAAACTGAGATGTAATAAATAAAAATTCCTGTTGGATATGTGGGGAACCTCTTGCTTTGTTGAGTCATTGTAATTTATAACATAATTTCATGAATCTACAACAGTTAAAGCTCATTTGGAGTCCCTGAAGTTTCTGTGACATCCCCAATGAACCTGTGCTGGATTCGTGGAGCTCCAGGAGCTCAGCAGGATCATGGAGTGTTTCTAAAGGAACTGAGATGCAATAAATGAAAATTCCTGTTGGATGGGTGGGGAACCTCTTGCTTTGTTGAGTCATTGTTATTTATAACATAATTTCATGAATCTACAACAATTAAAGCTCATTTGGAGTCCCTGAAGTTCCCGTGACATCCCCAATGAACCTGTGCTGGGTTCGTGGAGCTCCGGCAGCTCATGAAGACCATGGAGTGTTTTCCCAAAAAACTGAGATGCAATAAATGAAAATTCCTGTTGGATGGGTGGGGAACCCCTTGCTTTGCTGCCTCACTGTCATTCATAACAAACAATTTCCACAAATCCACAACAATTAAAGCTCATTTGGAGTCCCTGAAATTTCCACAACATCCCCCAATGAACCTGTGCTGGATTCGTGGAGCTCCGGTAGCTCATGAAGACCATGGAGTGTTTTCCCAAAAAACTGAGATGTAATAAATGAAAATTCCTGTTGGATGGGTGGGAACCTCTTACTTTGCTGCCTCACTGTCATTCATAACAAATCATTTCATGAATCCCCAAAAATTAAAGCTCATTTGGAGTCCCTGAAGTTTCTGTGACATCCCCAACGAGCCTGTGCTGGATTCGTGGAACTCCAGCAACTCACCAGGACCATGGAGTGTTTTTTAAAGAACTGAGATGTAATAAATAAAAATTCCTGTTGGATGTGTGGGGAACCCCTTGCTTTGTTGCCTCACTGTCATTTATAACAAACAATTTCCACAAATCCACAACAATTAAAGCTCATTTGGAGTCCCTGAAATTTCCACAACATCCCCCATGAACCTGTGCTGGATTTGTGGAGCTCCAGCAGCTCATGAAGATCACGGAGTGTTTTCCCAATTAACTGAGATGCAATAAATAAAAATTCTTGCTGGATGGGTGGGGAGCCTCTTCATTTGTTGAGTCACTCATTTATAACAAACAATTTCCACGAATCCACAATAATTAAAGTTCATTTGGAGTCCCTGAAGTTTCCATCACATCCCCAATGAACCTCTGCTGGATTCATGGAGCTCCAGGAGCTCACCAGGACCTCGGAGTGTTTCTAAAGGAACTGAGATGCAATAAATGAAAATTCCTGTTGGATGGGTGGGGAACCCCTTGCTTTGTTGAGTCACTCATTTATAACAAATCATTTCATGAATCCCCAACAATTAAAGCTCATTTGGAGTCCCTGAAATTTCCACAACATCCCCAATGAACCTGTGCTGGATTCGTGGAGCTCCAGGAGCTCACCAGGACCTTGGAGTGTTTCTAAAGGAACTGAGATGCAATAAATGAAAATTCCCAGTGGATGGGTGGGAACAGCCCCCAGCTGACCCCCCTGGAGAGGCAGAGATGGGAAATCTCACCCAGGCCCTGCACCAACCCAGACAAATGGGTGCAGGATTTGTGCACAGCCGGGCTCCCAAGGAATTCCAGCATCCCCCTCAGCTCTGACCCCCAGAACCACACCCCAGGCCTGGGTTTAAGAAATAAAACCTAAAGAACTTTCCAAAGAAACCCCAAGGGTTTGACAATCTGGCTGTTTTGCTCGTTTTGTGTCTAAAATCCCACTCAGGAGACACAAAGATGGGCTCAGCCCAAACCGACCCCCCCATTCTCCTCCTGGAGGATGAGCTGCAATCCCGAGTGCTAAAGGCTGGAAATGAGGGGCTGATAAGGGCAGCAAAGCACATCTGCCTCCTTCCCTGCCTCCTTAATCTCCCACCAGGGTTTATCTCATCACAGCCCAGCCAGGCTGCTGAAATCTGCTGGAATTGGGAAATTGTCCCTCTCTGTCCCCTCCCCACCCCTGGCCTGTTTCCAGCCATTATTCACCTTCAAAATGCGACATTTCCCAGCCTCAACAGCACCAAAAATGTCCTGGTTCCAGGCAATATTCACCCTCAAAATGTGACATTTCCCAGCCTTAATGAGCCAACAATATTACAGGAGGAAAAAAGGACAATTAATGTGCAGCCACCCTCAAACCCAAACAGAAGAAAAACAAAGAGATGAACAAAACAACAAAACAAAACCCAAACCAAACCAAACCAAAACAAAAACCCAAACAAACAAACAAAAAACCCAACAACAACAACAACAACAACAACAACAAAAAACCCCAAAAAAACCCCCAGCAAACCAAACAAAAATGTCAAACCCAAAACCTGGGATGAGGATTGACCCCAAAATCCAGGATGAGGATTTACCCCAAACCTGGGATGAGAATTTACCCCAAATCTGGGATGAGGATTTACCCCAAACATGGGATGAGGATTTACCCCAAAATCCAGGATGAGGATTTACCCCAAAACCTGGGATGAGAATTTATCCTAAACCTGGGATGAGGATTTACCCCAAACCTGGGATGAGGATTTACCCCAATCATCAGAACCTTCCCAAAGCCTGAACACACAATTTAAAACCAAAATAAAATTAAAATAATAAAATAAAAATTAATTAAAATTGGATTTTAAAGGAAATCAAGATGAAATGAAAATTAAATAAGAATTAAATTAAAAATAAGTGAAAATTAAATGAAAATGAACCCTCCCCTCCTGTGGGGGACACAAATGTGCCGTTCCAGCAGCAAAGTGACACCTGGGCCACACAGGGATGAGCAGAACCTCTCCTGTTCATTACTACTAATAATAATAATTAATTATAACCTGCTTCTCCAGCAACACCCAGGGATGGAAGGAAATGTGAGGGGGAGCTCTGGGTGTCCACCCTCGCTGTCACCTCCACCACAGAAATTACCAGCTCTGGAATTTTTTGAAGCATTTTACTATTAAAGCCTGAAATATATTCAGAGCACCAAATGACACCTCCACGAAATGTGCTTTTCCAGCCCCTAGCCAAGTTTAAAAATAAACTTTGCATCTGTTAGCATTCCATTTCTGCATAAAAGAGAGCAGAACAAATCCTTATAATTTTAAAGATAAAATATTCCAGTGAAGATAAAGCCAGTGCACCTCTGCTGGAGAATTTCACAGCAGCCAGGGCTCCGTGCAGTAAACCCTTTTATGAGGCTTTAGTGCTTGGAAATGAAACTGTAAATGGGGAAGCACAAATTGCTTTGATTCAGGAAATTGTTGCCGTTAAAGAGTTGACAAAGAAGGCGGTGCTGTCCCCGAGGTGTCGGGGGAAGAGCTCCCAGCTCCTCGGGAAAATCGTTGATATGTCAGGGCTGCAGAAGGAAAAATCCCAGGCAGGTGCCCAGGAGAGAGAGAGAGAGAGCTCAGCTCGGTTCTGATCAGAGAAGAGAAAGGAAAAAAGGAAAAAAGAGAAAATAATGAAAGGGGAAAGGGGAAAGGGGAAAGGGGAAAGGGGAAAGGGGAAAGGGGAAAGGGGAAAGGGGAAAGGGGAAAGGGGAAAGGGGAAAGGGGAAAGGGGAAAGGGGAAAGGGGAAAGGGGAAAGGGGAAAGGGGAAAGGGGAAAGGGGAAAGGGGAAAGGGGAAAGGGGAAAGGGGAAAGGGGAAGAGAAGAGAAGAGAAGAGAAGAGAAGAGAAGAGAAGAGAAGAGAAGAGAAGAGAAGAGAAGAGAAGAGAAGAGAAGAGAAGAGAAGAGAAGAGAAGAGAAGAGAAGAGAAGAGAAGAGAAGAGAAGAGAAGAGAAGAGAAGAGAAGAGAAAGAGAGGGGAGGGAAGGGGAATGAAAGAGAGGGAAAAAGGAAAGAGAAAGGGAAAAGGGAAAGGAAGGGAAGAGGAAGGGAAGAGGAAGGGAAGAGGAAGAGAAAGGAAAGAGAAAGGAAATAGAAAGGAAAGAGAAAGGAAAGAGAAAGGAAAGAGAAAAGAAAGGAAAGGAAAGAGAAAGGGGAAGGGGGAGAGGAAAAAGGAGAGGAAAAAGGAGAGGAAAAAGGAAAAGAAGGAATCTTTATTTGGAGCACGGGTTACTGGGCTCTCCAGTCACTGGAGCAGAGTTCCCAAATCCCTGTGCACATGGAATTATCCCTCTCACTTTGCTCTCTGCCCTGGCCCGGGCAGTTGCAGAGGGACAGAGGCCGAGCAGACGCTCAGGAGTGAAGAGGCACCAGGAGCGGGCTCTGATCCCCTCAACAGCACCAGGAGCGGGCTCTGATCCCCCCAGCAGCACCAGGAGCAGGCTCTGATCCCCTCAACAGCACCAGGAGCGGGCTCTGATCCCCCCAGCAGCACCAGGAGCAGGCTCTGATCCCCTCAACAGCACCAGGAGCGGGCTCGGATCCCCCCAGGAGCACCCAGTGCCCACTCCAGGACACAAAGCCAGGAGTTCAAACCAACTGGAAATTGCTGCTCGCTGGGAAACTCCTGAGCCAGGTGAGACAAATCCCTCCAGGATGCATTCAGGAATCCAAATGAATCAACCTCAGCTCAGCTGAGCTTTAAGTTGTTTTCCAGGCCGTTTCTCCTGGCTGCTGACCTGAGAATTCCCTTTCAGGGGGCACAGAGGGGAGGGAAAAATTGCAGAGCAGCAAGAGAGGGCAAACATGGGGCAGGCAGAGAGCTGGGGTTGGGAACAGGGAAAGGTGGTTTGGGTTTTGGGAGCATTGGGGTTTGGGAACAGGGAAATGCAGTTTGGGTTTTGGGAACATTGGGGTTTGGGAACAGGGAGATGCAGTGTGAAAATGTGTATTTTATGATTGGCTTTTTGCACATGTTCAACTGAATATTATATGTGTTGTGTTAGACAGTTATGTTGTATTAATTCTCTCAAGTAGTGTGTTAAATATCATTTTAGGTTAAAACAAAATGTTAGAATAGAAGCTATGCTGTGTAGGATACCTTTTTTTGAGAGAGGACTCGAAATAGCAGCCACAGGACACCGAAATCTTTCAGAGAAAAAGAATTTATTGCTCCATTATCAGAAGAAATGAACTTTTTCCTGCCTCACTCAGCCCTGCAGGATTCAGAGGAAGGAGCTGACACTGCCCAGCCAGAATCCTGTGTGTGAATGGAATTGATGCACCATGGATGAGGTGTGTGAATATGCAACAGGCTGGTGCTTTAAGGGTTAATCCTCTGTTACCGTGGGGCCTTTTTGGGTTTATTTTGCCCAGAAAGAGGAACAGGACTATCTGTAACTCTTTGTATTGTCTCATATTGTCCTAATCCAAATTGTCCAAATTATTGTTACTCTAATTATATTTCTATTTTTCTAACCATTTTATTACTAATAAACTTTTGAAATTTTAAATAAACAAGTGATTGACGTTTTTCAAATGTAGTTTGGGGTTTGGGTCTTTGGGGTTTGGGAACAGGGGAAATGCAATTTGGGGTTTGGTAACTGGGAGATGCAGTTTAGGGTTTGGGAACACTGGGGTTTGGGAATGGGCAAATGGAATTTTGGGGTTTGGGAAGGGGGAAATGCAGCTTGGGAATAGGGAAAGAAATGGTTTGGGAACAGGGAAATGCAGTTTTGGGGTTTGGGAAATGCAGTTTGGGGTTTGGGAAATGCAGTTTGGGGTTTGGGAACAGGGAAAAGATGGTTTGAGAAGAAGGTTTGGGAACGGGCAGTTTTGGGGTTTGGGAACAGGGAAAAGGTCGTTTAGGAAAAGGGAGATGCACCTTGGGTTTGGGAACAGGGAAATGAAGTTTTGGGATTTGGGAACAGGGAGATGCAGTTTGGGGTTTGGGAACTTTGGGGTTTGGAAATGCAGTTTTGGGGTTTGGGAACTTTGGGGTTTGGGAAATGCAGTTTTGGGGTTTGGGAACAGGGAAAAGATGGTTTGGGAAGAAGGTTTGGGAACGGGCAGTTTTGGGGTTTGGGAACAGGAAAATGCAGATTTGGGATTTGGGAACAGGGAGATGCAGTTTTGGGGTTTGGAAATGCAGTTTTGGGGTTTGGGAACTGTGGGGTTTGGGGTCCCCCCTGGCCCTCCCAGCCCTGCTGCCCCCCAGAGCCCACCTGGGATGCCCCAGGGGAACCAAACCCCCCCACCAGGGACGTTTCAATCAGCAAATTCTTTCCCACTGACTCTGGAATTTCTCCTTTATCTGATCCTTTAATATTAAAATGTTTTTGTAAAGGTGTAAAATCGAGGACTTTGTTTCCAGGCAAAGTCTCCCTGCCAGAACTTGGATCCAGGAGGAAATTTCAATGCTTCACAGGGAGATGCAGTTTGGGTTTTGGAAACAGGAAAATGCAGTTTTGGGGTTTGGGAACTTTGGGGTTTGGGGTCCCCCCTGGCCCTCCCAGCCCTGCTGCCCCCCAGAGCCCACCTGGGATGCCCCAGGGGAACCCAACCCCCCACCAGGGATGTTTTAATCAGCAAATTCTTTCCCACCGACTCTGGAATTTCTCCTTTATCTGATCCTTTAATATTAAAATGTTTTTGTAAAGGTGTAAAATCGAGGACTTCTGGCAAAGTCTCCCTGCCAGAACTTGGATCCAGGAGGAAATTTCAATGCTTCAAGCAGGTTGTTATTTTTTTTTTTAATATCACCATCCATTAACAGAGCTCTGAGACCTAAATATTGATTGCCTTTTGACATGGTATTGATGAAACCACTGCCTCATGCCATTTATTCCCACAGACATCATTCAGATTGAAATCAGGCACGATGATTATTTCAATTATTCAAAATGGAATTATTAGTTAAATTACAAGCAGTGGCAATTTAAATGGTTATGAATAAATAACAATTTAAGAGGTCAACAAGTGTTTTTAATTGGTTTTAATTTGTAGGTGCCAAGCATCCTCTCAGGGTAATGAGAAGAAAATGGATCCAGATCCAGAGGGGAATTTTCAGCTTTTCACTGTTCTGACACTGCCCAGGCCCAACCTCATCTTGAATTAAGTGATTTGCTCCTGGTGCAGATAAAAGGGGCCTGGACAAGCACTCGATTTCCCCTTTTATCTTCTTTAAGGACAAACATTTGTTCTGCATGCAGAACTGAGCTCATCCTCCCCCAGCATCACTGCTTGGAATGGGAGCAGGAGAGAGAAAAAATAAACAAAACCCAGAGTTCAGGGCCAGAGCAGCTGCAGGAATTGGCACTTCCAGGGCTGAGCTCTGAAAGGTTTTGCTCCCTCTGACCATCAATAATTGCTCTGCTCTGGCCCAGCAGCTTGAACCTGAAAATCACCTGGCCCCAGGGTTGGGGATTGGTGTGTGCAGAGGCTTCTGTGCCTGTTATTGACACAAAAATCAGCTTTCAGTGTCTTTTATTGACACAAAAATCAGCTTTCAGTGTCCTTTATTGGCACAAAAATCAGCTTTCTGCGTGTCACATATATGTTTTATAAAAAATCATTTCTTTAGGATTTTTCCTCCTGAGAAGCTGAGAGGCCTCAGGAACAAAATGATTGTTTGCTGCTGTGGGATGCAAGAGGTGGGGCTGGGATTGGTCTCATGTGGTTGTTTCTAATTAATGGCCAATCCCAGCCCAGCTGTCAGTCACAGGATTTTATTGTCATTCCATTCCTTTCTATTTCTTGCCAGCCTTCTGATCAAATTCTTTCTTCTATTCTTTTAGTATAGTTTTAATCTATCATTTTCTTTTAATATATATCATAAAATAATAAATCAGCCTTCTGAAACACAGAGTCAAGGTTCCCATCTCTTCCCTCATCCTGGGACCCTGTGAACACCACCACAACGAGATTTTTCAAAAAATATGACTGTGGCAAGAGTGTGTTGTAATTAGGAAATAATTGGCTTCTGATTGTGATGGTGTGAATTATCCCATCTGCATTGCCTCACCCTTCTCACAAGACTGAAAATGGAATAAAAGTTTGTCACAGATGTATTTTAGAAAAAATCTTTTCCTTATTATTTTTCCTCCTGAGAAGCTGAGAGGCCTCAGGAACAAAATGATTGTTTGCTGCTGTGGGATGGAACAGGTGGGTCTGGGATTGGGCTCATGTGGTTGTTTTTAATTAATGGCCAATCCCAGTCCAGCTGTGTCAGTCCAAACCTTTGTTATCCATTCCTTTTCTATTCTCAGCCAGCCTCCTGCTGAAATCCTTCCTTCTATTCTTTTAGTACAGTTTTAAATATAATATATATCATAAAATAATAAATCAGCCTTCTGAACATGGAGTCAACTTTCTCATCTCTTCCCTCATCCTGGGACCCCTGTGATCACTGTCACATCTGGGCCTTTTATTGACACCAAAATCAGATTTATGTGCCTTTTATTGTCACCAAAATCATCTTTCTGAGCCTTTTATTGACAACAAAATCAAGTTTCTCTATCCTTTAATCACACCAAAATCAGCTTTCTGTGCCTTTCATTGACACCAAAATCAGTTTTCTCTGTCCTTCAATGACACCAAAATCAGATTTCTGTGCCTTTCATTGACACCAAAATCAGATTTATGTGCCTTTTATTGACACCAAAATCAGCTTTTTGTGCCTTTTATTGACACCAAAATCAGTTTTTTGTGCCTTTCATTGACACCAAACCCAGCCCTGGCCCAGGTTCTGGTGGTAACTCCAACACTCAGCCTGCCCCTGACAAACACCCCAGGAAAATCTCACCCTGAATCACCAAATTGCCATTGAAAATCTCACCCTGAATCCCCAAATTGCCATTGAAAATCTCACCCTGAATCCCCAAATTGCCATTGAAAATCTCACCCTGAATCCCCAAATTGCCATTTCCTGCAGGTTTTACTGCCAGAGCTCACCAGGAGCTGCCTGGCTGGCTCAGGACACCTTCCAGGTTAAATAAAGAGTAAAAAAAAATAAATAAAATAAATAAAATAAAAAGCTTGCAGAAACACAGCGTGGCCACCAGCACCCATAAAACATTTTAACTGAGCACTCATTTAAACACAACCTCTGGCACTCCCAGCTCCCTGGAACGCTGCTGGAAAAGCAGATTTAGCCCAGCCTCAGATTTACCTGGCTCACATCCACCCAGGGAAGCCTCTTGCCTGCTCAAAGTTTAAAAAACCAGACCCAAACCTGCTGCATTTCAGCCCAAATGTTCCTTCTGTCAAGTGGCTTTTTCTTGCACTGATTGATTTAAATTTTAATTTTAATTTCAATTTCAATTTCAATTTCAATTTCAATTTTAATTTCAATTTCAATTTTAATTTTAATTTTTATTTTAATTTTTAATTTCAATTTTAATTTCAATTTTAATTTTTTAATTTTAATTTTAATTTTTTTTCAGTAATTAATTTTTCAGGGATTAGCTGAAAATGCCACTTGAAAAGAGGATGAGGAAATCCATGAATGGGGAAAAAAAAAGGAGGAAAGGGAAAGGGAATGGGAACACAGCACAGGAGCTGTGACATTTCCATGGATGCTTGAATCAGAGCTGGACAGCAAAGAAAACACCTCAAAAATCGACCTGGAAGGAAAATATCCTGGAGTAGAAAAAGCAGAAAGGAGCAAATATCCCTAAAGCAAAGGGTTGGGGAGGCAGAGAGGGAGATCCAGACCTGGAAAAGTCCCCTCAGCGCTGGAGTCACTGCTGGCACCCCAAAAGTGTCAAAAATATCAATGTTAGGTTTGATGAGAAATGAAATTGGACATTGAGAGATGAGAGAAACAATGGGGAAGAAAAACCCCTAAATTCAGTAAGGATTAAAAATTAAAAGGGACGGTTGTACATTAGAGGGGAATCTTTGGGATCAGGTGTTCTGGGGAGTCTGAGCCTCCCAAGTACCTCAGGAATGGGGGAAGAGAGAAGGGAAATGGGGATAAAATTGGGATAAATTGGAAATTGGGATAAAAAGGGAGGGTGGATCCTCCAAAAATCTGAGAGACCCCAGGGGATGCCCCATGGCCTTGACTGGAATAAACCCAAGGGCTCCTCTGGTGTCTGTGGGTTAATTTTCCTAACAAAAATAAACTTTAGGGTTGCTGATAAATGAAATTAGACATTGAAAGATGAAGAAACAAGGGGGAAGAAAAACCCCTAAATGCCATAATAATTAATAATTAAAAGGAGGATTATACATTAAGGGGGGAATCCTCACGATCAGGTGTTCTGGGGAGTCTGAACATCCCAAGTACCTCAGAAATGGGGAAGAAAAACCCCTAAATTCAGTAAGAATTAAAAATTAAAAGGGAGGGTTGTACATTAGAGGGGAATCTTTGGGATCAGGTGTTCTGGGGAGTCTGAGCCTCTCAAGTACCTCAGGAATGGGGGAAGAGAGAAGGGAAATGTGGCTGGAAATTGGGATAAAAAGGGAGGATGGATCCTCCAAAACTTGGAGAGACCCCAGGGGATGCCCCATGGCCTCTGCCTTGATTGGAATAAAGCCAAAGGATCCTCTGTCTCCTGTTTGGACACAAACCTCTGGTGTTTGTGGGTTAATTTTCCCAACATTTGCAAAAAGCCAGTCCTAAAATTCGCATTTTCCCGGCAGGCAGAGCACAGGGACAGTGACAGCGATGTCCCCAGCCCGGGGAGGGCTGCAGGGCAGAGGTGGTGGCTGATGAAAGGCACTGACAGCGGCAATCCAGCGGAAAAAACCTCAATTCACATGCAATTAAATCACTCTAAAGGGAAAAAAAAGAAAAAAAACCAACCCAGCAGGACAACTCAAACTCCTCTGGAATTCTCTGTCCTTCCCGAGGGGGAAAAATCCTGTTTGGATCTCGGGGATCCAGCCCTGAACCTGTCCCTGCCACCGCAGGGCCACTCAGGGGGGGAACTCACCAGGGATGCTCACAAAGTTTTCATGAAAAAAAGGAAAAAAGCACCAAAAACCTCCCTGTGCTGCTCAGAGCCACCAGCCCACCCCAGATTCCCTTTGCTGGGATTTTTCTGCTGGGATTTCCCGTTCCAGAGTCCCTGGGTTTGGGGTTTCCCTGTTCCAGAATCCCTGGTTTGGGGTTTTTTTTCCTGTTCCAGAGTCCCTGGGTTTGGGGTTTTTTTCCTGTTCCAGAATCTGTGGGTTTGGGGTTTTTTTTCCTGTTCCAGAGTCCCTGGGTTTGGGGTTTTTTTCCTGTTCCAGAATCTGTGGGTTTGGGGTTTTATTCCTGTTCCAGAATCCCTGGGTTTGGTTTTTAATCCTGTTCCACAATCTGTGGGTTTGGGTTTTTTTCCTGCTGGGTTTTCCTGCTCCAGAGTCGCTGGGTTTGAGTTTTTTCCTGTTCCAGAATCCCTGGTTTTGGGTTTTTTCCTGTCAGGATTTCCCATTCCAGAGTCCCTGGGTTTGGGTTTTTTCTTGTTGAGTTTCCTGTTCCAGAGTCCCTGGGTTTGAGTTATTTCCTGTTCTATAGTCCCTGTTTTTTGTTTCTTTGTTTGTTTTTCCTGCCAGTTTTTCCTCTTCCAGAATTCCTGGTTTGGGTTTTTATTCCTGTTCCATAATCTGTGGGTTTGGGGTTTTTTCCTGCTGGGTTTTCCCATTCCAGAATCCCTGAGTTTGGATTTTTTCCTGTTCCAGAATCCCTGGGTTTGGGTTTTTTCTTGTTGGGCTTCCTGTTCCAGAGTCTCTGGGTTTGGGGTTTTATCCTTCAGGGTTATCCTGTTCCATAGTCCCTGGGTTTGGGGGTTTTTTCCTGCTCCAGAGTCCCTGGTTTGGGTTTTTTCCTGTTGGGCTTTCTGTTCCAGAATCCTTCATTTTGGGTTTTTTCTTGTTGGGTTTCCTGTTCCAGAGTCCCTGGGTTTGAGTTTTTTCCTGTTCCAGAATCCCTGGTTTTGTTTTTTTTTTCCTGTTTCAGAATCCCTGGTTTGGGTTTTTAATCCTGTTCCATAATCTGTGGGTTTGGGTTCTTTTCCTGCTGGGTTTTCCTGCTCCAGAGTCCCTGGTTTGGGGTTTTTTTCCTGTTCCAGAATCCCTGGTTTTGGGGTTTTTCCTGTCAGGATTTCCCATTCCAGAATCCCTGGGTTTGGGTTTTTTCCCATTCCAGAATCCCTGGGTTTGGTTTTTTTCCCATTCCAGAATCCCTGAGTTTGGGTTTTTTCCTGTTCCAGAATCCCTGGGTTTGGGTTTTTTCTTGTTGAGTTTCCTGTTCCAGAGTCCCTGATTTGGGTTTTTAATCCTGTTCCACAGTCTGTGGGTTTGGGGTTTTTTCCTGCTGGGTTTTCCTGCTCCAGAGTCCCTGGCTTTGAGTTTTTTCCATTTTCCAGAATCCCTGGCTTTGAGGTTTTTCCTCTTCCACAATCCCTGGTTTTAGGTTGGGTTTTTTTTTTTTCCTGCCAGTTTTTCCTCTTCCAACTGGTTTTGAGTTTTTTCCTGTTCTATAGTCCCTCTTTTTGTTTGTTTTTTCTGCCAGTTTTTCCTGTTCCAGAATTCCTGATTTGGGTTTTTAATCCTGTTCCATAATCTGTGGGTTTGGGGTTTTTTCCTGCTGGGTTTTCCTGCTCCAGAGTCCCTGGCTTTGAGGTTTTTCCTCTCCCACAATCCCTGGTTTTAGGTTTTTTTTCCTGCCAGTTTTTCCTCTTCCAACTGGTTTTGAGGTTTTCCCTGTTCCAGAATCCCTGGGTTTGGGTTTTTTCCTGTCAGGATTTCCCATTCCAGAATCCCTGGGTTTGGGTTTTTCCTGTCAGGATTTCTCATTCCAGACTCCCTGGGTTTGGGGTTTTTATCCTTCAGGGTTATCCTGTTCCATAGTGCCTGATTTGGGGTTTTTTCCTGTTGGGCTTTCTGTTCCAGAATCCCTCATTTTGGGTTTTTTTCTTGTTGGGTTTCCTGTTCCAGAATCCCTGGTTTTGGGGTTTTTTCCTGTCAGGATTTCTCATTCCAGAGTCTCTGGGTTTGGTTTCTTTTCCTTCAGGGTTATCCTGTTCCATAGTGCCTGGTTTGGTTTTTTTTCCTGCTGGGTTTTTCTGTTCCAGACTCCCTGGGTTTGGGGTTTTTTTCCTGCCAGTTTTTTCCTGTTCCATAATCCATATTTTTGCTTTTTTTCCTGTTGGAATTTCCTGCTCCAGAGTTCCTGGTTTTGATTTTTTCCTGCCAGTCTTTCCTGCTCCAGAATCCCTATTTTTGAGGTTTTTCCTGTTCCATAGTCCCTCTTTTTTTTTTTTTTTTTATTTTTCCTGCCAAGTTTTCCTGCTCCATCATCCCTGGTTTTGATTTTTTTCCTGTTCCAGAGTCCCTGGTTTGGGGTTTTTTTCCTGCCACTTTTTCCTGTTCCACAGTCCCTGATTTTGGTTTTTATCCTGTCCCAGAATCCGTTTTTTGGGGGTTTTTTTCCTGTTCCACAGTCCCTGTTTTTGGTTTTTTCCTGTTCCAGAGTCTCTGTTTTTGGGTTTTTTCCTGTCCCACAGTCACAGTTTTTGGGTTTAATTTGGACAGCAAACCCCAGGCACCCTCCCCCAGCTCCCCCAAATCCCTCAATCCCTGCACACCTGCAGCCAGCACAGGAAAAATCTGATTTTAGGGCTTTCAGGAGAGCTCTGGGAATGGGCAGATCCACCAGGAACAGAAAAATCCAAATAAAAATTTCCCTGCCAGCAAATTTTTCCTGTCCCTCCAGGAATTCTGAGCACTCAGGTGCTCGAGTGGCAAAGGAAAGCTCTGCTCACCCCAAAACTTCTGGGGTTTTGTTTTTTCCACCAAAAAAACCCAATAAAATTAAATTTCTTGGGCTAATTAAAGAGGAGCTGATTGGGTTTAGGTCCCTGGCAGCCCTGAGTGTGTTAATTGTGGAAGGAACCTGCAGCAGGCTGGGTTTATTTATTTATTAATTTTTATTTATTATTTATTATTTATTTCTTATTCTGAGGGGGTGTGAACAAAGCAAACCCCCAGCTCCAGCACCTCCAGGTGAGGCAGCACTGTTGTGCCAATTAGCTAAAGCCTAATTAAGCACAGAGGATTGCTGTCTGTGCAACATTCTGGAAATAAAATTAATAAAGAAAATTTAAAAAAATCTGCTTTTCATCTGGCAAAGCCTCCTGGGGATCAGCAAAATTCCAGTGCCAAGGTGAAAAAGGAGTAGAAACTCCTGGAAAGGGAGGAAAAGGGGGATAAAAACTCCTGGGGAGGGAGGAAAAGAGGGATAAAAATCCCTGGGAAGGGAGAAAAAGTGGAATACAAAGGGATTTATTGGGGGGCTTAGGGGGCAAAAAAAGGGATTTATTGGGGGTGTTAGGGGACAAAAAAAGGGATTTATTGGGGGGGTTAGGGGGCACAAGAAGGGATTTATTGGGAGAGTTAGGGTGCAAAAAAAAGGGATTTACTGGGGGGGCTAAGGGACACCAAAAGGGATTTATTGAGGGGCTTAGGGGACACAAGAAGGGATTTATTGGTGGGAGCTGAGGGGACACTGGCACCAACATGTTTTATGAAAAATCCTTTCCTTGGGATTTTTCCTCCTGAGAAGCTGAGAGGCCTCAGGAACAAAATGATTGTTTGCTGCTGTGGGATGCAACAGGTGGAGCTGGGATTGGTCTCATGTGGTTGTTTCTAATCAATGGCCAATCCCAGCCCGGCTGTGTCAGTCCAAACCTTTGTTATTCATTCCTTTTCTATTCTCAGCCAGCCTCCTGATAAAATCCTTTCTTCTGTTTTTTAGTATCATTTTAATATAATATATATCATAAAATAATCAATCAGCCTTCTGAACAGTGAGTCAACTTTCTCATCTCTCCCCCCATCCTGGCACCCCTGTGATCACCGTCACAGGACACAAAATGAGATTTTTTGGTGGGACTGAGGGGACACAGACCCTCCCCACCCCCCTGCCCTGAGCCCCACGTGGCACAAGCAGAGCATTAAAAGTATAAATAGCAAAGGAAGCATTTCTGTGTTGGAGGCAGATGAATGTGACCATCTGCTCCAGCAGCATCCCCACGCCTCTGAAACAGCAGCCTCTGGTGTCAACATCCTGCTCCTTCCCTCTGCTCCCCTTCCACCAGAAGCAGGGCTAAAAATACAGAAAATTCACAGCCCCAAGGCCTCCATGCTCTGTGGTTTTCCACCTCAGCATAAATCACATTATTTGTGTGTGGAGCACACAGTGCTCCAAGCCAGCCCAGGGCAGATATCCCTGCCCAAAGTCAGGCCTCGCCAGTTTCGCTCTGAATTCTCTCCCAAATTCTGGTGCAGCACCGACACAGAGGAAATCCAGGAGTGAGCAGAACTCCTGGCACAATAATTCCAAACCAGGCACTCCTGACACCCAGCTTTGCTCTCCAGAGCCCCCAAATTCCTGTGGTTTGGAGGGAAAAAAACAAATCCTTGTTGCCTGAGTGCCCAAAAAATCTCCAGCACCTGCAGCACACCCTGGGAGACGAGGAATGGGACCTGAGCCCCGAGAGAAGGGAGCTCATTCCCTGGGAGGTTGAAATGATCACCAAAAAAAATGAAATTCAATAATATAAATATTGATGGGGAAGCCCCCAGGAGGCTCTGCAGGGGGCTGGGAGGACAGCTGGGAGCTGAGCGTGTGGTTGTTGTTTTAATGAAAGTTTCATCCTAACGAGAGCAAAATACAGAATTTCCTGCGGGGAGCAGAGCCAGGAGAGGCTCCAAGAGCTGCCAGGGCCTGCCTGGGTCTGGGTTATCAATACCCAGATGGGCTATTGGGGACACCTGGAGAGGAGATCAATCAATCAGGGATGGTATTGATTATCCTGGGCTACTACTGATATCAGCCTGGGGTATTATTGATACAGAACCTGTGGTGTTATTGATATTAGCTTGTATTATTATTGATATCAGCCTGGGGTATTATTGATACAGAACCTGTGTTATTATTGATATCAGCCTGGGGTATAATTGATACAGAACCTGTGTTATTATTGATATCAGCCTGGGGTATTATTGATACAGAACCTGTGTTATTATTGATATCAGCCTGGGGTATAATTGATACAGAACCTGTGGTGTTATTGATATTAGCTTGTATTATTATTGATATGAGCCTGTGTTGTTGATATCAGCCTGTAATATTATTGATATCAGCCTGTGTTATCATTGATACAGAACCTGTGTTGTTATTGATATTAGCTTGTATTATTATTGATATCAGCCTGTGATATTATTGATACAGAACCTGTGTTATTATTGATATCAGCCTGGGGTATAATTGATACAGAAGCTGTGGTATTATTGATATTAGCTTGTATTATTATTGATATTAGCTTGAATTATTATTGATATCAGCCTGTGTTATTATTGATATCAGCCTCTGTTATCATTGATACAGAACCTGTGTTATTATTGATATCAGCCTGTGATGTTATTGATATCAGCCTGTATTATTATTGATACAGGACCTGTCTTATTATTGCTATTAGCCTGTGATATTATTGATACAGGACCTGTGTTATTATTGCTATTAACCTGTGTTATTATTGGTACAGGACCCATATTATTATTGATATCAGCCTGTGATATTATTGATACAGAACCTGTGTTATTATTGATATTAGCCTGTGTTATTACTGATATTAGCCTGTATTATTATTGATATCAGCCTGTATTATTATTGATACAGAACATGTGTTATTATTGATATCAGCCTGTGTTATCACTGATATTTGCCTGTATTATTATTGATACAGAACCTGTGCTATTACTGATATCAGCCTGTGGTATTATTGATACAAAACCTGTGTTATTTTTGATATTAGCCTGTGATATTAGTGATATTATCCTGTATTATCATTGATACAGGACCTGTGTTATTACTGATATTAGCCTGTATTATTATTGATACAGAACCTGTGATATTATTGGTATTAGCCTCTGTTATTACTGATATTAGCCTGTATTATTATTGATATAGAACCTGTGTTATTTTTGATATCAACCTGTGGTATTATTGGTATTAGCCTGCATTATTATTTATACAGGACCTGTGTTATTATTGGTATTATCCTGCATTATTATTGATACAGAACCTGTTATTATTGATATCAGCCTGTGGTATTACTGATACAGAACCTGTGGTATTATTGATATCAGCCTGTGGTATTATTGGTGTTAGCCTGTATTATTATTGATATTTGCCTGTGATACTATTGATATAGAACCTGTGTTATTATTGGTATTAGCCTGTATTATTATTGATACAGAACCTGTGATATTATTGGTATTAGCCTGTGTTATCATTGATATTTGCCTGTGTTATTATTGATATCAGCCTGTGTTATTATTGATACAGGACTTGTGTTATTATTGATATTAGCTTGTATTATTATTGATACAGGACCTGTGTTATTACTGATATTAGCTTGTGTTATTATTGATACAGGACCCATATTATTATTGATATCAGCCTGTATTATTGGTATTATCCTGTATTATTATTGATATCAGCCTGTGATATTATTGATACAGAACCTGTGTTATTATTGATACAGGACCTGTGCCCTCAGCCGGGGCTGGCACAGCAGCAATGTCCCACCAAGAGCTGCTGATTGTCCCCAAACTGCCCCAAACCAGCAGGAATGGGCACAGCCAAGCAGCAGCAGCCCCCGGAGTGACCCTGCCCCACATCCCAGCCCCGGGCTCATCCAATTCCACCCTTAAATGTGGGACAGAAGGGCCAAACTGGGCACCCAGCCCTGCCCCCACAGCAGCAGAAGTTGCTGGTTTTACCCAAACCCAGACTCGTTTCTCTGGAGAATTTTATATTTCTTTGTCCTGCTGGACAGCACCGCAGAGATCAGAGCTTCTCACGGCCAAAAAAAAGCAATTAAAAACTCCCCAAAGCCACAGGAACGCTCGGAGACCTCTGAGCCACCTCAGTCCTTGGGTGGGGGCACGAAAATCCCCAAACGATGCTCGTTTAGCACCGAACCGAGCAGGAAAATCCCCAAACGATGCTCGTTTAGCACCGAACCCGCTCGGATCTCTGCGATCTGAGCTCGGAGAAGCAGCAGGGAATTCACAGAATTCAGACGTCTCCACTCGGAGATGCGCAGCTCAAAATGAGTTCGGAGGCATCAGTGAGATAATAAATATTAGTGACTCCCTCCTCTATTCACCAGCCTGTCAGGGCAATTTTTTCCTGTAAAAACACAAGCCCAGAGGTGTCCATGTATATTCATTCCAACAGATTTCAAATGCCGTGCCAGGGGTTTCTACACCCGCTCCATTTGTCTTTAATCCCCGCTCGGAACAGAAATCTGAGCGCAATCTGTCTCTGAGGCAGCTTTGAGACAACTTCATCAACCAAAACCTCCCAGCTCCGGGCTTGGAGCTGAGCTCTAACTGCTCCTGCCAGTGACCACCAGGCAGCACTGCCAGCAAAGTGCCCAAAAATCGCTGTTCTGCCTCAAAACCGTGCCCAAAACTCTGCCCCAGCCCAGAACTCCAATTAAAAAGAGCTGGAATTTGTTGCTTGGCAGCGCCAGGAGCATCCTCCAGCCCCGTGGTGTGAAATTCCAGCTCCTGAGCACGCTCCCCCGGAGCAAGAGCTGCCAGAGGTGCCCAGGTGGGAGGCACAGAGGGCAGCGAGCAGCCCCAGCACTGATTTAGGCACACGGTTCCCTCTGCAGGCACCGATGCTTCTCGATCAAAGTATAACAAACCCCAGGAATTCTTATTTTCCATTCCACTCTCGTCATTTATTTCACTGCCCTCTAAGCTGGTGGGGTTCTGGGGGTTGGTTGGGGTTATTTTCCTCCCTCAAAACACCTCCCAAAAGGGCAGATTTTGTCTTTTACACAAAATCCTCTCGGCTTTGCCTCCCTGGAGCCAATTCAGGGAGAGGTCCGGGCAGGTGAGGGGGCAGGGAGGCACAAGCCCGTGGCTACCTGAGGATGGTCTCCCCTACAGAGAGCAGAGCCCAGAAATTCCATCCGAAGGAAAATGGAAGCGCAGACACCCCGGGCGTGCGAAGGGAGAGCTGGGCTGCTGAGGAGCCGCAAAGTGGGATCGCTGCGCCGTGCAGGCAGGAGCGTTTGTGCTGAACATCGCCGAGCTGCTCACAGCAGCAGGCTCCTTCCTCCGAAAGGCAGGACACAGCCCCGCCCGCACATCCCCGCACCTCCAGCGCCGCCAGAAGCCCGGGCAGCCCCGCCGAGGCTGCGGGACCCCGGGCGGTGCGGGCTGCTGGCATCCTCTCCCTGGGTGCCCTGAAGAGGTGACTGCCCTCCGGTGATTTACCAGCGAAAGTTAAATAAAATCACCCAAAAAAAGGATTCGGAGCATCTCCAGCGCCTGCCTGGGCACATTGGAAAGAGATCCACCCGCGTGTGCGCATCGACCGGAGGCGCCCGGGGGAGAGACCGCGCTGCCCGCGGGGTCCCTGAGCCCCCCGAGCCCATCCCGGGACAGCCCGAGCGGGTCCCTGAGCCCCCGGAGCCCGTCCCGGGACAGCCCGAGCGGTGTCCGGGCCCGGAGCCGACCCCGGCCCCGCGGGATGCCCGCGGCTGCTGCACGGCACAGCGCGGAGCGCTCCGAGCGCGGAGCCGCAGCCTGCGGGGATGCGCTGCGCCCCGGGGAGCCGAACGGCCGCGACCACCCCGGGACCACGACCGGGACCACCTCGAGACCACGGCCGCGACCACCTCGGGACCACGGCCTCGACCACCCCGAGGCACGGCCGAGACCATCCCGGGACCACCCCGGGACCCCCAGCGCCGTCGCCCCCGGTGCCCAGGGCGGTGCGGGTGTTTCTCCGGGAGATGGGATGTGGATGTTCCTCGCAGAGGGACGATGCGGGTGTTTCTCCCGGCGCTGGGATAGCGGATGTTTTTCCCAGCGCTGGGATGCGGGATTTCTCCCCGAGCTGGGATGCGGGATGTGCTCCCGGCGCTGGGACAGCGGATGTTTTTCCCGGCGGGTCCCCGCCATCCTCCCGCATCGCGCAGCTCCCGCTCCCCCATCCCCGTTCCGTCATCCTCCGGCGCTCTCCCCGCCCCGGAGCAACCGGTGGGACCCCCGCACCCCACAGCCGCCCTGGGGAGGGCAGGACGAGCCCCGCTTACCTCGCAGCGCGGCCGTCCAGCTGCACAGCCCCAGCAGCAGCAGCAGCAGCCGGTGCAGGCGCGGGGCTCCTCCGCCCATGCTGAGCCCGCAGCGCCGGGGATGGAGCCGGGGATGCGGAGCCGAGGATGGAGCCGGGGATGCGGAGCCCTGGGATATGAAGCCGCGGGATGCGGAGCAAAGGATGGAGCTGCGGGGATGCGGAGCCGAGCTCCAGCCAGGGAATCAGCCGGGGTTTCGGGCGGTTTTGGGGGGTTTTGCCCGTTCCTGTCCCCCGCGCTGTCTCGCTGTCGGGCTCCCGGGGATGCGGCTCTCCGGGGCCGCGGTGCGGGCTCCGCTCCCCGCTCCGGCCGCCGCCGACTCCGGGGCCGCGGCGCGCGCCCGCATCACTAATGAGCCGCCCCTCCCCCCGCAGCCAATTAGGGGCGCGCGGGGCGGGTCCTGCCGGCGGCGCGCGCGCAGGTGCGGGGGGGGTGTGGGGGGGGGGGGATGGGGACACGCGACATTCCCCCCCCCCACCCCCCACCCCCCATCCGGCCCTTCCCCCCAAAGTGCGGCGGGGGAGGGGCACCCAGGTGAGCTGGGACACGCCCAGGTGAGCTGGGACACGCCCAGGTGTGCGGGATGCGGACACGCCCAGGGGCTCTCTCCCCACCGTTCCCCACGCGGGGATGCGGGACCCGCCAGCCCCACCCCGGGAGAAGCAGCCCCGAGGCCACGCTGCGCCACCCGAGCGTGGCCCCGCGCCCTCCCCGCCCCTCTCCACCCTCTAACCTCGCACAAACCCCATAAATCACATCCCTGTGCCCAGGAACAGGAGGAGAAACCCCCCGAGCCCACCCGCCCTGCTCGGGGCTGTTGTTATCAATATTGCAGGGGGCTGTGATCTAAAATTCTGTTTCTTGCCCGCAGCAGCAGCAGCAGTTTCCCTTCCCCAGCTAATTGCACATCAATATTTTTATCACACACCTGATCAGGACACACCTGGAGGGTCCAAGGTCAGGAACTCCTGGCTCTACCCCACGGCTGCTCTGCTCTGGATAAATCCAGCCAGGGAGAGGTTGGGAAGCAGAGGCAGCACCTGGAGGAGAGGGCAGGGCTGGAGGAGGAATTGTGGCCGTGAGGAGCAGCAGCTCTGCCAGGCTCTGGCCTTGGATCCAGCCAGGACACAGAATTTGGGCATTTTGTGGTGTTTTCTTTCCAGTGGGCGGAGGAGGAGAGGAAAGGGGCAAAGCCATGGGGAATCTGGAGTGTCAGAGCTGTGTGGGACACAGACCCTGCAGAAACGGGGCAGGAGAAGGCACAAAATGAGATTTGAGGCTCAGGAGTGGAGATTCCCTCAGCACAGAGCAGGATCAGCCAGGCCCTGTTGGATCGTGGTGCCTGCAGGGAATTCTGGCTGTGGAAGGGGAGCACGGCGGAATTCCTGGCCAGGACATTGCAGTTTTGCATCCATCCCCCTTTTATTTTGGAAACAAACTCCATTTCCACTTCTCTTTTGGAAACCAACTCCATTTCCACTTCCCTTTTGGAAAATAACTCCATTTCCATTAGGGTCCAGCCCAGAGCAGAGCTCAGGGCTCATCCCTCTTTTGGAAATCAACTCCATTTCCATTCCACTTTTGGAAATCAACTCCATTTCCACTTCCCTTTTGGAAATCAACTCCATTTCCATCCTCCTTTTGGAAATTAATTCCATTTCCACTTCCCTTTTGGAAATAAACTCCATTTCCATCAGGTGTTGAGCAGAGTTCAGGGCTCATCCCCTTTCTTTTGGAAACCAACTCCATTTCCATCAGGTGTTGAGCAGAGCCCCTTTCTTTTGGAAATCAACCCCATTTCCACTTCCCTTTTGGAAAACAACTCCATGTCCACCTCCTTTTGGAAATAAACTCCATTTTCATCCTCTTTTGGAAACCAACTCCATTTCCACCCTCCTTTTGGAAACCAACTCCATTTCCATTCCACTTTTGGAAATCAACTCCATTTCCATGGGGGCCCAGGGCAGAGCTCAGGGCTCATCCCCCTTTTGGAAATCAACTCTGTTTCCACTTCCTTTTGGAAATCAACTCTGTTTCCACCTCCTTTTGGAAATGAATTCCATTTCCATCCCCCTTTTGGAAATCAACTCCATTTCCACTTCCCTTTTGGAAATCAACTCCATTTCCACCTCCTTTTGGAAATTAATTCCATTTCCATCCCCCTTTTAGAAACCAACTCCATTTCCACTTCCATTTTGAAAGTAAACTCCATTTCCATCAGGTGTTGAGCAGAGTTCAGGGCTCATCCTCCTTTTGGAAACCAACTCCATTTCCATTCCACTTTTGGAAATCACCTCCATTTCCATCCCCCTTTTGGAAATTAACTCAATTTCCACTTCCTTTTTGGAAATAAACTCCACTTCCACTTCCCTTTTGGAAATAAACTCCATTTCCATCAGGTGTTGAGCAGAGTTCAGGGCTCATTCCCCTTTTGGAAACCAACTCCATTTCCATCCTCCTTTTAGAAACCAACTCCCTTTCCACCTCCTTTTGGAAACCAACTCCATTTCCACCCCATTTTGAGCTCAGGGCTCATCCCCCTTTTGGAAATCAACTCTGTTTCCACCTCCTTTTGGAAATGAATTCCATTTCCATCCCCCTTTTGGAAATGAACTCCATTTCCACTTCCCTTTTGGAAATCAACTCTGTTTCCACCTCCTTTTGGAAACCAACTCCATTTCCATCCTTCTTTTTGGAAACCAACTCCATTTCCACTTTCCAGGGCCAGAGCACCTGGCCCTCCTGCAGGCTGCCTTCGTGCTGCCTTCGGGAGGAAACAAATAATTAAAGCAAAAGGAATTTGTAAACGGAATTTTAAGAGAGAGGGAAGGGGGAAAAATCAATATCTGAGCGCATCACATCAGAAGGTTCCTTCTTCCCTCGCCAGGCTCCAGCTC
This sequence comes from Fringilla coelebs, assembly GCF_963513975.1. NCBI lineage: Eukaryota > Metazoa > Chordata > Aves > Passeriformes > Fringillidae > Fringilla > Fringilla coelebs. The sequence continues at coordinate 2,834,993 of NC_140052.1, forward strand.
ACAATGAGGAGCAAAGGCATGGAGCAAATATATGAAAAATACATTTTCTTCAACAGCCTTTTAGGTCAATCCTCTGTGTTTGATGCTGCCAGGGAAAATTTTTAAAAAATAACAATAATAATAAAAAAACCAACCCAACAACCCAAACCAAAGGGGCAGAGCTGGACAGATCCATGTGGAAGTTTTCACGTGGCAGAGCATCCTCCCCAGCCTGCCCACGTCAGTGCAGCCACTTCTGCCTCGAGCCCCACTAATTATGGATTTTTGCCTACGCCACGGAGTCTGTGTTTGGTGCTTCAGATAAAAATACCGAGTGCTCAGTTCCTAACGCAGCTCTGATGGGGAAGGAGAGAGCAAAAGTAGAAATAAGGGCAGCAGCTGTGGCTTCAATCAGCGCACTTGGAAATGGAAATAAGCAGAATATTCCACAAAAATAAAATCTCGGGGTGAGGCAGCTCAGGCTGAAGTTATCCGTCCTTCAGGCGCTGCTGCAGAATCAACAGGGATGCAGAATAAATGCAGGGAAATGCAGGAGTGAGGCTCTGTGCACTTCAGGGATTCCAGGAATGGGGCCTGGCCCACGTCCCACATCTGGAGCTGCATTTCCTGCAAACTCCAAGAGCCTGAAGTTGGAGGCAGCTGCATCAAAACCCCACCAAAAAACCCAAAAAAACCAAAAAGCAAAAGGAGAAAGTTGCTTTGGTTTGGCCTTTCCTGACCCAGCAGCCACATCCCAGCTGGAGAAATTCCCTGGGAGGGGCAGGGAGGATCCAGAATCCAAAATTTCTCCCCACAGGAACTCCTGGGCTCCTTTTCCCCCATCTCAGGTTTGTTTTGTGCCCCCCAGCCGGTCACTGAGGAGACTCCTGCAATCCTCAGGAACTCCCTGAACTTCCCAGCTGCAGAGGAAATCTTCGTGCAGATAATAACCCAGATAGCTGCAGGCTGAAATAAAAAATAAAATGAAATAATAAAAATGAAATTAAAAGAAAATAATAAAAATGGAAACAAAATAAAATAATAAAAATAGAATAGAATAGGATAGGATAGGATAGAATAGAATAGAATAGAATAGAATAGAATAGAATAGAATAGAATAGAATAGAATAGAATAGAAAAGGATAGGATAGAAAAGGATAGAATAGAATAGAATAGAATAGAATAGAATAGAATAGAATAGAATAGAATGTAGTATAATATAATGTAATGTAATGTAATATAATGTAATGTAATATAATGTAATATAATATAATGTAATGTAATACAATATAATATAATATAATATAATATAATATAATATAATATAATATAATATAATATAATATAATATAATATAATATAATATAATATAATATAATATAATATAATATAATATAATATAATATAATATAATATAATGTAATATACAACTTAATATATAACATAATATACATTTAAATAAAATAAAATAAAATAAAATAAAATAAAATAAAATAAAATAAAATAAAATAAAATAAAATAAAATAAAATAAAATAAAAATCCAGGAGGCCCAGCAGGATGTTCCAGCCGAGCTTGCAGAGGATCTCTGCCCAGGTGAGCTCCGTGTGCCGGTGTTTGATGGATGCCCTCGGAGCTCCCCGCCTGTGCCGTGCCATAAATCAGGATTTCCATCCCCTGCGTGTCAGAGCGGGGCTGGGCCGCAGATGAAAGGCAGCTGCCTCCTCCTGCTGCTCCGGCAAAGGAAAACATCCCCGCGCCGGCCCTGAGCCGCTCCAGCGTGAGCAAGGATAAAAGAGAACAAACGCACCCGAGCCATTGATGTTCGGCACAGGGAGCGGCTGCAAGCGTTCACACCTGAGCGGCAGGTGAAGAACTCAGAGAGCAGAGCAAGGACAAATCGGGGAATTCCGGGAGTGCCGAGGGGCTCCGACCCAGCCCGGTCACCAGGAGCCGTGTGGAGATCAAAGTGAGGTTCCTCAGGACACCCCAAACTGCTGAAATTCAGCTTTTCCCTCCTCTACCCTGGCGTTCAGGACGCTCCCCAGCTGCCCCTGCTGTCCCAGACTCGCAGAGGTGGAGGAGTTTAGGATCCCCTGGTGTTTGTAGAGCACATTCCCTCATCCCTGCCCCGTTCTGCCAGGCTGGGAATAAAAACAGGTCTTGAGATTAGTTCTGAACACATTTCCTCAACCCTGTGCTGAGCACATTTCCTCATCCCTGCCCTATCCAGGATCCCACTCCAGCAGGCTGGGAATAAAAACAGGTCTTGAGATTAGTTCTGAACACATTTCCTCATCCCTGCCCCGTCCAGGATCCCACTCTGCCAGGCTGGGAATAAAAACAAATATTGGAGATTGGTTCTGAACATTCCCTCATCCCTGTTCTGAAGATGTTCCCTCATCCCTGCCCCATCCAGGATCCCACTCCGGCAGGCTGGGAATAAAAACAGATATTGGAGATTAGTTCTGAACATTCCCTCATCCAGGATCCTGCCCTGCCCGGCTGCAATTAAAACACAGATTGGATGTTTGGATATTCTGTGCAACCCTTTCCCCATCCCTGCCTCTGGAATTCCCTCCTCAGGCCGGGATCCCCCAGCCCAGGGGGTTCTGTGCACTCCCAGCCCCCTCCTGGGACATTCTGCCCCTCCCAGGTGAAATTCCCACAGCTCACACTGCAGGATTTCCAAACTCATAGCACAGAATTTTCAAAATTCACGGCACCAAAGAAAAGTTTTATCAATTTCTTCCCCTCTTGTGCAACTTCCCTCTGGCTCACAGAAGTCTCTGTAAAACCTCTTTCCCACCAAAACACCGTTCCAGGTGAGAGCAGAGAGGGGTCACAGGGCCTCCCTCTCCTCTCCTCTCCTCTCCTCTCCTCTCCTCTCCTCTCCTCTCCTCTCCTCTCCTCTCCTCTCCTCTCCTCTCCTCTCCTCTCCTCTCCTCTCCTCTCCTCTCCTCTCCTCTCCTCTCCTCTCCTCTCCTCTCCTCTCCTCTCCTCTCCTCTCCTCTCCTCTCCTCTCCTCTCCTCTCCTCTCCTCTCCTCTCCTCTCCTCTCCTCTCCTCTCCTCTCCTCTCCTCTCCTCTCCTCTCCTCTCCTCTCCTCTCCTCTCCTCTCCTCTCCTCTCCTCTCCTCTCCTCTCCTCTCCTCTCCTCTCCTCTCCTCTCCTCTCCTCTCCTCTCCTCTCCTCTCCTCTCCTCTCCTCTCCTCTCCTCTCCTCTCCTCTCCTCTCCTCTCCTCTCCTCTCCTCTCCTCTCCTCTCCTCTCCTCCTTTCATTTCAAAGGATAAACTTCATTTTCCTCTTTAAAAACTCTTTTAAAAACCCTCCTGATGTTTCTCTAAACAATTCCCAGCCACTTGCTTTCAAGTGAAGTCCCCATTTGATCTGTCACAAGCCAGCAGCTCTGATGAGCTGAGAATCGATATTATTTTTTAAATCATTAATCCCAGATGAAATAGGATGCAATAATTTGCATTTCCCTGTGTTTGCTCGTTCCAAAGAGCGACAGAGAAGGCTGGGCAAAGTGGATCTGATAAAAAACAAAATGCTGGAGTGGCTGAGCTGAGCTCAGGATGGGGAATGTGCATTTACACACTGGGGAAGGGGGGGTGGAAAATGTCACAGCTGAATTCCACTCGCTGATTTCAGGAATCCTAAGGGGTTTAGGAAATGTCATCATCTTCATACCTGATCTGCCCTTGGGTTTGGAATTTGGGGAAATCAGCCCCACTTGAAATTTCACCTGCAGCATTTCCTCCAGCTGGGAGAGGAAGAATTCTGACTTCAGCACTCATTATTGTTTCATTATTGTGCAATTCCAGCCCCTCTTCATCCTGTCCTGGGTGAATCCACCTGGGGGTGGCACGGAGAGTTCTGGGCTGGGGACAGGGTGGGGATGGGGATCCAGGTGACCTCGGGGGGCTTTTCCACCCTGGGGTTGTGGAAAGGGGCCAATGACAAAATCTGAGCTCCCTCTGGACGCTGCCCTGGGAAGGAGACAGCCACCCCTGAATGAAATTAAATTAAACTGCAAATTTAATTTCACTAGGATTTGAGCAGGGGCACTCCCAGTTCCGCCTCCCTCTGGAAAATCCTGGGCAAAGAGATGTCACAGACACATTTCCTGAAAAATCCTTTCCTTAGGATCTTAGAAGCTTCAGCTTCTCCACGTTTTGCTGCTTTGGAATGGGATCTGGAGAATTGTTTACCCAGCCTGTGAATTGTTTTTACTGGATGACCAATGGCAGCCAGCTGTGTCGAGGCTGTGAGCAGCCACAAGATTTTATTGTCATTCTTTTTTTTTCTTTTTTAGCTTTCTGATGAAATTCTTTCTTCTATTCTTTAGTACAGTTTAAATATAGCATTTACTTTTAATATATATCATAAAATAATAAATCAGTGTTCTGAAACACAGAGTCAAGGTTCCCATCTCTTCCCTCATCCTGGGACCCTGTGAACACCACCACAAAGAGATTTTTCAGAAAAGATGACTGTGGCAAGAGTGTGTTGTAATTAGGAAATAATTGGCTTCTGATTGTGATGGTGTGAATTATCCCATCTGCATTGCCTCACCCTTCTCACGAGACTGAAAATGGAATAAAAGTGTTTTAAAACGCCTCTCAGGTGCCCCATCTGTGGGTCAGGAGAAGGGAATTGTCCGACAGCTCCTGAGCACTTCTGGCTGCGTGCAGCAGAGGGAAGCAGCCGGCCCCGGAACGTGCTCGGCCACCCAATTTAAACATTTATTTAAACATTTAAACATTTCCTCCTGCTCAGCCCGTGCCGAGCTCAGAGCTCGCTGCAGGTGGGATTTCCTCTGGCTTTAGGGAAAACTCCCGGAGCTCAGGAAAAGCACCCAGCAAAGCAGGAGCAGGGTTTTGCTTTGCTCGCCCAGACCTGGCTTCAGGTGTTGGTGCTTTACCAGAAAAACTTACTGCAAATACAAAACTTACTGCAAATACAAAACTTACTGCAAATACAAAACTTACTGCACAGATACAAAATCTGTGCTGCCCCAGTTCCCCTTCCCGCCCCAGTTCCCATTCCTGCCCTATTTCCCATTCCTGCCCAAATTCCCCTTCCTGCCCCAATTCCCCTTCTGGCCCCAGTTCCCATTCCTGCCCCAGTTCCCCTTCCCTCCCCTTCCATCCCCAATTCCCCTTCCAGCCCCAGTTCCCTTTCCCGCCCCAATTCCTCTTCCAACCCAAATTCCCCTTCCGGCTCCAATTCCCCTTCCCTCCCCAGTTCCCCTTCCAGCCCCAGTTCCCCTTCCTGCCCCAATTCCCCTTCCAGCCCCAATTCCCATTCCTGCCCCAGTTCCCCTTCCTGCCCCAATTCCCATTCCTGCCCCAATTCCCATTCCCGCCCCAATTCCCCTTCCAGCCCAAATTCCTCTTCCTTCCCCAATTCCCCTTCCTGCCCCAGTTCCCTTTCCCACCCCAATTCCCCTTCCAGCCCCAATTCCCATTCCTGCTCCATTTCCCCTTCCCGCCCCATTTCCCCTTCCTGCCCCAAGTCCCATTCCCGCCCCAATTCCCCTTCCAGCCCCATTCCTGCCCCAGTTCCCATTCCTGTCCCAATTCCCCTTCCCGCCCCAGTTCCCCTTCCCGCCCCAGTTCCCCTTCCAGCCCCAATTCCCCTTCCCTCCCCATTTCCCATTCCCACCCCTTCCCCTTCCAGCCCCATTCCCGCCCCAGTTCCCATTCCCGCCCCAGTTCCCCTTCCTGCCCCAATTCGCCTTCCCTCCCCATTCCAGCCCCAATTCCCCTTCCTGCTCCAGTTCCCATTCCAGCCCCAATTCCCCTTCCCTCCCCAGTTCCCCTTCCCGCCCTGTGCCCGGGAAGCTGAAGGAGACAATTCCCCGATCCTGCTCTAAAGAAGATTTGTGGGAAGGGAGGCAGAAGGAGACAGCCCAGGTAGGAATAATTATGAAGCTGTTAAAAGCTCAGATCATATGATAAAACCTCAGGACTAAATTGCTTTGAAATACAGATTTCTTCCTTTCCTCACCACTTAAGGTAAAATAATATTGAATAACTGCTGTCTCGGGTTAGATCTAAAGGTTAAAGGCTGGTAATTACTGATTATTTAAAGGGTGGCTGTAATGAACTAAGACAAAGAGACTCACATTTCTAAACTGTATTTTAAGGTGGGAATGTGACTGCCAGGAAATTGCTCCTGGGTCTGGAGCCAAGCTGAGATTTGCAATAAAATCCTCCCAGTCCCAGGAAATGTGCAGGGCTCCAGTTCAGGACACTGCTGCTTTCAGATCAAAATACAGATATTTTTCTTTTTGTAGGGAGCTTGTATTTCCCATGCTGGTAAACACCCAAATTTGATTAAATCCGGGAGTTTTGCAGGGTGAGACACAAACCCAATTCTTCCAGCACAGAGCTGCAAACCGTCCCAGCTCAGTTCCAGCTCCCATTTCATTTCAGCTCTGGGTTTGGGGTGTTTGGGGCTCCATGGGTTCCACACACCTTCCCTTCCCCTACAACCTCCCAGTGAAGTTCCATCCAGCCACAGCTGATTAATGCATCAGCAGAACTCTCCTCTGCCTTCTCCCTCTGCCAGATAAAATCCATTTATTACCCTGTCCCTCTCCAGGCCAGGGAAGCTCACCTGGCTGTCCCATATTGTCATTTTAATTAAAGCCCCGTCCTGGGCATGGCCTGTGCTGCTGAGGCCCTGATAAGGATCCTGTGATCAGTGGATTGGTGATGCTATCTGGGCCAGCCCATGATTACCTGCCAGCACAGAGGGGATGTTATTAAACAGACCCCCATGAAAACCCCACTGGGATCCTTCCTCTCCTCCACGGAGAAAAGGAGGAGCTGCTGCTGCTGCCTCACCCAGGAAAGTTTTGCTGCTCTGCTGCAATTTGTTAGAGGAGAAACACCAACTTTAATATCAATTAACTCCTGGGGGATGATGGCTCCCGAGGGCCTGCCTGGCTGGAATGATGGAGTTTGCTTTCCCAAACCCAGTTCTGCTCCCCTTTGCCAAACAACCCCAGCTCTGGTTTCCAAACCCAGTTCTGCTTTCCCTTCCCCAACCCAGCTCTGCTCCTTTCCCAAACAAACCCAGCTCTGCTTCCCTTCCCCTTCCCAACCCCAGCTCTACTTCCCTTTCTCAAACCCAGCTTTGCCTCTCTTCCCAAACCCAGCTCTGTCTCCCCTTCCCAAACCCAGCTCTGCTTCCCAAACCCAGCTCTGCCTCCTTTTCCCAACCCCAGCTCTGTCTCCCCTTCCCAAACCCAGCTCTGCCTCCCCAGCTCTGCCTCCCTTTCCCAAACAAACCCAGCTCTGCTTCCTAAACCCAGCTCTGCCTCCCCTTCCCAAACCCATCTCTGCTTCCTTTCCCAAACAAACCCAGCTCTGCTTCCCTTCCCCTTCCCAAACTCAGCTCTGCTTCCCAGACCCAGCTCTGCCTCCCTTTGCCAAACAAACCCAGCTCTTCCTCCCTTTCCCAGCCCCAGCTCTTCCTCCCTTTCCCAGACCCAGCTCTTCCTCCCTTTCCCAAACCCAGCTCTGCCTCCCTTTCCCAAACAAACCCAACTCTGGTTTCCAAACCCAGCTCTGTTCCTCTTCCCAGATCCAGCTCTGCTTCCCAAACCCAGCTCTGCCTCCCTTTCCCAAACCCAGCTCTGCCTCCCCTTCCCAAACCCATCTCTGCTTCCCCTTCCCAGCCCCAGCTCTGTTTCTCTCCCAGTTTTGGGTTCCTGATCTCCCCTGGCACAGAAGCCATGGCAGGGAATTCCCACAGCCAGCTTTCCTTGCCTTGATCCCACCCTGGATCCCCAACAGCCCCAGGTGGCTCCCAGCTCTGTGCAGCAGTTCCAGGTGAGGCAGAGCTGTCACAGCCTGAGGTTTCTCCCATTTCAGTATTTTTTCACCAAACCAACCCTTTATTTCTCAGTAACCAGGCCCAGCTTCCAGAAGGAGCTGCTGTTCCTGTCCTTCCCCAAAAACCACCTCAGCTCCTGGGACCTCACAGCCACCAGCAGAATAAAACACCCTCCCACCCCTGCTCAGCCCAGGATGAAGAAACAACCCAAAATTTCTGGGAATCCAGCCCTTCCAAATGAACTTAAAACGTCTCAGACCAGTAATAGTGGTTAAATTCATACTAAAAAATGGACTTGTACAAGGAGGAATTAATTTTCAAACTGCAGCTGTAAGAAAGAAGAGTTTCTGGGCAAATGTCAGAGTCATCAGCAGCTTCTCTAAAATCCATTGTTTTATCTCAAACCCAAAAAAAAATCATGAAAGAAAAGCCACCAAAGGGAGTTGGCAGCTGATAAAAACATTACTCCCAATAAACTCAAGCACTGTAGCAGGTAAAAGATGGAAATTCATCAGAACTTAATGAATTGCTCCTTAAAAAAAACCCTTATCTTGCTCATCCATATGCATTTGGGGGGGCTCACAGTCCCAGCTCCGTTTTAAAGGAGCCCCGAGCCCTCCCAGGAGGGACTTCCCAGGATTTGTGTGCTGCCAGCTCCATCTATTGATGGAGAGCAGGACAGGGAGGGGATCCCGGGGGCCTTGGCGCCCCAGAAGCAGATCCTGAGGAATTGGGGTGCTCTGAGTCTGGTTTACACTCAGGGTAAAATTGGGGTGCTGTGGGTTTGTGTTGAATTGAAGGAATTGGGGTGCTGGAATTGGGGTGCTGTGGGTTTGCTTTGAAGGAATTGGGGTGCTGGAATTGGGGTGCTGTGGGTTGGTTTTAAACTGAGGAATTGGGGTGCTGTGAGTTTATTTTGAATTGAAGGAATTGGGGTGCTCTGGGTCTGTTTTACACTCAAGGAAAAAATGGGGTGCTGTGGGTTTGTTTTGAATTGGAGGAATTGGGGTGCTGGAATTGGGGTGCTGTGGGTTTCTTTTGAAGGAATTGGGGTGCTGTGGCTTTGTGGAGGTGCTGTGGGTTTGTTTTGAAGGAATTGGGGTGCTGGAATTGGGGTGCTCTGGGTCTGTTTTACACTCAGGGTAAAAATTGGGATGCTGTGGGTTTGCTTTGAATTGGAGGAATTGGGGTGCTGGAATTGGGGTGCTGTGGGTCTGTTTTACACTCAGGGAAAAAATGGGGTGCTGTGGGTTTGTGTTGAAGGAATTGGGGGGCTGTGGCTTTGCTTTGAATTGAAGGAATTGGGGTGCTGGAATTGGGGTGCTGTGGGTTTCTTTTGAAGGAATTGGGGTGCTGTGGCTTTGTGGAGGTGCTGTGGGTTTGTTTTGAAGGAATTGGGGTGCTGAGAATTGGGGTGCTGTGGGTTGGTTTTAAACTGAGGAATTGGGGTGCTGTGGGTTTGCTTTGAATTGAAGGAATTGGGGTGCTGGAATTGGGGTTTGTTTTGAATTGAAGGAATTGGGGTGCTAGAATTGGGGTTTGTTTTGAATTGAATATGATCTATTATTATATGATATAATATAATATATTGTGACATGATATGATAAGATATGATATAATATAATATAACAATATAACAACATAGCAACATATAATATATAATAACCATATGTAGTTAATATATATAACTAATATATAATAAATATCTTTTAATAGAATACATAAATACAAATATAAAATAACACTATACATATACATAATATAAATATAAATATAAATATAAATATAAATATAAATATAAATATAAATATAAATATAAATATAAATATAAATAATATAAGTATAAAGCCTTTAATAAAAACCCTTGAATTCTTTTAAGCAGAAGCATTTCAAGACTCCTCAGGCAGCTCAGGGTGTGAGAGCAGAGCGCTGTCACAGTGGCTGTGGGGCAGCCACACATTTATTAAAATAAATTGTGCAGAATTTTCCCTGTGGCCAAAGGCAAGGCAGAGGCCACCCACTGCACATTTTAAAATTTTTGTACATTAAATTTTTGGCAGGCTTCTCCTGTGTTTTGCTGCTTTGGAATGTGGTTGGGACGTTGTTTACCAGCTGGGGATTGTTTGATTGGTTCCATGTGAATTGTTTTTACTTAATGGCCAATCCCTGTCCAGCTGTGTTGGGGCTCTGGAGAATCTCAAGTTTTTAATTAGTATTTTGTTAAGCCTTCTGTCTGTGTCCTTTCTCTGTTCTTTAGTATAGTTCAGTACAGCATTCTTTAATATTATACAATATCATAAAATAATAAATTAGCCTTCTGAGAACATGGAGTCAGATTCATCATTTCCTTCCTGCCACGGGGACCCCGAAAATCCCACAGCTCTGGGATGATCCTTCCCCTTTGCTCTTCTATGGATGGAACTCCCCACCCACCACCAACCTCAGATTTTGCTGATGATTTGCCAAGAAAAGCCGAGGATTTGGGATGGATGATTCCCTCCTGACCCCAAGGTTGGGGATTCAAGGATCCATCCAGCTCCAGCTGAAGGGCAGGACAAAGTGAAGCCCTTGAATGTCACTGAGGAGAGGGACAGGAAACGAGGAGCTCAGAGCTTCAGGAATTCCAGTTTTAGGATCTGTGTCTATATTGGATGGATGATGTAACACACACACACACATATATATATATATATATATATATTTATATATTGCAAAATCTTCTGTTTGATGCCTCAGCACTCAGGGCTTTGCTCATTTGGTACAGAGCATTTTGTGCCAGTAAAAAATGCGGTTTGTGTTTAAATTTCCCATGGAGTGCAGATGTGAGGCTGCAAAAGGAACGAACCCAAAGGGGCGTAGAGCAATTCCCCCTGCCCACTTCCCAGCGCCTCCCCCTCCCCAAAATCATTTTATTTCTGTTCCCTTCTGTTGTTATGAGAACAAAAGAATTAAAAACAACTCCAAGGATCACCCCGTTATCTCGTGGCAATAATTCAGTTAAAGTTGCCAACACCAGGCCAGGCACCCCAAAGTGCACACAGGAGTTTTGGGTCATTCCTGCTGCAGCAAGGAACATTTTTTTCCCTTTTCCACATGAATGCCTGAAACCCCCTTGGGGAATGTCTGACCCTGTCAAAACAAAGGCAGGGAGATTTTTAAGGAACAGTTGTGTGAACAAGTAGGACAAAATCCACGAAGAGTGAGCAGGAGAGAGGGAAATGCAGTTTGAGTCTCAAAATGGAGCCAGAAGAGCCCTGGATTCAGGAATGTGTGGGCATGGATGCACATCCCCATCTCCCTGTGGGCCAGAATTCCCACTCTGCTTCCTGCCCTTCCCACTGCTCTCACTGGTCTGGGAGCTCCTGGATGTGCTCATTCCCCCCCCTCCAAAAAAGCAGGGAAGGATAAACACCCCCAAACCACCCAAATCAACCCAAACCTACCCAAACCAACAAAAAAAACCAGGAGTGGATAAACACCCCCAAACCAACCCAAACCAAACCAACCCAAAACAACCCAGACCAACCAAAAAAAACAGGAATGGATAAACACCCCCAGACCAACCCAAACCAACCCAAACCAACTCAAACCAACCCCCCAAACCAACCCAAAAAAACAGGAATGGATAAACACCCCCAAACCACCCAAATCAACCCAAACCTACCCAAACCAACCCCCCAACCAACCCAAAAACCAGGAATGGATAAACACCCCCCAAACCAACCCAAACCAACCCAAACCAACCCAGACCAACCCAAACCAACCCAAACCAACTCAAAAACCAGGAATGGATAAACACCCCCCAAACCAACCCAAACCAACCCAAAAAACCAACCCAAACCAACCCAAACCTACCCAAACCTACCCAAAAACCAGGAATGGATAAGCACCCCCCAAACCAACCCAAAACAACCCAAAAAATCAACCCAAACCAACCCAAACCAACGCAAAAACCCAACCCAAACCTACCCAAAGCTACCCAAACCAACCCAAAAAACCAGGAATGGATAAACACCCCCCAAACCAACCCAAACCAATGCAAAAACCCAACCCAAACCTACCCAAACCTACCCAAACCTACCCAAACCAACCCAAACCAACCCAAACCAAACAAACCTACCCAAACCTACCCAAAACAACCCAAACCAGCCCAAACCAACCCAAAAAACCAGGAATGTATAAACACCCCCCAAACCAACCCAAACCAACCCAAAAAACCAGGAATGTATAAACACCCCCCAAACCAGCCCAAACCAACCCAAAAACCCAGGAATGGATAAACACCCCCCAAACCAACCCAAAGCAGCGGCACAGCATCACCCAGGGCACTGTAAAGTGCTTTTCTTTGCCTTCAATGAGAGCTAAAAGCAGAGAGATTTCACCCCAACTCCTGGCAGGACGTTTCCCTGCCACCCCCAAAGCTCCACGAGGCAGCAGCCAAAGCTTCTCCAGGAATTTTTCAGCGGCTATCACTGAAATGGAAAGCCCTGTGAGGTCACTGGGGGAGGCAGGGCAGCCTGATTTTGTGATATTTCTCTTTTTCCCCGCCTGAAGCAGCGGCGCCGGGGAGCTCTGCAGGCAGGATTCCAGCTGTGGCTGGCACAGGTGTGAAATAGGAATGCACAGGATGCTCTCCCCACCTCAGAATTGGGAATTTACCCCATCCTGAGAGCCTCTAAACACCTGGAGATATTTATGTGTCATTTTTAGTCGGGCATGGGCCCAGGATTCATTCCTCAGCAGTTTCTTTCACCAGATCCTTCTCAGAAAGGAGGAAATTTGTCTCTTTTTTTGGACATTCTGCCCGTTACAGAATGCAGAAATCTGGTAGTTAAATTCCTCCTGCCTTGTACTGCTTTGCCTCCATAACTTTTAAACCCCTGAAAGAACATAAAGTTAAAATTTTAATGGCATTTCAGCAGAACCCCTTTGAATTTTGTATTAGATCTCAATTTAGCCTCCAGTAAAGCCTTCAGGAAAAAAAAAAAAAATCCGATGCTTAAAAATGTAATAATCATACAGGAACCTTCCAAAGGCAGCATCAAATAGAATAAAATATATTTTATTAATGAGACAATTCATAAAATTACCAGCCCTGCCACTCTGTGCCTGCAGGAGAGACATCCTGGGCTGGGCTGGTTCTGAATTCACCCTGACTGCTGGGGGTGCTCCATGGGCTGGGGGAAACCAGGGGAATTGGCCATTTCAGGGATTTTTGTCAGGAAATCCCAGCTCTAAGAGTAATAAAAAATCAAAAGTGTTTTAGGAGCACTCCATCGGGGTTTTGTTTCTGCAGGGAAGGGTGTGGAGCCATCAAAAAGGTCGCTGTGAAGCTCTGGATTCCCAATGAAATTGGGAATTGGCTCCTTGCTCTGGGAAATGGCTGAGCTGAGCCCTGAAATCCCAATAAAACCCTGGGAATTGACTCCTTGCTCAGGGAAATGACTGAGCAGAACCCTGAATTCCCAATAAAAGTGGGAATTCACTCCTTGCTCAGGGAAATGGCTGAGCAGAGCCCTGAATTCCCTATAAAACCCTGGGAATTCACTCCTTGCTTGAGGAAATGGCTGAGCAGAGCCCTGAATTCCCAATAAAACCCTGGGAATTGACTCCTTACTTGGGGAAGTCACTTAGCAGGACCCTGAATTCCCAATAAAACTGGGAATTGACTCCTTAGTTGGGGAAATAACTGAGCACAGCCCTGAATTCCCAATAAAACTGGGAATTAACTCCTCGCTCAGGGAAATGAGCGACCAGAACCCTGAATTCGCTATAAAACCCTGGGAATCCACTCCTTGCTCAGAGAAATGAGGGACCAGAGCCCTGAATTCCTAATAAAACCCTGGGAATTGACTCCTTGCTCAGGGATATGATTGAGCAGAGCTCTGAATTCCCAATAAAACTGGGAATAAACTCCTTGCTTGGGAAAATGAGTGACCAGAGCCCTGAATTCCCAATAAAACCCTGGGAATTCACTCCTTGCTTGGGAAATGACTGAGCAGAGCCCTGAATTCCCAATAAAACTGGGAACTGACTCCTTAGTTGGGGAAATGAGTGACCAGAGCCCTGAATTCCCAATAAAACTCTGGGAATTGACTCCTTGCTCAGAGAAATGACTGAGCAGAACTCTGAATTCCCAGTAAAACTGGGAATTGACTCCTTGCTCAGGGAAATGAGTGACCAGAACCCTGAATTCCCACCAAAAAAAAAATTCCTCAACGGATCCACCTTGGGCAGCACAAGAGCCCAGCCAGGGCTGCACCCAAGATGAACCAAAATGGCCCCAAAATGAACCCAAGATGAACCAAAATGGTCCCAAAATGAACCCAAGATGAACCAAAATGGCACAAAATGAACCCAAGATGAACCAAAATGGTCCCAAAATGCACAACCAGTCAAGGGGTCCCTCATTTTCTTAAGTTCTGCTCCGTTTGCATATTGGAGTTAATTGTCCAATTCCAGCTTTAGGTGATGAAGTCCCATCCTGCTTGTTTTCCTCTCTTCAATTCACCATTTTTTAGACTTTTTGGGCCTGAAATTTGGGTCATTTGTCCTCTGTCCCCAGCCAGAGAAGGAATTGTTTTGTCTCTGTGGAGAGAGCTCGCCAACACTTCATGTGAAGCTCAGAGCTGCACACTAAAGCAGCAAAAAATGTGGAAATATAAAAGTTAAACCTGAGGCACCAGGAGGGCTGAGAGCTTCACTGATTATTGGTCATTCCTGCCCGGCAAACCCCAACAGCAAAGGCAGGGAATTGTCGTTTTTCATTGGGAATTCCTGCCAGAACTGGGACAGGAGCTGCCAACCTCACCCCAGGGCTCCAGAGGCAGCTCCAGCCTGGGAGTTCTGAGCAGCAAAAACACAGCCTGAGCCCTAAAACCCCAAACCACCCCACACAGACAGAGCTCAACATCCCAAAACGCTTCTGGGATAATTCCAGCCCGGATATCCCACAGGCTGGAACACCCCAAGTTTTCCCCACAAGTCTGGAAGAGCCAGAGCTGTGAGGGGAGGGATTTTCTGAGCTGTTCTCACCCTGCAAACCTTCCCAGCGCAAACAGACGGAAAAACAGCAAATAATTAGGGGAGGAAGAGGCAGATTTGCAAATATTTGCGCTCTGAATGTCAAACCTGAAGGAATGAGGGAGGCTTTTCTCTCCCCCACGGACAGCAATTACACACAAGTGCAGTTTACAAGATCCCTTTCATTGTCTATTTGCTCATTTGTCGCTTTCTGGGTTTGTAAACAGCGCCTCGAACCCGAATTGAAGGAGCTGTAAAGTTGGGGAATAATTTATCACTGAAAATCTGCCAAAAAATCCAATTAGGAGAATTTGTTCTTCATTTAAAGCATGGCTGGCTCGGCAGGGAATGTGCAGCCCTGATTTCCAGCTCTCCCAGGGGCCTCCACAGGGCTGGGAAGTGTCTGCTGGAGCAAAGGCAGGGATTCATCCAAAAATTCCTTTGGAGGCGCCTGTTGTGGTGTTGAGGGTCCCCAGGACGAGGTGAGAGGTGAGAATTGACTCCAAGTGCTCAGAAGGCTGATGTATATTAATTATATTATATTATATTATATTATATTATATTATATTATATTATATTACATATTACATTACATTATATTACATTATATTACATTACATTATATTACATTACATTATATTACATTATATTATATTGATATACTCAAACTATACCAAAGAAAGAAAAAGGAGACATCAGAAGGCTAGAAAAAAAATGAATAATAAAAATCTGTCACTGACCAAAGAGTCCAACACAGCTGGACTGCAATTGGCCATTAATTAAAAACAATTCACATGGAACCAATCCAAGATCATATCATATTGTAATGATACACTAAAACTATACTAAAAAAAACAGAAAGGAGACATCAGAAGGCTAGAAAAAGAATGAATAATAAAAACTTGTGACAGACTCAGAGTCCGACACAGCTGGACTGGGGTTGGCCATTCATTAAAAACAGTTCACACGGAACCAATCAAAGATGCAGCTGTTGGTGAGCAACCTCCAGAGCACATTCCCAGCAATCGGATAATTATTGTTTACAGTCCTTTTCTGAGGCTTCTCACCTTCTCAGGAGAAGAATCCTGGCGAAGGGGTTTTTCAGAAAATGTGACAGTGACAGGCACCTGAGGATTGGCCCTGGCTCCAATCCCTGCCCGGAGCAGGAGCAGGTGGGGCTGAAGGGAACGTGCAGCCCTGAGTTCCAGCTGCCCAGGACCTGCAGAGGGCTGGGATGAAGGGAACGTGCAGCCCTGATTTCCAGCTGCCCCAGGACCCCCAGAGGGCTGGGAAGTGTCTGCCGGACCCAAGGCAGGGATTCACCCAACAATTCCTTGGGAGGCACCTGTGGATCGGCCCTGGCTCCAATCCCTGCCCGGAGCAGGAGCAGGTGGGGCTGAAGGGAACGTGCAGCCCTGATTTCCAGCTCTCCCAGGGACCTCCAGAGGGCTGGGAAGTGTCTGCTGGATGGACCCAAGGCAGGGATTCACCCAACAATTCCTTGGGAAGCACCTCAGGATCGGCCCTTGCCCCAATCCCTGCCCGGAGCAGGACCGGCTGGGGCTGGGTGCTGAGGGCAGGGCGTCACCTCCAGACACAGAAATCTGGTGCTGAATTTTACGCTTTCCTTACAACTCCAAGATGCAAAGCACTTGATGAATTCTAGGGAAAGTCCGGGAGGCATTTGCTGTGCTGGCACACTTTCTCCTTCCTAGACAGAGTGGAAAAGCTTTTCCCTGCCATGTAGGCGACAAGAGACGCATTAGACGGGGATCCGGAGCTGTCCGAAGGTCAGCGCCTGTTCCCGGCCTCTTTCGGCACAAGCCCCTGTGTCCCTGCAGATCCCCACGAGCTGATTTGTTGCTCCAGGCTCTGAACGGCTCTGCTGGGAGGAACAGCTGAGATTCCCCTTTTCCCTCTGCAGCAAATCCCAGAGGAGCAACGGCAGAGCAGGATCCAGGCAGGGGAATTTAAATCCTCTGGGATGGACGGGGCAGCTCCTTCCTGCTGGCCCAGGCACAGAGGGCAGGCTGGAGAGACCCAGGGGCTTTATTAATAATAATAATGATTAATTAATCATTATCATTATTATTATAAGCTGATTATCAACAGCTTATCTTCAACAGGAAGAGCTGTTGAAAGCCTGGCAGTAAATAGGAAGATGAATAATTACTGTTATTCTATTTATAGAATTACTATCATTTGTTATTATTGCTATTATTTATAGAGTTACTATTATTATAATTACTATTACATGAACAATGTAATAGAACAACCCTGGAGCTGGGGAACACCTTGGGGCTGGAATTAAGTTGGAACCTCCACATAATGCAAAGATAGCTCAGACTGACAGATCTCAGATATCAGCTCATGTTCTGAGCCCCGTTTATTTTGATTTGAGTATTTACCACCATCCCTTTGAAAAGCTGCTACATTCAGCTGCTTGTAGCACATCTGGAGGGTTTTGCTCTTTCGAGCCCTTTCCCATCCCATATCGATGATCAGAGAGCATTTCACATTATCATTCTGCCAAGTTTCCACCCAGCTGAATCATAAATCCCCCCATCGATCCCTGGAATGATTGAATCACCAGCCTGGACCCCCAGGCCTGGAGCAGAACTCAGGGAGAGCAGCAGAGAGAGGGCTTTAATTAGGCTGATTGGGCCTGGAGCTCCATCAAAAAGCAGACACAGGCTTTGTTCCTCCTCCCTGTTTTCTCTCCTTAAAACCACTGGTGACCCGAGGGGCATGGTAACAAATGGGTAACAAATCCATTTTCTGGGGACTCCTGTGCCTGATTCCGGGGATGGAGGGGTTCAGGACGCTCCAGGTGTGGTGTTTGTGAGGGTCCCCGGGAGGAGGGAAAAGATGAGAATCTGACTCCTTGTTCTCAGGAGGCTGATTTATTATTTGATGATATTATATTTTAAAAATGCTGTACTAAAACTACACTAAAGAAAAAGAAAGGTCACACCGGAAGGTTTAAATGAAAACCTGTGACTGACTCCTCAGAGTCTGACACAGCTGATGGTGACTGGTCATTAATTAATAACAATTCACATGGAACAAATCAAACATTTACCTGTGGGTAAACAATGTCCAAGCCACATTCCAAAGCAGCAATCAGATAATTGTTGTTCTCATTGGGCAAAGAGATTTTTCAGAAAATATCCTGGTGACATGGGGAGGGATGGGTCTGCGCATCAAATCCACCAGTCTCCTCCATATTTCATTATTTCACACCTTGGCAATCATTTCAGCCCGAGGAGGAGCCCAACGCTGCCCAGAAACAGCTCCTCACTTTTCATAGTTTAGGAAGGTTTATTAAACCTTATCAAAAATACAACAGGAGACTGAATAAAGAAGAAAGGTTACAGTGCTGGGAGCAAAAGATTTTCCCTGCCATGTGCTCAGCCCCCTCCCAATGGAGGTTTTCCCTTTTTAACCCTTTAACCCCTCCCAAAGCTCTGTCCATCAGCCCCTTCTTTGCTGTCCAGGGGTGGAGATCTCTTCCTCAAACCCTGACTGGAGCTCAGGTGTTCCACAGTGACAGCCAGCCCTCCCAGCTGTCCCCTGATAACCACAGGAGGGGTACAACAGAACTATAAACCTATAAAACTTTTCTAAACCTATGATTCAGATAGCAAGGCAAGGTGTATTTATTCTGTTCACCATCTGCATGGCAGCTGGCTCCTGTTCAGGGGCAGTTTTCCTTATCTCTCCCACACCCAATCCTCTCTCAGGGTAGACATCTGCTGATAAGAGGCCATTGAATGTCCCTGCAGGGCTGATAAGAGCTGCAGCATCCCATTGGGAGATGTGAGCCCAGGGGGAGGAGCCAAGCATTCCTACCCGGGTAGAATCTGGAGATTCTGGAACACCAGCACGGCTTCTCCCCTGCATTCCCAGAGGAGCAGCAGCTGCCTCTGCCCCTGGATCTCCAGAGGATTCTGCCCCCTGCTCCAGGATCCTGCTCCAGCAGAACCACCCCTGGCCCTGCAGGAGGGCTGAGCCACAATTCCAATGGCCCTGCTGCAGCACCCTGACCCACAGGGTGTCAGGCTGTGCTCTGGCTCTGGCACTGTTGGTTTGGTTCGCTGCATTGTTCATTTTATCCTTTTCTTCCCTAATAAAGAACTGTTATTCCTATTCCCATAATTTTTGTTGCCTAAGAGCCCCTTAATTTAAAATTTATAACAATTTGGAGGGGGTTCATTTTCTCCATTGCAGGGGAGGCTCCTGCCTTCCTCAACAGGCTTTCCAAACCAACACAACCGACATAAATGACATTTGTCCGTTAATTGTGAGAGTCAATCGTGGCATTCCTGGCTTTGCAAAGCCAGGCCCAGCAGCAGCCCAGCTCTGTCCCAGTGAAGGACAGAGCTTTCCTGCCATTCTCCTCCCTCCCCAGACACCAGCCGAGGTCTCCTTGGCTGCTCAGCTAATCCTTCCTCTGTCTTGGAGAAGAGATATGTTTTTGTCACTTCCTCCTGCTGATAAGACTTGTATCAAAGCTGGGGGGGGAGTGAATTGCAATTTTTCAATTTAAAAGCCTGCTGGTATCAGCCGGAGCCTTGGTTAAACAAATCCCTGGGGAGACAAGAGATAAGAGGAACATTTTTGTGTATTAAATGGGAGATGTTTCCCCTGCTATAGGCAGCAAATAAATATCTGAGAATTCCTTCTCCGCTCATTGATAATGACGGACTAAATAGCGCAATTAATGAGATAGCAGCCAATTAGCTGTGCTCTGCTCTGGCTGCTGGGGGGAGCTGACAAAGACATCTCCAGAACGATCTGGGAGCTTTTCCCTGCTCTGTGGCACTCAGCTGGCAGGGCCTGGCAGGTCCTGGAAGGACAGACAGACAGACACAGAGGCAGTGCCAGCACCACGGGGGAAAT
Organism: Fringilla coelebs; assembly: GCF_963513975.1. Classification (NCBI taxonomy): domain Eukaryota; kingdom Metazoa; phylum Chordata; class Aves; order Passeriformes; family Fringillidae; genus Fringilla; species Fringilla coelebs. Next base: position 2,854,745 of record NC_140052.1, read on the forward strand.
GGAATTCCTGCTGCTGCCTGGGTTATCCTGGGGTTTCCTAATTAACCAATGGTGAGGGTGTTTTAATTAAAAGACTAATCAAGTACACCTGTATCATGACTGTCTATAACAGAACAATGGGTTTCTTAATAAAGATTATTATTGATCAGCCTTCTGTCATCCATGGAGTATTATTAGCAATATACTATTGGTAATAATATTTTACCAATATTATTATACTATAATATACTAGATCAAATTATTAGCAATAATATTGGAATAGTATATTATAGTATATTAATACTGGTATAATGTTATTTTATCTATAACTATATATAAAACCATACATATAATTATATAAAAATAGAAATAGAAATAACTATACCAATATTTTTACTAACATAATATTGGTCTAGTCTATTATAGTATAATAATATTGGTATAATATTATTTTATATAAATCTCTACACATAACTATATAGAACTAGAAATAGAAATACGTATAAACCAATACCAATATTATTACCAATATAATATTGGTCTAGTATATTATAGTATAATATTATTGGTATAATATTATATTATATAAAACTATATATAAATATAGATATAAATATAATTATACCGATATTATTACCAATGTATAATGGTATAATATTATTTTATATAAATATGAATATACCAATATAATTACCAATATAATACAGGTAAATACCAATTATTACCCAGTTTACAATGACAGAGCAGCACAGCCCAGGAGGCCCAGCCAGGCAGGATGGGAACATTCATTCCCCCATAATTCCCACATCCTCCCCCCATCATTTCTCCATCATTCCCCCAAAATTCCCACATCCTTCCCCCATCATTCCCACATTCATTCCCCCATTCATTCCCACATTCATTCCCACATCATTCCTCCATCATTCCCCCATAATTCCCACATCCTTCCCCCATCATTCCTCCATCATTCCCCATCATTCCCCCATCATTCCCCCATCCTTCCCCCATCATTCCCCCATCATTCCCACATCATTCCCCCATCATTCCCACATCCCTCCCCCATCATTCCCCCATCATTCCCCCATCATTCCCCCATCATTCCCCCATCATTCCCACATCATTCCCACATCATTCCCACATCATTCCCACATCATTCCCACATCATTCCCACATCATTCCCCCATCATTCCCACATCATTCCCCCATCATTCCCCCATCATTCCCCCATCCTTCCCCCGGGATTGCTCATGGACCATTTCATTTTACCCCCCTGCTGACGGGTCCCTGCACACCCAGGGGTTTGCCTGGCTCAGCATCAGAACCTGATCAATAATCAAAGCAGCCGCGGGCGATTGGGAGCTCGGAGGGTTCGCCTTCTCCCAGCCCAGAAATTCCAGAAAAACACAGCTCAGGCTCCCTCCCTGCTCCCTTTCCAGGGAGAATCTGCCCATTTTCATTGCTGTCAGCACTCTGCTCCAGCTGAGTGCCAATTCTGGGAATGTTCCCAGCCCAGAGCTGCCCCTCCTGCCCCGCCAGCCCCGAGGAGTTTGTTGTTATTTTTATGGAGTTATTCTGCTGGGCCTGGATTTATTCGTTTCAATGACTGCTGGCTTCTTGAAGGGCCGGATTATTTCGTGGAGCCTTCCACTTTATGTTCTTTACAAATGAAATCTTTCACAGTTACACGGTGTTATTTTTATTTATATTTTATTCTCTCTTCCTGGCTATTTAGAATAAACTGCTTGCCACAGCCCCGGGAGAAAAATCCTTCAAAGCTAATGACCTTGTTAAAGGTTCACTCATCACGGTAAAATGTCAAACAAGGTACTTTAAGGTAGCAGAACTGGATGGCAAATGTAGCTTTACATTATTATTTAGGGGGAAAAAAGCTGCAGCAAACCCACACCTAGAGGTAGGGCTGTCGATTCCATGCATTTAAATGTCATTCTTGGCCATTTCTTGGCATTTTCTGTCAGGTTGAATATAACAGGGACTCCACCAACATCAGTTAACGGAGCTGCTTCTGCCACTAAACATTGCTCTGCCCTGGAAAAAGGCACAAATGAGGATTTTGCAGGGAAAAAGGTCCGCAGGATTAAGGGTTTAATTTATTTTTAGGTAGGCGCTGCTGTCCCAGGGGAGGCAGCTGCTGCAATCCTGAGTGCTCCCTCCTCACCAGGCAGCCCCACAAACCCAGGTCCTAAAACCTTCACAAGGGCCTGACAGGAACTAACCCTGCAGCTCTGGGCTGGAAAATGGGCTGGGAAATGGGCTGGAAACCCCAAATCCTGCCCCACCTCCAGGGGATTCCTGGAATCCGTGGAAGAGCTGGATTTTAATCCTAAGGAGACGTCGGGGGCTCAGCCAAAGGTGGAACACCCAGGAAGGGCTTGGGGGACACGCAGAGGGGGAGGCTTGAGGGCACCTGGGCTGGGAGGGAAGGACAGAAATCCCTCTGTGGCCTGGCAAATTCCAAATGTGTGGCTGCCACCAGGGTGCCAGCTGGGATTTCTGTGCTGGTGGCGCTCAGCAAGTTCCAGATTTCACATTTCCATCGTGATGGCCCCCAGAAATGTCCAGATTTCACATTTCTGTACTGGTGGCACCCAGAAATTTCCAGATGTCTCATTTCTGTGCTGATGGCACCCAGAAATGCCCAGATTTCACATTTCTGTGCTGATGGCACCCAGAAATTTCCAGATTTCACATTTCCATGGTGATGGCACAGAAATTTCCAGATTTCACACAGGGATTTCTGTGCTGATGCCCCCCAGAAATTCCCAGATTTCTCATTTCTGTACTGGTGGCACCCAGAAATGTCCAAATTTCACATTTCTGTGCTGATGGCACCCAGAAATGTCCAAATTTCACATTTCTGTGCTGATTTCCTCCCAGAAATTTTCAGATTTCTCATTTCTGTGCTGGTGGCCCCAGAAATGTCCAAATTTCTCATTTCTGTGCTGATCCCCCCCCCCCCCCCCCCCGAAATGTCCAAATTTCACATTTCTGTTCTGAATTCCCCCAGAAATTTCCAGATTTCATATTTCTGTGCTGATTTCCCCCCAGAAATGTCCAGATTTCTCATTTCTGTGCTGGTGGCATCAGAAATTTCCAGATTTCACATTCCATGGTGATAGCACCCAGAAATGCCCAGACTTTACATTTCTGTGCTGATGGCACCAGAAATGTCCAAATTTCACAGTTCTGTGCTGGTGGCACTGAGAAATTCCCAGATTTCACATTTCTGTTCTGATTTCCCCCCAGAAATGTCCAGATTTCTCATTTCTGTTCTGATCTCCCCCCCGAAATTTCCAGATTTCACAGTTCTGTGCTGATGGCACTGAGAAATTCCCAGATTTCTCATTTCTGTGCTGGTGGCACCAGAAATTCCCAGATTTCACCCCAATTTTCCGCTTCACTCCACAAGTGCCGAGCCCCTCCCTCCCAACCTCGTGCCCAGATTTTATTCCAGGCTCTCCTGGAGGAGATGAGATTCCCAAACCCTTTCCCACCTGCACCCTGCCACGTCCCAGAGCTGGAGCTGGGCAGTAATTAAATCCCTGGCATTGCACACCAGGGTAAGGTGTTAATAAAAAAGGAATTGCAGCTCCATTGTTTCTGCAGGTTTGGGTAATTTTGTGGCGTTTCCATCCCCCTGAACTCACTCCCAGCAAGGGCTCCCCGCACCATCTGCTGATATTTAATTAATTTATGCTAAATGTCCTGCTCTATTATTAAATCTCATTTTAGAAGCGTCCTCAGCTCGGTGCAGGGCTGCCCACATTGCAGGGACCTCACCTTTTTTCAATAATTCAGATTAAAAAAGGCTCATTAATGAGAGAGAGGTGATATCTCCCCCCCTAAAAACGAGCAAAAAGGGGAGGACAATTATTCCTGAAATAGCTGGAGATTTCCCAGAGGTAAAATTTATCTGGAAATCCTTAAGCAGTGCCAGCTCTGAGAGTCCTGGCTGAGGAGAGGCAGCTCCAGGAGCTGCAGATTCCCTCTGGGAATTCAGGAATCCCTCTGGGAATTCAGGAATCCCTCTGGCTGTCCTGGATTGCTCCAGCCCCTGCCAATGGAAAAAGTTACCAACCTTACATGAGGATCTGCAAGCCACAAAAGTCAAAGCAGGATAATAATTAGTTTGTCATAGGGTGAGAAAAATAGATTTTTGGGGGGGATTTTAGAATGGGGGTTCAGGGGGCAAAAAATAGAATGAAGATGTAATTTCATTTATGAGGATTTTGGGCAGTGCCTGGGTGCCCACAGCCCACAGAGGTCCGTGCAGAAATGAAAAGATAATTTGGTTTATGAGCCATGGGCAGTGCTTGGGCCCAGAGCCCCCAAGTGTCCCAAAAGCCCCCAAAGTTGCAGGATCCTGTCCAGGACAGACCTCCTCCCCTATTTCACTGACTTTGAGGGAACACTTAAAAATAATAATTTGATTTAATTAGCTAATATGAAGGAAGAGACGAGGATCAGCAGCTGATTAAAACGCTTGCAGAAAACAGTTATGATAAAGTGAATTAATCCTCCCAGAAAGCCAAACTGCAGCAGGTAAATCCTGCTCTGGAGCCCAGGGCTCAGCAGGCTCCTCGTGCTCTGAGGAGGCTCCTCAAGAGCCCAAATTTATCCAGAAATCCAGAGGGATTCCCACAAAACCGCAGCCGGGGCAGGATCCATCCCCCAGCTCTTATCCCATGTCAGAGTGTGGCATCGAAGAGCTGCAATTGCAGGGATTTCCAGGGATCTTGAGGAATTAATCTGAATTTCTGTCTCCCTGAGCAGCCTGTTCCTCTCTGGCAGATTCACAGAGTTATTGGAAATTGAACGTTTCCTCCTGCCCTTGGCCTGGGGATGCAGGAGGGGAATATTGCCCGGCAGGTCCCTGGGGAGTTCGGCAGGATTGCAGCAGGATTGCAGGATTCATTCAGCAGGATTGCAGAATTAATTCAGCAGGATTGCAGAATTAATTCAGCAGGATTATTTCAGCAGGATTGCAGGATTATTTCAGCAGGATTGCAGGATTAATTCAGCAGGATTGCAGAATTAATTCAGCAGGATTGCAGGATTATTTCAGTCTGATTTCAGCAGGATTGCAGGATTATTTCAGCAGGATTTCAGCAGGATTATTTCAGCAGGATTGCAGGATTAATTCAGTCTGATTTCAGCAGGATTGCAGGAATAATTCAGCAAGATTGCAGGATTATTTCAGCAGGATTGCAGGATTATTTCAGCAGGATTGCAGGATTATTTCAGCCTGATTTCAGCAGGATTTCAGCAAGATTTCAGCCTGAATTCAGCAGGATTCCAGGATTATTTCAGCAGGATTGCAGGATTAATTCAACAGGATTGCAGGATTATTTCAGCCTGATTTCATCAGGATTGCAGGATTAATTCAGCCTGATTTCAGCAGGATTTCAGAATTAATTCAGCAAGATTGCAGGATTATTTCAGCAGGATTGCAGGATTAATTAAAGTGAAATTTGGGATTAATTCCCTCTGGACATTCCCAAGCCAGGCCAGGAGTGGGGAGCAGCTTCCCAGGGGAGATTTGGGATCAGTTTTGGGATCAGTTTTGGGATCAGTTTTGGATCAGTTTGGGATCAGTTTTGGGATCAGTTTGGGGTCAGTTTGGGATCAGTTTTGGGATCAGTTTGGGGTCAGTTTTAGGATCAGTTTTGGGGTCAGTTTGGGGTCAGTTTTGGGATCAGTTTTGGTATCAGGGTGTGGGCACAGCCCCCAGGGAAGATTTGGGGTCAGTTTTGGGATCAGTTTTGGGATCAGTTTTGGGGTCAGTTTTGGGATCAGTTTTGGGATCAGTTTGGGGCCAGTTTGGGGTCAGGGTGTGGGTGCAGCTTCCCAGGGAAGATTTGGGATCAGTTTGGGGGTCAGTTTTGGGATCAATTTGGGATCAATTTGAGATCAGGTATAGGTGCAGCCCCCATGGAAGATTTGGGATAAGCTTTGGGGATCAGTTTTGGGATCAGGTGTGAGTGCAGCCCCCAGGGAAGTTTTGGGATCAGATTTGGGATCAGTTTTGGCATCAGATTTGGGATTAGATTTGGGATCAGTTTTGGGATCAGTTTTGGGATCAGATTTGGGATCAGATTTGGGATCAGTTTTGGGATCAGATTTGGGATCAGATTTGGGATCAGGTGTGTGTGCAGCCCCCAGGGAAGATCCCCCCCCATCCCTCCCCACATCCCCAGTGCCCGAGCACCATCCCTGAAGCACTCAGAGCCTTTTGAGCACTCCAATTTCTGCCAAGTGAGGTAGAAAACCTTTTAAAAAAACCCTTTTTCCATTCAGAGCATGCAGGGCCCCTCAACCCAGGCGCTGCCTTGAATTTCCAGCAGCTCCTGGAGGACGTGGGGGTCACTCCTGGCTCCAGGGGTGAAGGGTGCTCCCAGCTATCGATCCCAGCCCAGGCAGCAGGAATCAGAGCTGCTGAAATTTGATTTTTTTTTTAGCTGATGGCAACGTGCTGAATCATGGCTTCTTGCTGCACCCAGAACCAGGGGGTGCAGGTGGGGGCGGCCAAATCGAATCACGCTCGGTGCCTGCGGCAGAAATGTCTTCAGAAGACACTGAAGGGTCATCAAAAACCCCTCAGTGCAGAAAGGGCCCCTGAAATGAAATTAAAAAACAGTGGGAGTAGCAGAAAGGGGATGGAATCATGGAAATGAAAGCCTAATTTTTAATTAAAGTCTCTAAGAACACTCACGGAGGTAGGAATGCATATGCAAATGATATTATCTCGAGGAGCCGTAATTACCTGGTGGAGTGGCAGTTGTTTACGCTGAATTTGGGTTATTTTAAGGCTCATTCTGGAAAAGCTCAGCTCTCCCCGCTACTCTGAGGAGTTGGAGGTGTTGGGCACTCTGAAAAGAGAAGAATTGTGGCCAAATTTGGCACGAAAAGCCCAGGAGTGCAGGGCTGGCAGAGTGCAAACCCCGGGAGCAGAGCTTTGCTTTGCCTCGAAAAAGTTAAAAATTCACAGAGTTTCCAAAATGAAACAGCACAAATCTGATTCTTCATTATTTACTCATTGCTTTTGTTTTCTTCCCAGAGCTGGCTTCAGCTGCATAAATATTTCATGAGAACCTTATTTATATAGTCTCAAATAAAGTGAGGCTTCAAACCCAAAAATATTAACTCTGGGCTCCTCTGGAGCAGTAATTGCTTGCCTGTAAGTATAAAAGTTAGTTTAAAACTATATAAATACATCATAAAGCACGATTTGAGTGGTTCAAATAAAAAAAATCCAGATTTTAAAAAGTGGGAGACAGGCACGGGAAGAGGAGGAACAGAGAATAACAAAAAAAAAAAAAAGGACAAAAGGAATTTTGCCTTGGAGCTGGGAGCTGAACCGGGATCAGCTGGGATGGGGCAGGGGGGGTGTGGGGAGTTCATCCCTGCTGATGATGTTAATTAGCTGTGCAATGTTAATTAGCTGCTGCAATGAACAGAATGGCCCCAGCTCTGAAATTCCCAGAGCATTTCCTGCTACCAGGAGAGCTGTGGGACCCCAAAAGGGTCGGGGAGGATGCAGCCCCCAGGGATCTGGATATTCCACGGAAAAGGGAAATCCCTCCAGGCTGGGGGGTCACACCCCAGCAGGGCTCTGCCAGGACCTTCCAGAAAGATCCATTTTGCATTTTTGGGGTTGTTTTTGTCAGCATGGGCAGCTCTGAACGCCCCAGATTTGTTGTTCCCACCAGCAGCATCCACTGAACTCTGAAGGGAAAAATCCAAATTAAATTCTGGGAATTTCTGTCCCAGGACTCCCCCAGCACTTGGAAGAGCCAAGACCTTCCAGAAAGATCCATTTTGCATTTTTGGGGGTTATTTTTACCAGAATAGGCAGCTCTGAACACCCCAGGATTGCTGGTCCCACCAATATCCCATGGGCACAGCCCCCACTGAACTCTGAGGGGAAAAATCCAAATTAAATGGGAATTTCTGTCCCAGGGCTCTGCCAGTACTTGGAACAGCCAAGACCTTCCAGAAAGATCCATTTTGCATTTTTTGGGGGGGGGGGTTATTTTTGCCAGAATACGCAGCTCTGAACACCCCAGGATTGCTGGTCCAACCAGCACCAACCACTGAACTCTGAGGGGAAAATCCAAATTAAATGGGAATTTTTGTCCCAGGGCACTGCCAGCACTTGGAAGAGCCAAGAACTTCCAGAAAAACCCATTTTGCATTTTTGGGGTTATTTTTGCCAGAATTGGCAGTTCTGAACACCCCAGGATTGCTGGTCCCACCAATATCCCATGGGCACAGCCCCCACTGAACTCTGAGTCTCCAAATAAAATTATCAGAAAAATCCAAAAATCCAAAATCCAAATAAAATTGGCATTTCTGCCCCAGGACTCTCCCAGCTGCCCGACCAACTCTGAAGGCATTTGCCCAAATTTTTCAGTCAATTTTGCAGAATTTCCTCCTGAGTTTGTCCTTCTGGAGAAGGAAGCAGCTCTCAGAGAGTTTATCAACATCTCAATGTGCCACTGATGGAAATTAAAAAGGCAAATGTTTGTTGTTTCGCTGCCTTCTAGGAAAATAAAAAGCAGGAGAAAAAAAGGGACTCATTCTTGGGTGTTTCTCTGGGGAATTCAGGGGAGGATGCTCTGCTGGCTCTGCCAGGATTTATTTCAGTGTTTTGCCTCTTCTGCAGCTGCACTGAGGGGAAAACACAGCAAGAATCTCGGAGAGAAAGGGAAAAAAAGGGATTTTTTGAAATGTCTGTGGCCCTACAATGGTTTTCCACTTAATGTTGTATTTGTGGGGTTGCCAGATGAAGGAGGAATGATGAATCTGACTCCGTGTTCTCAGAGGGCTGATTTATTATTTTATGATCTCTATTATATTAAAGAATGCTGTACTAAATTCTACTAAAGAATACAGAAAGGATACAGACGGAAGGGTAGAAAGATAATAATGAAAATTTGTGACTCATTCCAGAGTCTGACGCAGCTGGACTGGGATTGGTCATTAAATAAAAACAATTCACAGAAACCAATGAAACAATCACCTGTGATTGGTCATTAATTAAAAATAATTCACAGAAACCAATCAAACAATCACCTGTGATTGGTCATTAAATAAAAATAATTCACAGAAACCAATCAAACAATCACCTGTGGGTAAACAATCTCCAAACCACATTCCAAAGCAGCAAAACACAGGAGAAGCAATCAGATAATTATTGGTTTCCTTTTTCTCTGAGGCTTCTCAGCTTCCCAGGAGGGAAATCCTGGGCAAAGAGGATTTTTCCAGAAAATGTGACTGTGACAACTCAATGTTCACTTCTGATTTCCTGTCAGCACAAAGGCTGGGGAGATTTCCTCTTGTTTTTTATGGGAACATCAATAGTTTCCACCTCTGCCTGGGCTCATTCAGGTGTCAGGAGCTGAATTTGCACCTGAACTGCGTTTGAAAATTCATGAAAATGCACCCGAGCTGCATTTCCTGACATTTCCTTAAATCCCCCCTCCAAAATAAATAAAAAAAGGCAACTTCTTTAAAAACCACGATGATTTTTAAAACATTCTCGGCCCTACAACAATTTCCCCCTTGATATTTTGACAATCCTTGGTGTTGGCTTCTGCTTTCCTGCTGAACACCAGTCGGGATGAACATGTTTTTATATTCTATCGTTATATAACTTTCCTGTTAATTATTAAACTTATATTGTTCTATTTCATACATAGATTTCAGCTAATCAAAGCCCCCCTTAAATTTCCAACATAGTTTCTCATGATTCTCCTTATGGTTATATAATAATGATATTTAATTACTAAACAATCATCACATTTAACAATGATATCATTTATCATACTGCTTATGCAGTTGATCTGGGAAAACACAAAGCCCAACGTTTTCAGATTCTATCTTTAACATTTTCCAGGGTTCCACTATCAATTCAGCAGGAATTGTTTCACCTCAGAATGTGGGGAAAAAGGGATGGAAATCGGGGAAAAAGGGAAGGAAATCGGGGAAAAGGGGAAGGAAATTGGCCCCCAGTTTTTATTTTTAACCTGGAAAGGCCGGAGAACAGCCAGGCTGGAAGAGTTTCCCTGAAATTCAGATCCATCAGGGGAAGAGCTCCTCAAAGCTGCCGGGGTGGGAAGGTGGGGGAGTTCTCCAGGCATTGGAATTTCCATTTCCAGCCCTGGAATGTTGGGATCCTCATCCCTTGGCTGGATTTCACAGGGCTGAGCGCTCGCTGGATTTCTCCTCAGACACTTGTGAGATCACCCAGGCTCTGGAACCAAGCCCTTAATTCAATTATCCCCGCTGCAGCTGCTTCCCCTCAAACACGAACTCTCTCAGAACAGCCTGTAAATTATTGAATTCCGACTTTAATTTGTTTTCTTACGTTTGTAGCTCTCTCCTCCACCCTCCCAACACCTTTTTATATATATAAAAAAAAAAAAGAGACACAACAACAACAAGCCCCAAGCAGGTATCAGGCTGTTAATAATTGATGGAGCATTTGTAAACCCTTAGCAGAGAACAGGGGAGTGACACATGAATAAAACATGGGCAGAGCTCTGGCTGACAGCATCAAACACCCGGGCTGGGCTTTGAAGAGGCTTTTGTGCAACAGGAGAACAAAGCTGGGCTTTGGTTTGGGTGGGAGAGGGGAGGGGAAGGGGCTGGGGGGCAGGACTCACCTGGGCAGGTGTCTGAGAACTCCAGAAACAGCCCTGGGATGCTCCTGAAGATGTATTTAAAAATAAAAATAAAAATAAAAATAAAAATAAAAATAAAAATAAAAATAAAAATAAAAATAAAAATAAAAATATTGTTGTTATTATTACTATTATTTAGCACTATTATTATTACTAATAATAATAGAGAGGGAAGGGGAAGGGGCTGGGGGGGCAGGACTCACCTGGGCAGGTGCCTCAGAACTCCAGCAACAGCCCTGGGATGCTCCTGAAGATGTATTTAAAAATAAAAATTAAAATTAAAATAAAAATAAAAATTAAAATTAAAATTAAAATTAAAATTAAAATTAAATTAAAATTAAAATATCTTTATTGTTGTTATTATTACTGTTATTTAGCACTATTATTATCACTAATAATAATAGAGAGGGGAGGGAAATGTGTTGGGGGTCAGGACTCACCTGGGCAGGTGTCTCAGACCTCCAGCAACAGCCCAGGGATGCTCCTGAAGCTCTATTTAAAAATAAAAATAAAAATAAAATAAAAATTAAAATATCTTTATTGTTGTTTTTTTGTTATTATTACTATTAATTAACACTATTGTTATTACTAATAATAATAGAGAGGGGAGGGGAAGGGGCTGGGGGGCAGGACTCACCTGGGCAGGTGTCTGAGAACTCCAGCAACAGCCCTGGGATGCTCCTGAAGCTGAATTAATAAAAATAAAAATAAAAATAAAAATAAAAATAAAAATAAAAATAAAAATAAAAATAAAAATAAAAATAAAAATAAAAATAAAATAGAAAATAATAATAAATTAGAAAATAATAATAATAATAATAATAATAATAATAATAATAATAATAATAATAATAATAGTTTCACCTCAGAATCTGGGGAAAAGGGAAGGAAATCGGGGAAAAGGGGAAGGAAATCGGCCCCCAGTTTTTGTTTTTAACCTGGAAAGGCCGGAGAACAGCCAGGCTGGAAGAGTCTCCCTGAAATTCAGAACCATCAGGGGAAGAGCTCCTCAAAGCTGCTGGGGGAGCTCAGGAATCAAAGCCCAGGATCAAGAACTGGAGATTTTCTCCCCTCCTGTTCTCCTGGTGCTCATCAAGGGCTGCAGCCTGAAAGGAACCAGCCTTGAGGGCATCATTATCCAAGGAAAATCAAACATTAGCAAAAGCAGCTGGAGGGGCTTCTTCATTTGACTGGCATGAGGGGGAGTGGAGGATGTAAAAACCTGCCTGATTTACAGCCAGGAGGAGAAGGCAGAGCTGGGGGGAAGGATCCTCGGAGGGAGTGTTGTTGAATCGTGATTTGGGTCTGGGATGGGGGTTTGGATGGTTCCTGGGGAGAGGAATGAGGGATTTGGGTTTCCAAACCAGCTGTGGGGCTGCTGGGAGAGAAAAGAAACAATGGGAAGGATTCCACTGATGGATGAATGGAAAAAGAGATTTGGTTTTACAAATAAACTTTGGGTTTGTTGCTAAATGAAATTGGACATTGAGAGATGAAAGAAACAACGGGGAAGAAAAAACTCTAAATTTGCTGAGAATTAAAAATGATAAGGGAGGGTTGTGCATTAGAGGGGAATCTTTGGGATCAGGTGTTCTGGGGAGTCTGAACCTCTCAGAAATGGGGAAAAACCCCTAAATTCAGTAAGAATTAAAAATTAAAAGGAGGGGTTATACATTAGAGGGGAATCTTTGGGATCAGGTGTTCTGGGGAGTCTGAGCCTCTCAAGTACCTCAGGAATGGGGAAAGAGAGAAGGGAAATGTGGCTGGAAATTGGGATAAAAAGGGAGGGTGGATCCTCCAAAAATCTGAGAGACCCCAGGGGATGCCCCATGGCCTCTGCCTTGATTGGAATAAAGCCAAAGGATCCTCTGTCTCCTGTTTGGGCATAAACCCCTGGTGTTTGTGGTTTTATCTCCCAGCAGACACACAGCTTGTTTGGAAAGACAAATCCCCCATTCCTCTCACCCGGTTTTTAGGTTTTTATGGACATTTCTGTACATGTGGAAACCCCTCTGGCCAAACCCCTGCCCTGCAGTGAACAGAAAATCAAACACAGCCAGAGCAGGGCTTTACAAACCTTCCCCAAAATCCCCAAACTCTTCCCAGACTTTTCTCCCCAAAATCCCCAAACTCTGACCAGACTTTTCTCCCCAATATCCCCAAACTCTGCCCAGACTTTTCCCCCCAATATCCCCAAACTCTGCCCAGAATTTTTCCCCCAAAATCCCCAAACTCTTCCCAGAATTTCTCCCCCAATATCCCCAAACTCTGCCCACACTTTTCTCCCCAAAATCCAAAAACTCTGCCCAGACTTTTCTCCCCAATATCCCCAAACTCTGCCCAGATTTTCTCCCCCAAAGTCTGCCCAGATTTTCTCCCCAAAATCCCCAAACTCTGCCCAGACTTTTTTCCCCAAAATCCCCAAATTCTGCCCAGATTTTTCTCCCCAAACTCTGCCAGGATTTTCTCCCCCAAGCCAGCAACTCTTTCATCCCCAACTCTGCAATGTGACTCTGACTGCACAGTAACAATTCCCCCCGATCTGCTGGAATTAGTGCAACATGTTGTACATGCAAATCCCTCTTTTCAAAGGTTTGCTTTTCCCTTTAATCACCAGCATTAAAAGGACCTCGTGTTTCCCTTTCATCTGGCAGCAAATTAATTATAAAAGCTGTATGGTAATATTAATATTGTCTTACTGGAGATCAATGGGTTTATTACCTTTGATTCTAACACTGCTCACTCAGTGACAAAACCTATATTTGTATCTCCCCAAACTTCAGGATGGTAAATTCAGGTAAAGATTTAAATAGAAATGTTTCATCTTTTTAAAATGTTGATTCAGTTTAAAGTTGGGAAAGACAATCGACTTTGGTTGGGTGTTTGGGGGAAGAATGTCAGAGAATCCTAAATATCCGTTTGTGGGGTTTTGTTCCTTGATTTCAGCGCCAAGGGGAGGAGAAGGTTCTGGGGAGTGGGACCTCCCCAAGGGGGAATTTGGATTGGGAATTTGGATTGGGGAATTTGGATTGGGAATTTGGATTGGGGAATTCGGATTGGGAATTTGGATTGGGGAATTTTGGGGTGGCACGTGAATTCAGATCTTCATTTTGCAGGGAAAATGTGGGAACTCAGCACATCGCTCCCGATGTCCAGAGCTACCCAGAGAACCCTTGGGGGGCTCGGGAGTCTTGGGATGTTGCCAAAAGTGCCTGGTGGCTTGACTTTGATCCCTCAAGAGATGTACCACCTGTATGTGGGGATATGAGAATCACTGGGGTTTAAAGGGTGTAAAAACCAGAATAATTGCAAGGTGAAACACAAGTTTTAAGATTTTGGTACAGGGGGGTTATGGACACAAGATGGAGGAGTCTGGGCCTGCCACGTGGCTCTTCCTCCTTCTTCACGTCTTCCATTTTCTGTGTGACACAGATATTTTTGATAGGTTCTTGGTGAAGGTACACTTGGTAATAAAAATGACAAGTATTGGGGACAAAAGGTAAATAAGATTTACGTAGTCTTTGTTATAAAAAGACACGACTGCCCCGTGGGCGGTCAGAGTGCCTTTGGCTGCCTGGCTGGTCAGATCTGCTGGGCAGAGAGAAAACTTTGTAGATAAGAAATAATAAACAACCTTGAAGAGCGAACCTGAGAGTCCAGCCTGGTCCTTTGGAGCCCGGGGAGCAAACCCATCTCCCCCTTGTCTGGGCAGGGACAGACAAACAGCCGGCCCAGACAGGAAAAAGGCAGAGAGCTCCAGGTCAGGCTGTCCCTCCTGTCCCCAGAGCTCCTGGAGCCCAGCCCAGGGAGCAGGGCCACCCCTGGAGCCACTCTGACCTTCCCTGAGCCTGTCCCCCTGTCCCTCATTTTCCAGCTCCAACCCTTTTCTTCTCCCGGTGATTTCATTCCTCACACAGCCGGGATCCAGCTGAGCACGGAGAGAAAACTCACCCTGGCTTTAGTAAAGCCTGGTTTAGTAAAACCTGACTGCAGGAGTGCTCAGTGTGCTGCAGAGAGCAGGGAACTGCTCCCCTCTGCTCGTGGAGCCTGCGCCCTCGGCTCATCCTCCTCACCCTCCTCATCCTCACTCCTCACAGAGCGAACACAGAGGGTGATCAGGGGCATGAATTAAAAACACCTTCCAGGTTAATTAATAAAAGCCCTCGGGTGTTTGTGCTGCTCTCCTCTCCAAGTCCCTCCTGCGTGCACTCAGAGTTTGGGATCCAGTTTTCCCCTGGGATTTTGGGACCCAGCCTTTCCTTGGGATTTTGGGATCCAACTTTTCCCTGGGATTTTGGGGTCCAACTTTTCCCTGGGATTTTGGGATCCAGCCTTTCCCTCGGATCCCAGCTTGTCCCTGGGATTTTGGGATCCAGCTTGTCCCTGGGATTTTGGGATCCAGCCTTTCACTTGGGATTTTGGGATCCAGCTTCTCCCTGGGATTTTGGGATCCAGGTTTCCCCTGGGATTTTGGGATCCAGGTTTCCCCTAGGATTTTGGGATCCAGCCTTTCCCTGGGATCCCAGCTTGTCCCTGGGATTTTGGGATCCAGCTTCTCCCTGGGATTTTGGGATCCAGCCTTTCCCTGGGATTTTAGGATCCAGTTTCTCCCTGGGACTTTGGGATCCAGCCTTTCCCTGTGGCCTCAGGGTCTGGCACTGCAGGAACGGGGAGGGACAAAACCCTTCTCAAGCAGAAGAGTTCCCTCCCCAAGCCCAGGACAGCAGCCCCTGTTCCCTGGCTCCCAGTTTTCCCTGTGGCTCAGACTGAGGAGTGGCCAGAAACCAACTCAGAATAATTCCCCAGTCTGAATTCTGCGTCCGTGGCAATATTTGCCAGGAATTCAAAGCCGGGGCTGAACTTAGGGGCTTTGCTTTCTTCAGTGCCCTGAACAGACTGAACACAGAGCTTTTTCCTCTGCACAGAGTCCCGGAATATCCCGAGTTCAAAGGGCTGCAGGAGGATCAGCCCCGCCTGGGTAATGGCCCCTGCTCCTGGGCTTTGTTGCGCTACAAAGGCAAAGCCGCTGAAGTGATTTGGAGCCTGCAGCTGCAGACACCACTCCTCTCTCTCTCTCTCTCTCTTTTTCTCTCTCAATTTGTTGGATCCCAGCTTTCAGACAAGCTCTGTGGATTTCCCATTTGCCTCTGACACGGAAAGGTCTCGACTTCATCCGCAAAGGCAGGAGTGCCCCTGCAACCCCCCTGGGGGGAGGATCACGGGGAGCAGGGGCTCATTCCGCTCCTCGGGAGGAGCCACTTTATCTGAAATTGAATCCTGATGCTGGGATTGGCAGGAGAGGCTCTGCAGCAGAGCACAAACACGTTCCTGCTGCTCACCACAAATCCCAGAGCGCCTCAGGCCCCCGGGGAGCTGGGGAGGGACACAAGGTCAGCAAAGCTGGGCTTTGCGCCGCTCTGGAGAATAAAACACATTAAAAGGCCAATTAGAACCAGTGTGGTGCTCCTGAGGGTCCCCAGGACGAGGGGAGAGATGAGAAAGGGAAAAATAAACACCCAGCCAGGCAGGCACAGCAAATCCCCCAGCTGGAGCTGCCAGTCTGGGCAGATTTGCTGTTCCTTGTGCTGGAAATCCCGGGGATTTACTGGGGGGGTGAGCCACGGGCAGGAAAATCGGCTGGGACACAGCCCAGCACTGCAGGGATTTCCCTTTGGGGCAGGGGCTTCCAGCACCTCGTTTCTTGGCAGCAGAACTGTCCAGAAATGTGCAGGGAGCAGCTGGGGCTGTGCCAGCCTCAGGGAGGGCTCCAGGAGAGCCAGGTGGGATCCAGGACAAACTGGGAACCGCACAGGGAGAAATTCCCACTTCACCTGGGAATTGAGAACGTTCTCCACTTCCTCTGTTTGCTTTCCCAGCTGATGAGCTCTGTGAGGAACAGACAAAACTTTCTGAATCCCCTGGATGTCCCAGCCCAGATTTTGGATGGATTGGGAGGCAGCAGGAGGAGCTCCCTCCCTTCATCCACCGCATCTCCCACCCAAACCCTTCCTGCCCCCCAAAACTTCCAGGTGTTCCAATATTTCCTTTTGCAGCAAACGAAAGCAGAACCAGTCACCACTCAGGATGAGAGAGGCAAAGGAATTTGATTTAATTTCTGTGTTTTAGGGTGTAGGTTTTTTCTGGTTTTGTTGGTTTGGGGTTTTTTATTTTTCCATCTCCTCTCTAAACTGGTTCCTCCTCGTGTTTTATTTGAGGATCCTGCCGTCCCCAGCCCTCCATGATAAACAAGATGCTGCTGCTAAACCTTCTCAGGAGGAGAGCAGGATAAAATTTTCTTTTCTCCTCTCCTTGTTATGTTGTGCCATAAGAACAATAACATCCCTCCCTCTGTAGCATAATTAAAATAAACTGCTGTGCTGTGGCATTTAGTCAATTGGAGCAGTTTATTGCCTCGTATGCAACAAATCCTCCGAGCTTCCAGCTCAAAGCACTCCTGAATTTTGGCTTTTTGTGCTCTGGCTCAGGAGGAGCAGCTGATCCGTGGGCTGCCCATCCCAGAGCCAGCCCTGGGGAGCTCCAGCTCTGTGTGACCACGGCCACTTGGAGAATCCCAATTCTCCTCCTGCCTCTCACACACCTGAAACCCTCCTGAGAACCTGAGCTCCAGGCTGATCCCGTTATTTGGGGTGAGTTCAATAAATCTTTTCCCCTGGGAGATCCCATTTTTTGGGGCAGAAGAAGGTGAAGTCAATAAAACCACGTGGGAAATCCCATTTTTGGGGCAAAAGAAGGTGAAGTCATTACTCTCTTCCCCTGGCAGATCCTATTTATTGAGGCAGAAGAAGGTGAATTCTAGAAAGCTTTTCTCCTGGCAGATCCCATTTTTTGGGGCAGAAGAAGGTGAATTCTGTAAAACCACCTGGATGATCCCATTTTTTTGGAGCAGAAGAAGGTGAATTCAATGAAGCTTTTCTAATGGGAGATCCCATTTTTGGGGGCAGAAGAAGGTGAATTCTAGAAATGTTTTCCCCTGGCAGATCCAATTTTATGGGGTGAAAAGAAGGTGAATTCAATAAATCTTTTCCCCTGGAAAATCCCATTTTTTGGGGCAGAAGAAGGTGAATTCTAGAAATGTTTTCTCCTGGCAGATCCCATTTTTTTGGGGCAGAAGAAGGTGAATTCAATAAAGCCACCTGGGAGATCCCATTTTTGGGGGCAGAAGAAGGTGAATTCAATGAAGCTTTTTTCTTGGCAGATCCCATTTTTTGGGCAGAAGAAGGTGAATTCAATAAAGCCACCTGGATGATCCCATTTTTTGGGGGCAGAAGAAGATGAATTCAATAAAGCCACCTGGGAAATCCCATTTTTCGGGGCAGAAGAAGGTGAGTTCAATAAAACCACCTGGGAAATCCCATTTTTTGGGGCAGAAGAAGGTGAATTCAATAAAGCCACCTGGGAAATCCCATTTTTTGGGGCAGAAGAAGGTGAATTCTATAAAGCCACCTGGATGATCCCATTTTTTGGGGGCAGAAGAAGGTGAATTCTATAAAGGCACCTGGGAAATCCCATTTTTTTGGGGCAGAAGAAGGTGAATTCAATGAAGCTTTTTTCTTGGCAGATCCCATTTTTTGGGGCAGAAGAAGGTGAATTCAATAAAACCACCTGGGAAATCCCATTTTTTGGGGCAGAAGAAGGTGAATTCAATAAAACCACCTGGGAGATCCCACCCTACCTCACCAGATTTTACAATTCTCTCTTGCCAGAGCACCTTTGCACGTAGAATATGAAAAGCAGGTCACTGACAACCACAACCAAAAAAAAAAAACAAAAATAGAAGAAAAAGGACAATAAACCTGCAAATTTATGGCGTAATTTTGCCCTAGTTACAACAGTGTACAACTCTGACAAGCAACGCTGCTCTCCACAAACAAATTTATCACCCCTGGTGGCTCCTCTATTGCTTTCAATAAGAAATGCCAAAATAAGTGTGATTTAACAATGCCATCAGCTGGCTGCAATCCTCGACAGATTCGCTGCATCCCAACCAAATTGGTCTCTAAGTGTGGTATTTAAAAAAAAAATAAATAAATAAAGGAATGAACCCACACCTAAATCTGCCACTTAATGCTCTGCCTCAATATTTACCAAGAGCCAGTAGGAAATTGGCTTTGCATTCTAATTTGCATATTCATGGGGTTGTCATAGAGCTTGAAGGAGGAGGGTTTTATTCTGCTTTGTTACAAGGGTTTAAATATTGAGGGGCTTTTAGTGCTGGGTTTGTGTAAATCCCGCTGGGAGCAGCGCGGCTTTGCCGGGAGCTGGGGGTGGGATTGTGCTGTGGTTGGGCCTGGGGATGGATTGAGGGGGTAAAGGTGATTTGGGGGAAAAAATTATCTGGGGGGAAAAGGGATTTAGAGGCAGGAAGTGATTTAGGGAGTAAAAGTGATTTAGGGGGTTAAAGTGATTTAGGGGGTAAAAGTGATTTAAGGGGAGAAGGTGATTTAGGGGGGTAAAAGTGATTTAGGGTGTTAAAGTGATTTAGGGGGTAAAAGTGATTTGGGGGAAAAAATTATTTAGGGGCAGGAAGTGATTTAGGGGGTAAAAGTGATTTAGGGAGTTAAAGTGATTTGGGGGAAAAAGTGATTTAGGGGGTAAAAGTGATTTAGGGGGTAAAAGGATTTAGGGGCAGGAGGTGATTGAGTGGGAGGAAGAGATTTAGGGGGTTAAAGTGATTTAGGGGGTAAAAGTGATTTAGGGGGTAAAAGTGATTTAGGGGGTAAAAGTGATTTAGGAGGTTAAAGTGTTTTAGGGGTAAAAGTGATTTAGGAGGAGGAAGTGATTTAGGGGGTAAAAGTGATTTAAGGGGTTAAAGTGTTTTAGGGGTAAAAGTGATTTAGAGGGAGGAAATGATTTAGGGGGTTAAAGTGATTTAGGGGGTAAAAGTGATTTAGGGGGAGAAAATGATTTAGGGGCAGGAAGTGATTGAGGGGGTAAAAGTGATTTAGGGGAAAAATTATTTAGGGGGTAAAAGTGATTTAGGGGGAAAAATTATTTAGGGGGTAAAAGTGATTTAGAGGCAGGAAGTGATTTAGGAAGTAAAAGTGATTTAGGGGGTAAAAGTGTTTTAGGGGTAAAAGTGATTTAGAGGGAGGAAATTATTTAGGGGGTTAAAGTGATTTAGAGGGTAAAAGTGATTTAGGGGGTAAAAGTGATTTAGGGGGTAAAAGTGTTTTAGGGGTAAAAGTGATTTAGGGGTAAAAGTGATTTAGGGGGTAAAAGTGATTTAGGGGGAGGAAGTGATTTAGGGGGTAAAAGTGATTTAGGGGGAGGAAGTGATTTAGGGGGTAAAAGTGATTTAGGAGGAGGAAGTGATTAAGGGGGTAAGAGTGCTTTAGGGGGTAAAAATGATCTAGGGGGAGAAAATTATTTAGGGGGAGGAAGCGATTTAGGGGTGAAATCCCTGTGCTGGAAGTGCTGGAAATTCAAAGCAGAGGTGGAGCTGCCCTGGGAGGATGGAACCCAGGCAGCAGAGCTGGGAGCAATCCCACACTCCTGGACACAGCTCCACAAAAATCCCAAATCCTGATGGCTCCTCCAGCCTCCTCCAGCCCAGTTTGGGGGGAAAGATTCACCTCTGAGCCCCCAGCTCAGAGCTGGGTGGGGATTTTTAGAGGCAAAGCCCAGGGGAGGAGGTGGAAATGACTCCACATTTTGAGTTTCTTAAGGATGCTGCGCTGAGGTTTTGTCAAATAATTTTTTCCCTCTACATCACTTTTACCCCTAAATCACTTTAACCCCCTAAATAATTTCCTCTCTCTAAATCACTTCCTCCTCCTAAATCACTTTTACCCCTAAATCACTTTAACCCCCTAAATCACTTTTACCCCTAAATCACTTTTACCCCTAAATCACTTTAACCCCCTAAATCGCTTTCCTAAAATCCAAACTCTTCAAAGCCACACTGGGAAAAAAGGAACAGGAAAATGAACAAATAAAACGTTTTAAGTGTGAAACCCACATAAAAGGGGAAATATTGAGTGGGGAGAGCTTACTCAATCCGTTTTGCCTGAAGAAAATATTACACAAACTATTAAAATCCAGCCAGGATATTTCCTGTGGGATGGAGTAACGTTGTTTTTAAGCAGCTGGGAGAATATTTAGACTTGTGCCCAGGCTGCACTGCTCACCACAGAGCTCATCTGAGCTAAAAGGCACTTGAGCTCCTGACCCCGTGTTTGTTCTGGGCATAATCTGGGTTTATAACCATAAATATCTTAGTTCAAGGATTTATTTCTTATTTACACTGGGTCCTCTCTGTGGATCCTCAGATGTTTACTCACGTGGGGAGTCCTGAGTTATTCCCTGTTCCAGCAGCAAATCCTGGCTCTGTTTGTCCTGGCACAGCCCTGCCTGGGGTGTCACACCTCCAGCAGGGATAAACTCCTGCCTGCAGCATCCTTGTCTGGGCACAGGACACAAACGTGCCCGAAAAACCCCCAAAATCACCCCAAAAGTCTCCAAAACCACCCCAAAAGGCTCCAAAATCACCCCAAAAGGCTCCAAAATCACCCCAGAAGACTCCAAAATTGCCCCAAAACTCCCAAAATCGCCCCAAAAGGCTCCAAAATTGCCCCAAAAGACTCCAAAATCACCTCAAGGGCTCCAAAACCACCCCAAAAGGCTCCAGAATTGGCCCAAAAGGCTCCAAAATCACCCCAAAAGGCTCCAAAATCATCCCAAAAGTCACCAAAATTGCCTCAAAACCCCCAAAATCACCCCAAAAGGCTCCAAAATCACCCCAAGGGCTCCAAAACCACCCCAAAAGGCTCCAAAATTGCCTCAAAACCCCCAAAATCACACCAAAAGGCTCCAAAATCACCCCAAAAGGCTCCAAAATCACCCCAAGGGCTCCAAAACCACCCCAAAAGACTCCAAAATCTCCCCAAAAGGCTCCAAAATTACCCCAAAATCACCCCAAAACCCGCCAAAATCTGCTTCAGCACCCTCAAACCCCCCAAAATCACCCAAAGGGGGTCACCTCTCCCTTTTCCTACCTCTGGCCTCTCTCCTCCTGGCACTGACCAAGGGATGGAAGCGAACGAGATAAGGGATCCTTATCTCTGCCCTCCCTTCACGCTGTCCTTAGGGCAGGCTGCAGCCCTGCCCCAGCGCCCTCCTGATGCTTTTTCAGGGGGCAGAGATGCCCCTAAAACCCAAAATTTTTGGCCAAAGTGGGTATTTCTGCGCAGCCCCCACGGGGCGGGGTTGGTGGCACCAGGGGGACAGCGGGGCTCACATCACATCTCCATCTTCCAGAGCAGACAGCAGACAGTGGCTCTCCTCCAGAGCAGCCAGGAGCCAGATGGCTTCAAAAGATCCCCTCCGCCTCCAAGGCGGCATATGGAATATTAATTAATAATGGATTAATGAACCTTCCACCATTTAAAGGTGGCGTCTGTTGGTGTGCTGCAAAGCAACGGCGGCGCTCGGGGAGCGACTCTGGAGGTGTCCTTCAGTGACCCTCTAGGGTCGTATGGAATATTAATTAATAATGGGTTTTATTAATTAATAATAGATTAATAGACCCTCTCCCACTTGAAGGTGTCATCTGTTGGTGCGCTGCAAGACAACGGCAGCATCTCTTTGGGGATGTCCTTAGTGACTCTCGAGGGTCATATGGAATATTAATTAGTAATAAATTAATAGATCTTCCCCCACTTAAAGATGTCATCTGTTGGTGTGCCACCAAACAACAGGAGCATCTCTCTGAAGATGTCCTTCAGTGACCCTCGTGGGTCATATGGAATATTAATTAGTAATAAATTAATAGATCTTGCCCCACTTAAAGGTGTCATCTGTTGGTGCTCCACAAAACAGTGGCATCTCTTTGGAGATGTCCTTCCGTGATCCTTGAGGGTCATATGGAATATTAATTAATAATGGATTTTATTAATTAATAATAGATTAGTAGGCCTTCCCCCACTTGAAGGTGTCATCTGTTGGTATGCCACCAAACAATGGAAGCATCTCTCTGCAGATGTCCTAGTGACCCTCGAGGGTCATATGGAATATTAATTAATAACAAATTAATAGATCTTCCCCCATTTGAAGGTGTCATCTGTTGGTGTGCCACCAAACAATGGAAGCATCTCTCTAGAGATGTCCTTCAGCGACCCTCAAGGGTCATATAGAATATTAACTAGTAATAAATTAATAGATCTTCCCCCACTTAAAGGTGTCCTCTGTTGGTGCGCCGCAAAACAATGGCAGCATCTCTTTGGAGATGTCCTCCTGTGACCCTCGAGGGTCATATGGAATATTAATTAGTAATAAATTAATAGATCTTCCCCCACTTAAAGGTGTCATCTGTTGGTGGTCCACAAAACGACAGGAGCATCTCTTTGGAGATGTCCTTCCATGACCCTCGAGGATCATATGGAATATTAATTAATAATAGATAATTAGACCTTCCCCCACTTGAAGGTGTCATCTGTTGGTGTGCCACCAAACAATGGCAGCATCTCTTTGGAGATGTCCTCCTGTGACCCTCAAGGGTCATATGGAATATTAATTAATACTTGATAATTAGACCTTCCCCCACTTGAAGATGTCCTCTGTTGGGGTGCCACCAAACGACGATGGCGCTCGGGGAGCGTCTCTCTGGAGATGTCCTCCTGTGACCCTCAAAGATCATATGGAATATTAATTAATAATAAATTAATAGATCTTCCCCCAATTAAAGGTGTCCTCTGTTGGTATTCCACAATACAACAGGCGCATCTCTTTGGAGACGTCTTTGGTGACCCTCGAGGGTCATATGGAATATTAATTAATAATAAATTAATAGAACTTCCCCCAGTTAAAGATGTTATCTGTTGGTGTGCCACCAAACAATGGAAGCATCTCTCTGGAGACATCCTTTGGTGACCCTTGAAGGTCATATGGGATATTAATATAATAGATAATTAGACCTTCCCCAACTTAAAGGTGTCATCTGTTGGTGCTCCACAAAACGACGATGGTGCTTGGGGAGCGTCTCTTTGGAGATGTCCTCCTGTGACCCTCAAAGGTCATATGCAATATTAATTAATAATAAATTAATAGACCTTCTCCCAATTGAAGATGTCCTCTGTTGGTGTGCCACAGAACGACGATGGCGCTCGGGGAGCGTCTCCTTGGAGATTCCTCCCCTGACCCTCGAGGGGATCTCAGCTCCATCCCACAGGGAGCTGCTGGAACCCAGGGCACAGGGAATGTCTCCCTGCCCGTCCTGAGATGCCCTGACCCCCAGGAGAACTCTGCCTTTGACCTTCATCCATGGAGAAAGCCTCCAAAACCCTGGGATGAATCGGAATCTACGAGTGTGGGAAAGGGATTGTGGTGGAGGTTGTCACAGGGTGAAAAACTTGGGGTTTTGGGTTTTCAGTGTGGAGGTGGTAGGAGACGAGCTGGAGGATTTTAGTGTTGTCTGATCTGCTCCTTGTTCTTCATCTGCTGCAGTTCCTGCAGTGTTGGGGGCACAGGGTGATTCATTAGGGAGAACCACGACGCAGATGTTGCGTGGACAGAAAAATAATTAGTTATTGGTAGAAAGGTAGGAACAAAGTACATTCCAGGAGCTAATTGGACAAAACAGCTTTAAAAGACCTCGAACCCGTGTGTCTGGTGACTTTTGGTGCCTTCTCCTTGCTCAGTCTGAGACGTGGGCGGCGTGCAGAACTTCTGAGAAGAGGAAAATAAACATCAACCTGAAGAGTGAAAACCCAAGAGTCCCATCCTCCTCTCTTTCCTGGACAGAACTTTTTAAGGGTCTCCCACCCACCAGGGAGGTTTTGACAGAGAAGGAACAGGGGAGGGACCCCAAAGGCCCTGCTCTGGCGAGCTGAGCCCACTTGGCAATTTCAGAGAGGGGAGGGTGGGAATCCCAGCCCAGGGAAAGGGGCAGGATCCCTGTGAGGAGCACAGCAGGGATGTGTGGAATGCCCAGCAGAAGCAGCATCTGAACCTGGATTTTATTTTATTATTTTTTTTAATTTAATGATAATTTTGCCCCCACCAGGGCTCCTAATCCCTGGTTCTGTCACTGCTCTGAGGGGGGAGCATCTCCCTCACCCTCCTCTCCCCTGGGATCTCACCTCCTCACCATGAGCCGGGATAAGCAGCTTTAATTCAGTGTCAGCCTCATCTAGGGAATTAGGCTGGGCCCAGAAAAATCCTATTACTCTTGTGAGGGAAGGTGAATAAATGTGTATCTTGACTGATGGTGGATTAATCCCGGGATCCACTTAGGGCTGACAGGAGCTGTTGCCTAGCAATGTAATTGAATGTAAGGCTGAGCGTGCTGAAAAAAAGGGTCAATTGCTAAATAAGCCCCCAGAACCTCATTTCCAGCCTTTTATTCCCCTTCTCCTCCAGCTTTATGTTTCCCAAATATGAAACCAGTAACTCCCAGCAAGGAGATTATGGGATAAAGCAGCGGGAGCTCGTGGTTCGTGCCAGGTCTGGCTCAGCTCTCGGGGTCTGAGGCAGATCTGAGATGGAAGGAGAGGCAGCAGAGGGAGAGGAGAGCTGGCCAAGGTGCAGAGAGGAGCAGGATTTGATTCCAGGCAGGGTCAGCCACCAGGACCTGGCAGACCTGCAACCAGCCAGGACCTGGCCCAGGTTACCTGGACAGGCTCCCTAATCCCTGCTTTTCCCTAGATTATCACAGTGACACTGCACAAATGGCTTCCCTAATTCCTGCTTTTTTTCTCAAATTTTCAGTGACACTGCCCAAATGGCTTCCCCAATTCCTGCTTTTTTTCCCCAAATTCCCACAGTGACACTGCCCAAATGGTTTCCCCAATTCCTGATTCTTTTCCCCCAGATTACAACAGTGACACTGCCCAAATGGCTTCCCTAATCCCTGTTTTTTTTCCCAAATTCCCAGAGTGACACTGCCCAAATGGCTTCCCCAATTCCTGCTTTTTCCCCCAGATTACCACAGTGACACTGCACAAATGGCTTCCCTAATTCCTGGTTCTTTTCCCCAAATTCCCACAGTGACACTGCACAAATGGCTTCCCCAATTCCGGTTCTTTTCCCCCAGATTACAACACTGACACTGCACAAATGGTTTCCCCAATTCCTGGGTTTTTTTCCCAAATTCCCACAGTGACACTGCCCAAATGGCTTTCCTAATTCCTGCTTTTGTTCCTCAAATTTTCAGTGACACTGCCCAAATGGCTTCCCCAATTCCTGATTCTTTTCCCCCAGATTACAACAGTGACACTGCCCAATTGGCTTCCCTAATCCCTGTTTTTTTTCCCAAATTCCCACAGTGACACTGCCCAAATGGTTTCCCCAATTCCTGCTTTTTTTCTCAAATTCCCACAGTGACACTGCACAAATGGCTTCCCTAATTCCTGTTTGTTTTCCCCCAGATTACCACAGTGACACTGCAAAAATGGCTTCCCCAATTTCTGCTTTTGTTCCTCAAATTTTCAGTGACACTGCCCAAATGGTTTCCCTGCTTTTTTCCCCAAATTCCCACAGTGACACTGTGGTTTCCCCAATTCCTGGGGGTTTTCTCCTAAATTTTCAGTGGCACTGCCCAAATGGCTTCCAGGCTACTGAGTCATTGCCCTGGGGAGGAGCAATAATTCCTTTTTTCTGGGCAGGACAGAGCTGTGCTGCTAAATGCCAAGTGTTCCCCTCGCCATCTGGAGAGATGAGGCACAGAAATCCTGGAATTTGGAGCCCTCCCTCCATCCTGGGCTGGGCTGGGCTCAGCCTTGTTCCTCTTCATCACTTTTGGGGGTGGGCTGAGGCTGTTCCACAGCGTTTGGTGTCCTAAAAGTGGCAGACAGAACTGAGATCAGCTGAGGGAGGTTTTTGTGTTTGGGAATTCAGACAGAACTCCTGAGATCAGCTGGGAGGTTTTTTTATTTGAGAATGCATTTTTGTGTGTGACAGAACTGAGATCAGCTGAGGGAGATTTTATGTTTGGGAATGCAGACAGAATTCCTGAGATCAGCTGAGGGAGGTTCTTGGGCTTGGGAATTCAGATAGAACTCCTGAGATCAGCTGAGGGAGGGAGATTTTTTTATTTGAGAATGCATTTTTGTGTGTGACAGAACTGAGATCAGTTGAGGGAGGTTTTGGTGCTTGGGAATGCAGACAGGACTCCTGAGATCAGCTGAAGGAGGTTTTTGTGCTCGAGGTGTTTCCTCCTTCCCTGAGGATTCACCCCAAACAAGACAAACACCAGAATGCAGAGGAAAGGCCTTCAGGCTCCTCCTTCCATGGATTTTGGAGAAACAAACCCCTCAGAGCAGGGATTCCTGCGGATCCATCCCCTCCTGGCTGCTGCCAGACAGAGCTGGGGTTTGGGATCCTGGGAGGGATGGGCCAGAACCCCATCCCAAAATCCCTCACGTCCCAAAATCCCCCACGTCCCAAAATCCCCAATCCCAAAATCCCCCCCATCCCAAAATCCCCCACATCCCAAACCCCCCCCATCCCAAAATCCCCCACATCCCAAAATCCCCCACATCCCAAAACCCCCAACATCCCAAAATCCCCCACATCCCAAAATCCCCCACATCCCAACATCCCTCACATCCCAAAATCCCCCCATCCCAAAATCCCCCACATCCCAAACCCCCCCACATCCCAAAATCCCCCACATCCCAAAATCCCCCACATCCCAAAATCCCCCACGTCCCAAAATCCCCCCCATCCCAAAATCCCCTACATCCCAAAATCCCTCACATCCCAAAATCCCCTACACCCCAAAATCCCCACATCCCAAAATCTCCCCTTCAGCAGCTCCAGCCTCCGTGGCAGGAGAGGAAGGGAAGGCACCTGAGTGTCAGGATTTACCACGGGGAGGAAATCCCAGTTTTTCCCCATCCTAAATCTTTAATCCCTTTTATTTCTCCCTCTTCAGGCATTCCTGAGGAGGAAACCATGGCCCAGGGCTTGATGCCCGCAGGATCCCCGTGTGGGCACTCCAGAACCTCTCCCCACCCTTCCCCACGGATCTGATTTTACATTTCATGGAAAATGTCCATGAAATGCAAGAAGTGGTCCAGAAATAGGGGAAAAAAACCAAAAAAACACCCCATGAAATCTAAATAAACACCAAATTAGTAAAAATAAACCCCCAACAAGACCCATCCCACAAATGTGGCACCAGCCCACAGCTCTGGGAGGATTTTAGGAAATCTCTCCCTTGTTGTGCAAACCAGAGAGAAAAACACGTTAAAATATGAAGGATTTGATGGTTTTTTCCCTCTCCTCTGTTGATTGCTGTTTCTTGGAGTTACCTGGGCAGGAAACATCTGCTTTTTCCCCATTAAAGAGCAAAGATTAGCAGGTTTTAGTGAAACCTGGCATTCTGTAGTTATTTACTGGGACTTGAGGAGAGAGAAAAAAAAAAAGAAGAAGTTGGAACCTAATTACAGAGCAGATGCTGAGAGTGGTATTTATTCACCAAAACCACACAGGTCATTCATTAAAATCTCAGTTTTAATTAGCAAACACCTGTTTTGTGTTTGATTTTACCCTGATCTGGACTGGCTGCAATTTGCTTTCTTCAGGAGGAGCAGTTCCAGGGTCTGACAGGGACAGGGCTGGTCCCAGCTGCCCCAAACCCCCTGGTTTTGGGATTTCACTAAACCCAGACCTTTCTAGGAATAAAACTCGAACTTGGCTCGGGTCTAACCCTAGCAAAGGTGAGCAGGACTCAGTGCAGGCCTGGTTTAATCTGAGGATTAAACAGAAACAAACAAAACCCCTGCTGGAGGCCGGGCAGCATCTCCTTCTTGGGCTTTGCAATCCCAAGTCCTTGAGAAGTGCATTTAACACAACACTGAGCACTGAAAATGCCTTTTGATGAGCTGAGCTGTGTTTTTGTGGATGCAAATTAGCCCCGGTAATGAATTCCTCTTTGAAATGGATGGGTTTGAAGCTGGTGTTCTCTGTCACAAGCACACGTTGCTCATTGTCCTCAAAGCACTCGATTTTCAAAGCCATTCTGGCGCCCACACAATCGCTGTTCTGGAATTTTTTTTTCAAAGCCCCTGAATCAATACCTGCCTCGTCCTTTAAATAAGGATGAAATAATTCTCTGATTCAGAGAATGATGAGGCAATAAACCAATTACAGTAATTAAAGCATTGCTGTAATAAGGGTCACCCAGACAGGCGAGTGATGCCAGCGATACCTGTGATTATAAAATTATTATAATTTAGGAGATATTCTCTCCTGAAAACATTCCACATCCTGAATTCCTGCCACTTCTCACAGCCAGCTGCCCTCCCCACGGAAATCCACTGCCAAAAGGGGGGAAAGGATTTCCCTGGGGAAGGTGGAGGGATTTGGGAACCTGATTCCATTTCCCTGGGTCACCCTGGGTGGGCTGAACTCTGTTCATTCATCCAGGCCCTGCCTGTCCTGCAGGGATGGGTGAGGAATGCTCAGGGTGGAACCTCTTGGAGGAGATTTGGGGCAGCCCCAGCAGCAGGAATGCTCAGGGTGGAACCTCTTGGAAGAGATTTGGGGCAGCCCCAGCAGCAGGAATGCTCAGGGTGGAACCTCTTGGAGGAGATTTGGGGCAGCCCCAGCCCTGCTGCTGCTGCTGCTGCTGCAGGGGATGGGGACACAGAATTTGGGGATCTGTAAGCTGGGGGTGCCCTGAAGGATGCCCTGGGTTTATGATGCTCCTGATGGTGAAGGGCTGGGTTTCCTGAGGCAGCCTTTGAGCTTTGGCAGCCCTCAGTGGGGGTTTGGACTGGCCACAAACAGATCTGGGGTGATGGGCTGGAGCTCCTGCTGCTCCTCACTCAGCTCCTGCTGCTCCATCCATCCCCTGTGAGAGGAGGCACAAACACAGAGGCACAAAAAAGAGCCACAAAAAAGAGCCACAGACACAGAGCCACAGACACAGAGCCACAGACACAGAGGCACAAAAAAAGAGCCACAGACACAGAGCCACAAACCCAGAACCACAGACCCAGAACCACAGACACAGAGCCACAGACACAGAGCCACAGACACAGAGCCACAAACCCAGAGCACAAACCCAGAACCACAGACACAGAACCACAGACACAGAGCCACAGACACAGAGCCACAAACACAGAGCCACAAACACAGAGCCACAGACACAGAATGACAGACACAGAATGACAGACACAGAATGACAGACACAGAATGACAGACACAGAGACACAAACACAGAACCACAAACACAGAACCACAGACACAGAGGCACAGACACAGAGGCACAAAAAAGAGCCACAAACCCAGAGCCACAAACACAGAACCACAAAAAAGAGCCACAGACACAGAGCTACAGACCCAGAACCACAGACACAGAATGACAAACACAGAGCACAAACCCAGAACCACAAACACAGAACCACAAACCTAGAATGACAAACCCAGAACCACAAACCCAGAGCTACAAACCCAGAGCCACAAACAAAGAACCACAAAAGAGTCACAAACACAGAACCACAAGCCCAGAACCACAGACACAGAACCACAAATACAGAGCCACAGACCCAGAGCCACAAACCCAGAGCCACAAACCCAGAGCCACAAACCCAGAGCCACAAAAAAGAGTCACAAACCCAGAGTCACAGACCCAGAGCCACAAACCCAGAACCACAAACCCAGAGCCACAGACCCAGAACCACAGACCCAGAACCACAGACCCAGAGCCGCAAACTTCTCGCCACATTTCTCTTCACAGAGAAAACCAAGGCACAACTTCCCAAGAAATTTCTGGCATTCACATTCTCTGAACCTCAGATAAAGGAAAAACAGCTCTTATCTCATTTACTGCTCCTGTGTTGTTCTGGAGTGGGATGATGGTGGAAGATTGTTCACCTGAAGGGAATTGATCACTGGATTCTGGTGGGAGTGCTTTGATTCACTGACCAGCTGGATCCAGGCACTGCTGGCTGACAGTCACGAGATTCTGAGCAGTTTTGGGGAATCCATAAAATCAGGGGGTTTTGGGAAAGCTGCAAGAGCAGAGTGCTTGGCAGATTCAGATGTAATGCAATATAGTGTAATATGATATAGACTAATATAGCATCATAAAGTAATTAATTAGCCTTCTGATAGGATGGAGTCCTCCTCATCATTCCTCCCTTTGTCAGGGAGGAATACTGCAAATACTGCACAAACCCAGGGGCACAAACCTTTTCCCAGCCCTGAGCCTGTGTTTGGCCTGGAAACCCCACCAGGAAAATGGAATTTGGAGCTTCAGGAGCAGCCCCGCAGCCCAACCCCTCCCGAGGCAGCCTGGGGATGGGGTTTAGCAGAGTTTGCCCCCACAGGATCCTCTGCTGGCTCTCAGCATCCCAAACTGCCGAGTTCCACTGCTCCAGGGACTCACAGCGGGGTCAGGAGGAAGGAAGAGCTCAGGGTTACCCGGAGCAATTGGACCTGCACGACCCCAGAGCTTCTCAGCAGAGAATCACAAAAGGCTCGGGCAAATCCTCCCAGAGCTGGTCCAGAAACTCAGGAATTCTGCTCAAACAGCCCCATCACAGAGCCCTGCCTCTCCTTTCATCCTCACACGCTCCAGTGCCTCCCAAACGAGATAAAATGGGATTAAAACCTGCCCCAGCAGGAGCTCCTCAGGTGAGTGTTGCCCCAGTGATGCTCCCCTCAACTCACTCGGGGTCACAGCAATTCCTCGGCCTCAGAAAGAGCAGAACTCCTCCAAAGCAGGTCTGCTTCTAATCAGCTTTGATATCAGAGCAGCAGCAGCAACCTCCCTGCTCAGGCCACAAATGACAGGTTTATTATCCTTTCTTTTGAAACTGAGAAATTGGTTCAGACTTTGGGATGGCTTTTAGCTACCAGCAGGAGAAGAAAAAACAAACCCAAACAAACAAAGGGGGAAAAAAAGCCAAAAAGTAAAGGAAAAAAAAAAATAAAAGGAGAATAAGAAGGGGAAGAATAAAGGGAGTGGATATCTTGAGAGATTTTTGAAGCTTTGTAGAAAATGCAGACAGACAGACCAGTCGTGCTGCTGTCATCTTGCTTCCAGGGAACTTTGGGCAGCTTCAAACACAAATGTTTGGGGGTTTTAACCCTCTCCGTGCCTGGGGGGTAGATCTGTCCAGCAGGTGATCTCCCTTTGCAAAGGGAGGAACAGATCCTGTCCATCAGGGGTGGATTATTGCAGAGTGCAGGCTTATGTTGGATTTATTCCTAAATATTTCATGTCCATAAGGGGAATTACCAGGCCAGTGGTGTAAAAACCCCTTTAAAAGACGCCTTAAAGCAGTGACAAAGTTCCTGAATTAACTCTCAGCCTGACATCAGCCCCACTGAAGACAGCAGGATTATTCCAGGGCTGATTTTCTCAGCTGATGAACTGTTTAATTGGACTGAACCCCCTAGATAAACATCTACACTGGGAGAGCACAAAGGAAGACAGAGCAGGGGAAGGAGGTTCCTTTCAGCAGAATTTGGATGTTCAGGAATTATCCCTCCTCCCCCATGAATGACAAAGTCATGGCAATTAAAAAATTGGCACTTTGGCTGTCGGGGAGGAACGTGATTGCCCTGAGAGGCACAAAACCACTTTTGGTAGACAAAGCAGCCCCTTGGTGTTTTTCCAGGAGTCGTTTCAACCCCCTGACACCCACGTGTGGAGGGGTGGCAGAGGGAAAATCAGAGGGAATGGCATGGGAGGAGGCAGCAGAGGGAAAACTGGAGGGGGAGGAAGCAGCAACTCCTGACAAAAAGCAAATATTTACCCGGCGAGGCTCTGCAATAATCCGCTCTTCGATATCACAAAGGAGAGCTCCAAAACCCCAGCGCTGTTTAATCAACATGTTTGAGCACAAGCAGGGAACATTCCTGCACAAACCTGAGAGAAGCCAGGCGAGTTTATAGACACAACCCTAATTAATTTGGCGTGTTTGGATTGCCGGCGTCCCCGCTGAGCGGCTGCAGCTGTGCTGTGACAGGAGCCAGCCGTGCCCAGCTCCGGGTGTGCTCCACTCTGCAAATATTTGAGGCTCCTGCGTGGGCAGGTTGACACAGCCATGCAATCAATTAAACAAACGAGCTACGAGGGACGATTGACTGCGAGCGCGGCCGGCCTGGGGGGGAATTGTTGGGGAGGATGGAGCGGGAAAACCTCATAAATGGGATTGCCTGGAAAAAGGTTTGGAGAATATGGAAACTATAAGTGAGATGGAAGTGAAAGCAAGCTCTGAGATCCATCAGTTACTGAACAGCTGGGAAACAATGGTGTGGCTGGCTGGAGGTGATCCCCTTTGGATGGAACAACACCCTCTGCTTGCAGGCAGCTCCAAGGGGCAGAGCAGACCCCGCTGGCTGGGCAGAAGGGGCCCAGAGAGGAGATTTTAGGGTTTAAAATGGAACACAGAGTGGCAATGTAATGATTCTTATGGGCTGTGTGTAAATGCTGTAGGGTTTGGATCTTGGACTGGATTGGTCAGTGAGAATTGGAATATTCAGCACAGAAGGAGATTTATGGTATTGGAATGGGAACCTCGCTCTCATCCTCCTTACCACGCTCCTGCCTTCTCTCTCTTTACCTCTCTCTCTTCTCTCTCTGCTCTGAGCTGTGCCTGGCAGCTCCCAGCAGGGCCCTTTGCAATAAACCCCAAATTCCAGACCTGGCTCCAGAGCTCTCTCATCTCCATCCATCCTGACCATCCTACCCCTGTCGCTCCTACAGGGAACGGGAGCTAAAATGGGAATTTTGTTCGGTTTTTTCCGCACCGAGGAATCCAGGGTTCTGCTCCGCTCCAGAACAAAATCCGAGGTCCTGATTTATTCATGGCAGAGTGCAGCACGCATAACAAATGGTGGGGGAATGAAAGGATGTGCTGCTTTGGAAACAGCTCCGGCAGCCCCGGGAGCCGGTGGGGCCAGCTGGAGACGAGCTGAGGCCAGGATGAGCCAAAATCTCCTCGTGTTCCTGAAGCAACATCCACACCGAGCGTTTTTCACTCCCAAACATCCACCAGCATCCAGGCTGTGCTGGCCCAAACTGCTCCCTGGACTGCAGCCCTGGCAGGGATGGGAGCTCAGGGCTGGCCACTCGTTCTTGAGGCAGGGCAGTGTGGTTGTAGAGGAGTTGAGAATCTGACTCCATGTTCTCAGAGGGCTAATTTATAATTATATTAATTATATTAATTATATTAATTATATTAATTATATTAATTATATTAATTATATTAATTATATTATATTATTTTATATTATATTATATATTATGTCATATTATGTCATATATGTCATATCATATTCTATTAAATTACATTATATTACATTACATTGTATTACATTGTATTATATTGTATTATACTACATTATGTTACATTATATTAATTATTATATTATATTATATTACATTACATTACATTACATTATTATATTATATTATATTATATTATATTATATTATATTATATTATATTATATTATATTATATTATATTATATTATATTTATATTGTATTATTACATTGCATTGCATTACATTACATTATATTATGCTATACAAAAACTATACTAAAATAGAGAAAGGATACAGACAGAAGGCTAAAAAGTCACTCAATTAATCTCATTACTCCCTCCAGAGTCCGGCACAGCTTGAGAGTGATTGGTCATTAAATTAAAACAATTCACACAAACCAATGAAACAATCCCCCGTTGGATAAACAACATTCCAAGGCAGCAAAACACAGGAGAAGCAAATCAAATAATTTTTGTTTTCTTTTTTCTCTGAGGCTTCTCAGCTTCCCAGGAGGGAAATCCTGGGCAAAGAGATTTTTCCAGAAAATGCAACAGTGACGGCGCAGAGCCCTGGGGGTGATCTGGGATCCCGGAGATTCCCGGGGATTGTTGGGAAGGAAAAGGGACAGCGGAGGGATGGGAGAGGTGCAGAGGCACCACTGAGTGCGGGGGAAGGACGGACAGATGGACACTGCTGAGGGAAGGATGGAGGGATGGACATCGGTGAGGGAAGGATGGAGGGATGGACATCAGTGAGGGAAGGAGGGAGGGATGGACATCAGTGAGGGAAGGATGGCCAGGGATGGGGAAAGGATGGATGGATGGATGGATGGATGGATGGATGGATGGATGGATGGATGGATGGATGGATGGACGGACATTTCTGAGGGAAAGATGGACATCAGTGAGGGAAAGATGGACATTTGTGAGGGAAGGATAGCCAGGGATGGGGAAAGGATGGGGGGATGGACATTTGTGAGGGAAGGACGGACATTTATGAGGGAAGGATGTCCCAGGATGGGGAAAGGATGGAGAGATGGACATTTGTGAGGGAGGAATGGACATTTGTGAGGGAGGGATGGCCAGGGATGGGGAAAGGATGGAGAGATGGACATTTGTGAGGGAAGGATGGACATTTGTGAGGGAGGGATGGACATTTGTGAGGGAGGGATGGCCACTGCCGTGTGCCTGGCTCCAGCACTGGCCGCTGCAGGAACCACGAGCCCCGGCAGCCCCAGAGGGGATGAAGAGCCAACTGTTTGCAGCGGAGAAGCAGCTGGAGCTGCTCTCCCTGGCAGCAGCAGCAGCAGCAGCAGCAGCAGAGCTGACCTGGCCTGAGGGAGCCCAGGAATTGAAGCCCAGCGTGTGCAGCTGCCGGGTTTGCTGGCTGGGCGCCCTCCTGGAGCAGCTGCTGGAGGAGCCCTGCCAGCAGGAACGGGATATTGCTGCGGGTTTGGCCTTTACTCCACCAGAGAAGGGAGAAATCCTCAGAAGAGAGCTGCAGTCACAGTGGTTCTTGGAGAAACCCTTCTCATTTTGATAAAAATCCACTCAAATCTTGAAAAAATCCCGCAGAACACAAATTCACCTGAGCAGGTTCCCAGGTGGGGCTCAAACCAAGGTGATGCTGCTGTGCTGAAGCCTCCTGCCTCCCTGTCACAGGGGTAAAATATCCCTGAATCATCCTGGAAAAAGGATTTTTCCTGTGTGGGAGCCTGGAAAAACAAAGCTCTCACCCAGCTCTGCCATCGCCTTGGCCCTGTTGGAGTTTGGTGAATCAGGGGGAGAGAGGCAGATCCCAGATTTCCTTCTGGGAGCAGATCAGTGCCTGGCTCAGCCCCTGCTCTCATCCCTGCAGATCAGAGCTGACACTCCCCAGCCTGGTGCAGAATTAATAACTCAGCTCATTTCAGCCCTGAACACACAAAAATATCATCAAATCCAATCAGGGGCAATGCTCCAGGATGAGGACCTGGGGCCTCATTGCCCACCCAGGTTTTAACCTGCCCTGGGGTTTGCAACGTCCCTTTGGGCTAAAACAGCTGAAAATTGGGGTCAGTGCAAACCACTAAAAGTCCATTTTCCATTGAAGTCCCAGTGCAAACCACTAAAACTCCATTTTCCATTGAAGTCCCAGTGCAAACCACTAAAAGTCCATTTTCCATTGAAGTCCCAGTGCAAACCACTAAAACTCCATTTTCCATTGAAGTCCCAGTGCAAACCACTAAAACTCCATTTTCCATTGAAGTCCCAGCTAAGGACCACAATCACTGCTCAGACATTCAGCATTTTACATTCAGTTCTTACCATTTGTGATTTCTTGGGTGATTCCAAAGGGTTGAAGTTGTTTTTAAAGGGTGCTATGAAGTTTTAGAGTATTAAATATCTGTGCATGCGGTGTAGAGAATTTTATGGAGTGAAACTGAGGACTGTCCCAGGATGCAGGGGATGGAAATAATCCATTTCCAACCCCCCAGCAGCCCCACAGACAGGAGCTGCTGTGTCCTTATGGCCAGGCAGAGCTTCCCAAGGTTTTTTCATGGATCTGGTTTTAAAAAGTTCCAACCCAGGAATGGAACCAGCAAGCCTGATGCCAGGAAATCAAATATTTGTGCACCTGCCTGAACAAAGGCTGTTTGCCCACAAAGAGAAGAATTTGGGCATTTCAAAGCTCTTTTTTTTTTAATATTTGCCACTCCAGAGGAGCCCAGCAAGCTCCAGGAATTTGGGAAAGCTCTCACTCAGCATCCAGGGGTGGCAAGAACCGTGTCAGGTTTCCCTCAGCGTGTGCCAGGCAGGCAGGGAATATTCATCACCTCCCCTCCTGTTTTGTCACCCTTTTTGTTCCGTGCAGCTGCATTTATGAGAAGGGATGTTTGTGTTTGTATTTACATGACTGTTATTAGAGAGAGAGCTGCCACTTTGACACTGCATTTATGTGGGAGCCATCTCCCACTTTATAACACAGACTTGGCTCTTTTTAAATTTTTTTTCCTTTTTTTTCCCCCATTTTCTTTTCATCCTGGCTGAGGATGTGTCCTACTTTCTTGTTTAGAAGATGATATGCTTGCATTATGCATTCTAAATATAGGTTTTTATTTTTTCTTTTCTTGTGCAAAGCAGGTTGACGTGGTCGTCAAAAGAAATGAATTCAGAGTTCCTCTCCTGCCCCGGGGGAGCTGTGCTGGGAGAATTTTATTCCAAGGAAGGGCTAAAATTTTATTCCAAGGAAGGGCTAAAACACAAAGTTGCTGATGTGTTCCAGGACAATTTACTGCATGTTAGATTTAAAAAAAAAAAAAATTTAAGTTGTTTTATCACTATTTGGGACTGGCAGGGCCTGAGGAGGAAGGGAGGGAGCAGAAAAACTCACACGGACCAAGGGTCCACTCAAAATGCCCTTCCCAAAAACTCATCACAGCCTCAGTCCAGAGAGAACCTGGCAGGGACCGGGGGGGATCCAGGAAAGGACTGGGGGGATCCAAGGAGGGATTGGGGGGGATCCAGAGAGGGATTGAGGGATCCAGAGAGGGATTGAGAGGATCCAGACAGGGACTGCAGGGATCCAGGCAAGAATTGAGGGGATCCAGACAGGGATTGAGGGATCCAGACAGGGATTGAGAGATCCAAGCAGGGATTGAGGGATCCAGGGAGAGATTGGGGGGATCCAGGGATGGATTGAGGGATCCAGAGAGGCACTGGGGGGATCCAGAGAGAGAGGGGGGGGATCCTGGCAGGGATTGGGGGAATCAAGAGAGGAATTGAGGGGATCCAGACAGGGACTGAGGGATCCAGGCAGGGATTGAGAGATCCAAGGAAGGACTGGGGGGATCCAGGCAGGGATTGGGGGCATCCAAGGAGGGATTGAGGGATCCAGGCAGGGATTGAGGGGATCCAGGGAGAGATTGGGGGGATCCAAAGAGAGAGTGGGGGGATCCAAAGAGGGATTGAGGGGATCCAGGCAGGGATTGGGGGATCCAGGGAAGGACTGGGGGGATCCAGGGAAGGACTGGGGGGATCCAGAGAGGGATTGGGGGGATCCAGGGATGGATTGAGAGATCCAGGAAAGGACTGGGGGATCCAGGAAAGGACTGAGGGATCCAGGGATGGTTTGAGGGATCCAGAGAGGGATTGAGGGGATCCAGGCAGGGATTGGGGGGATCCTGGCAGGGATTGAGGGGATCCAGGGATGGATTGAGGGGATCCAGGCAGGGATTGGGGGGATCCTGGCAGGGATTGAGGGGATCCAGGGATGGATTGAGGGGATCCAGGCAGGGATTGAGAGATCCAGGGATGGTTTGAGGGGATCCAGGCAGGGATTGAGGGGATCCAGGGATGGATTGAGGGATCCAGGCAGGGATTGAGGGGATCCAAGGAGGGGTTAGGGGGATCCTGGCAGGGATTGAGAGGATCCAGGCAGGAATTGGGGGAATCCTTCTGCTCAGCCTTGTGCCCATCCTGCTCTCCCAAATGTGGGAATTCCACCCCATTTCAGGGTGAAATTTCAGGGATTTCAGGGCTTTCTCAGCCCTGACTGCACCAAGCACCCACCTCTGACCCCTCCTGGCTGAGGTTTGAACAAAATTCCTCCTGATTTCCAGCACTGATCCAAAAGGGAGTCTCTGGCCTGGGTATTCTGGGAGCAGAGCCTGAAGGTGACCCTCAATATCCTGAGGAAATTAAATTATTGGTTTATTTGGGAAAAGAGAAGAGGGCAAAGCACCCAAACAGCACAGAATGAAGGAGCTGCAGCAGGGAGCCCCACAGAACACAAAGCACCTCTTTTTAAAGGAAGAACACTCCAGAACCTCCCAGCCCAGGGAGGAAGGAGCAGCTCTGTGGGCCTCCAAAATCCAGGAATTTCCCAGCTCCATCCCCTTAAAGACTCCCAAACATCACAAAGGGAATTAACTAATGGGAAAACCCCATTTCATATGAGCAGCCTGGCTACTTCTCACTCCACTCTTTGCTTTTTGGGGTCGCTCCTGTTTAAAATTCCAGAGCCAGATCCCTGTGTGGCCCAGCACCAGTGGGTTCCATGGATTTACAGCAGGGACAGGGCAGCAAACTCTCCCTTTTCAGCTCCTCCTCCATCAGGTGCAGCTCTGCTCAGCAGCCAGGATTGTTCCAGCCCTGTCCTTGTGACATTTCATTAAGCTGCTCGTTTAAAGCTTATCATTAGAGGGACTTGCTGGAAGAACTTAATTGCATCCTATTTTCCCTGCCTGGAGATGCACTGGAGGAGTCAGTTTGCATTTTGATTTTTTTTTTTTTTTTCCTTCTTTCGTTGTTTCAAGGTCTCGGCGCTGCACAGAATTTTAAGTTGCTCCATCTGCTCTGCTCCCTCCTCACCTGGGGCTGGCAGAACCCCTGCTATTAGAGCTGTCAATATTCCTGCTCTTCCCCTCTTCCTAAACTCGAGGAGGAATGGAGATCACAGCCAGGAGTTTACCTGGGAAAGGCCTTTGCATAAGTGGGAAAAGGAATAAAAAGCCATAAAACCACACAAAACAGAGAATGTTTCTCTTTGCTGCAAGCAAAACCTGTCGTCCTCTCCTTTAAAACACCCCAAACAAAAACTCCCAACGCTTCTTTACCCCACACAGGGGGGAGAAAAATTCCAGCACAGAATTGAACAGCACAGAACCAAAAAAAGGGTCACAGGACAGCCTGACCTGAGTGTCCCCTGCAGGGTGGGCACAAAAATCCCCCCGTGCTGCCCTGGAGGAGCCCCTGCACCGCCGCCTTTCATTGTGCCGAGATGTGAAATCCTCCCTCTGTAGCAGCCGCTGGGGAGGGCTCCGGAGAGCCGCTCCTGCAGAAGGTGAAGTGGAGCCCCAGGCTAGGTGGGATTACAAAAGCAAAGGGCAGAGAGAGTCGGTCTGTGCAGGGAAAGGACTCAGAGAGTTGTTATGGGCAGGGAAAGGATTCAGAGAGTTGTTCTGGGCAGGGAAAGGACACAGAGTTGTTATGTGCTGGGAAAGGACTCAGAGAGAAGAAAAGAACTCAGGGAGAGTTGTTCTGTGCAGAAGGACACAGAGAAAGTTGTTCTGTGCAGGAAAAGGGCAGAGAGAGTTGATCTGTGCAGGGAAAGGACTCAGAGAGTTGATCTGTGCAGGGA
Organism: Fringilla coelebs; assembly: GCF_963513975.1. Taxonomy (NCBI): domain Eukaryota; kingdom Metazoa; phylum Chordata; class Aves; order Passeriformes; family Fringillidae; genus Fringilla; species Fringilla coelebs. The sequence continues at coordinate 2,894,790 of NC_140052.1, forward strand.
AAGGACTCAGAGAGTGGTTCTGTGCAGGAAAAGGACTCAGAGAGTTGAATTGTTCTGGGCAGAAGAAGGACACAGACAGTTCTGTGCAGGGAAAGGATTCAGAGGGTTGTTATGGGCAGAAAAGGGGCAGAGAGAGTTGTTCTGTGCAGAAGGACACAGAGAGAGTTGTTCTGTGCAGGGAAAAGATTCAGAGAGTTGGTCTGTGCAGGGAAAGGGCAGAGAGAGTTGAGTTGGTCTGTGCAGAAAAAGGATTCAGAGAGTTGTTCTGTGCAGGAAAAGGACACAGAGAGTTGAGTTGGCCTGTGCAGAAAAAGGACTCAGAGAGTTGTTCTGTGCAGGGAAAGGATTCAGAGAGAGTTGAGTTGGTCTGTGCAGAAGAAGGACACAAACAGTTCAGTGCAGGGAAAGGACACAGACACTTGTTCTGTGCAGGGAAAGAACTCAGAGAGTTGAATTGTTCTGTGCAGAAAAAGGACTCAGAGAGGGTTGTTCTGTGCAGAAAAGGGGCAGAGACAATTGTTCTGTGCAGGGAAAGGACTCAGAGGGTTGTTACGGGCAGAAAAGGGGCAGAGAGAGTTGTTCTGTGCAGAAGAAGGACACAGAGAGTTGTTCTGTGCAGGGAAAGGACACGGAGAGAGTCAGTCTGTGCAGGGAAAGGATTCAGAGTTGTTCTGTGCAGGGAAAGGACTCAGAGAGTCGGTCTGTGCAGAAAAAGGACTCTGAGAGAGTTGTTCTGTGCAGAAAAGGGGCAAAGAGAGTTGTTCTATGCAGGGGAAGAACACAGAGAGAGTTGGTCTGTGCAGAAGAAGGACACAGACAGTTCTGTGCAGGGAAAGGACTCAGAGAGTTGTTCTGTGCAGAAAAAGGACTCAGAGAGTTGTTCTGTGCAGGAAAGGGGCAGAGAGAGTTGTTCTGTTCAGGGAAAGGACTCAGAGAGTTGTTCTGTGCAGAAAACGCTGCTGGAGCTCCCAGGCAGCACCCGGAGCCAGGGATTCCTGCCAGGGCTGGGAGCAGAGCAGGGGGTTCACTTGCATTTCACCTGAGCAGCCTCCAGCTTGACCCTTCTGAAAGCCAACAACTGGGAAACTCTGGAAGTTGTATTTATCATCCCAAAGGTTTTGTGTTTTACCTCAGGCAGTGAGGTTTCCCTCTTCACTGCGCTGGTTAAAGTTCACTGGAGATTTCCTGGCTTTAAAATACACGGGTGAGAGGCTGCAGGAGGCTCCTCCCAACGCAGCAATAAATAAAAATATTTCTTGGGGGTCACAGTCACATTTTCTGAAAAGTCTCTTTGCCCAGGAATTTCTCCTGGGAAGCTGAGAAGCCTCAGAGAAAAAGGAAAACGATAATTATCTGATTGCTTCTCCTGTGTTGTGCTCATGTGTGGAATGTGTTTGGAGATTGTTCACCCACAGGTGGTTGTTTCATTGGTTTCATGTTTTGATGTTTTGGTCAATCAGGGCCAAGCTGTGTCAGACTCTGGAGAGAGTCACAAATTTTCATTATTATCTTTGTTGCCTTCTGCCTGTACCCTTTCTCTATTCTTTAGTATTGTTTTAGTACATCATTCTTTAATATATTCTATATATTCTGCATATATATATTAAAAATATATATATTTTATATATAGAGAGAGAGAAAATATATAGAATATATATATTTTGTATATATAGAGAGAGAATATATAGAAAAATATATAGAATACATATATTTTCTCTCTATATATAGAATATATATATTCTATATATTCTATACCATATAGTATCATAAAATAATAAATTAACCTTCTGAGAACATGGAGTCAGATTTCTCATTCCTTCCTTCATCCGGGCACCCCACAGATACAATACTTGGGAAGCAAAGAGGGAATTCTCCCAGCAATAAATAAAAATATTAAATATTCCTTGGGAAGCAGAGAGGAGGCAGAATTCCCCTGAGGGAATTCTCCGTGGGCAGGGCTGGCAGTCAGGCCCAGGCTGCTCAGGAGAATTCCTCCTGCAGCCTCACCTGTGCAGCTTCCTGAGGCAAATCAAAAGAGAAAAACTGTAAATTCGTGGAGAGGAGAGAGAATATGAAATCTTCCTGGTGATGCTGGGGTTTTTTTTCTCTCTCCCAGTGACTTCAAGCACAACCTGGAGGGTTCTGCTCCTCCTTGGGATCCAGAGGCTCAGCTCACAAACTGAACCTGCTCAAATTATCATCGTGGAAATTGCTGAGCTCCCTCCTGCCATCCTTTGCTCTGTTCTCTCTTCTCTTTTTTTGTGTATATTTGGATTTCAGGGCACAATTTGTAGCAGTGGCCAATATATGGGGTGAACAATAGTTCACATGCAGAAAGATAAGAGGATTAATAGAGCAAAAAATAACAGCATTCGCTGTTATCTAAAGGTCAAGGAGAGCTATAAATTGCATTCACTCAGGGAAAAGGACAAGCACTTTAAAATAAAAAGGCAAATCCTTAAAATGCAGAGCAAAGTTTGCTTCAGCCAGGGCAATTTTTATAATAATGATGCAAAGTTCATAATTATGTCAAGATTATTATGGTCTATTATAGTCCAATTGTGCAGTAACTCCAGATTTTCTCTGTTCAGTGGAGCTGGGCCGAGCTTTAATTCCCATTCCCATTAATTCCCATTCCTTGACTGCACTTGTGAACTCATCCCCACCAGGCTGGAACTGCCAGCTGGGATTTACTGGGCAGCTGGGAGCAGGCAGGAAGGATTTCCCTCTCAGCCTGGATCTGATGGAGGACCTGGATTTCATCTCCACTTCCCCAGAAAAAAATCCTGCATTTCCACAGTGTCTGAATGCTTCTGAAATTACCCACTGGGAAAATCTCCAGTTCCACAAGAAATTACAGAAATTTTTCCTGCCTCAACAGCCCCACCTGAAGGGATGGAAAAAGCTCTGGTAAACCTCAGGTTCTACCAGAAATTACAGAAACTTTTCCTGCCCCAACAGCCCCACCTGAAGGGATGGAAAAAGCTCAGGTAAAGCTCAGGTTCTACCAGGAATTACAGAATTTTTTCCTGCCACACCAGCCCCACCTGAAGGGATGGAAAAAGCTCAGGTAAAGCTCAGGTTCTACCAGAAATTACAGAAATTTTTCCTGCCACACCAGCCCCACCTGAAGGGATGGAAAAAGCTCAGGTAAAGCTCAGGTTCTACCAGGAATTACAGAAACTTTTCCTGCACCAACAGCCCTCCCCTAAAGGAATGGAAAAAGTTCAGATTCCATGAAGAATTACAGAAACATTTCTGGCCACATCAGCCCCAGTTCACCTCAAGGGATGGAAAAATCTCCAGTTCCACCAGGAATTACAGAAATTTTTCCTGTCAGACCAGCCCCACCTGAAGGGATGGAAAAAGCTCTGGTAAAGCTCAGGTTCTACCAGGAAGTAGAGAAACTTTTCCTGCACCAACAGCCCTGACCTCAAGGAATGGAAAAAGTTCAGACTTCATTAAGAATTACAGAAATTTTTCCTGCCACACCAGCCCTGACCTCAAGGGATGGAAAAATCTCCAGTTCTAGAAGGAATTACAGAAATTTTTCCTGCCACACCAGCCCTGACCTCAAGGGATGGGAAAAGCTCGAGTTCCATGAGGATGCCAGAGGCAGAGGGTGGCTGGAGCCCTGCAGAGCCCAAGGAAACACCAGACCTGCCTGGAGCAGGGATAACAGCCTGGAGAGAAGCCCTGAGCTCACTGCAGAGCCCAAGGAGATGCCAGCCCTGCCTGGTGCAGGATAACAGCCCTGACAGGAGCCCTGAAATCACTGCAGAGCCCAAGGAAACGCCAGCCCTGCTTGGCACAGGGATAACAGCCCTGACAGGAGCTCCACTGCAGAGCCCAAGGAAACACCAGCCCTGCCTGGCACAGGGATAACAGCCCTGACAGGAGCTCCACTGCAGAGCCCAAGGAAATGCCAGTCCTGCTCAGTGCAGGATAACAGCCCTGACAGGAGCCCTGAAATCACTGCAGATCCCAAGGAGATGCCAGCCCTGCCTGGCACAGGGATAACAGCCCTGACAGGGGCTCACCGCAGAGCCCCAGTAACGAGGCAGAATTCACTGGCCAGGGCCTGTCACAGGCACAAAACGCATTTGTGAGGAGCTGCACTGGGCCAAAGGCTTCATAAATTCAATAAAGTCCCCACTAAACGCATTAGTGCTGCCTGGGTATGATCTGATGGATGGTGGAAGCTGCCCTGGAGCAATTAGTGCCGGGCCAATTGCTCGGATTCAATCGGAACAAAGCGGCGGCACTCGCTAATTCGGTTCCTCTGATGAGAGAGAGCGTTTCTGAGGGGATGTGGGCAAGAACAGCTGCAAAACACCATGGAAAACGCGGTGGCAAATGTGAACAGACGTTCAGCAGGGCACTCGGGGTCATCCCTGGAGCTGTGGGGGGCAGAGGCCTCCGAGGAGGGCACGGCGGGTGAGGAGAGCGGGGCTGAGCCCAGTGCCCCAGCTCGTTGGGAATAATTAATTCCTCATCATTGGGGAACAGTTAATTCCTCGATATTGGGGAATAAAGAATTCCTAAATATTGGGGAATAATGAATTCCTCAATGTTGGGGAATAATGATTCCTCATTATTGGGGAACAATGAATTCCTCGATATTGGGAAACAATGAATTCCTCATTATTGGGGAATAATGCATTCCTCATTATTGGGGAATAATGATTCCTCATTATTGGGGAGCAATAAGTTCCTCAATATTGGGGAGCAATGACTTCCTCATTATTGGGGAGCAATGACTTCCTCATTATTGGGGAACAATGAATTCCTTGATATTGGGGAACAATTAATTCCTCATCATTGGGGAACAATTACTTCCTCATTATTGGGGAACAATTAATTCCTCGACATTGGGAAATAATGAATTCTTTGATATTGGGGAACAATTAATTCCTCATTATTGGGGAACAATGAATTCCTTGATATTGGGGAATAATGAATTCCTGACACCCCTGCACCATCCTGGCCCACCCATTTCCAGCCCCACCTCATTTGGGAAATAATTAATTCCTCATTATTGGGGAACCATGAATTCCTCAATCTTGGGGAACAATGAATTCCTCGATATTGGGGAATAATGAATTCCTCGATATTGGGGAACAATTAATTCCTCATTATTGAGGAACAATTAATTCCTCAATATTGGGGAATAACGAATTCCTGACGCCCCTGCACCATCCTGGCACACCCATTTCCAATCCTATCTCATTGGAAAATAAGAAATTCCTCATTATTGGGGAACAATTAATTCCTCAATATTGGGGAATGACGAATTCCTGACACCCCTGCACCATCCTGGCACACCCATTCCCAGCCCCAGCTCATTTTTCTGTGCATGAAGTGAGACTGGGAGGAATTCTGCTGGTGGGAAGGAGCCTGAATGTTCCTGGAAGTGGATCAGGAATTCCTGACCATCCCTCAGTCACCTTTTTCTGTCTGCATGGAGCACAGAGGTGGGGCTTTTCTCCTGCCCCCCTGGGATTGCAGCGAGCCCTTCCCAACCTTATTTCCTTCGGGATGAGAGCAGTGCCCAGGGCCAAGCTGAGCTCTCTGAAGACTCCCCAGGAGCTGGAGCTGAGGTGGAGGAGCTGCTGGAGGCTGTGCAATCCCCGAGCACTCCAGATGGGCTGGGACAGAGCCAGCCCAGCTAAAACTTCATCTCAAAAAGAGGCAAGAAGGAAAACCATCCCCTTGCTTCTGTTTGCTTTGTCCTTAGTGGGAGAACCCAGCCTGGGATGGCTCCAGGGCAGTGACAGCTCTGTCCCCACGTCCCCACCGCAGCCAGGGCAGGGATCCCTCAGTGTGCCCACCCCTACTCCTGCCCAGCACAAAAAAATGAATTTAGAGCAAAAAAACAGCAAAATCCTCCCTGCTCAGCACCTGAACCCGGCCCGGCCCTCACCTCGCTCCAGCTGCAAGCCAGCAATTAGTTCCAGCAAAACTGTGTTTGCTTATAGAACTAATTAGAGATCAAGAAAGTGGCTCACTTTTGATAATTAGATGGTTGTGCCCCATCTATCAGCCACTGTTAAATTGTTGTTATATTAATGTAAAGCTCATAATCACGGCTGTTGGAAATTGAATAAATGTTCCTGCCAATTCTCTAATGCAATTAATTTACATAAAAGCCTCTGGAAGTAAAATTGAAATGATATACATCTTTCCAAGGGTTTCATTTAAAACAAAGCTAAATAATGGAGAAATTATAGATCTCCTTTCTTTTCTCTTCACATTCTTATATTTACTAAAGTTAATGGCCAAATAATCGCTGGGATGTGCCTGAACTGGAGCTGTTGCAGCAGGAGCTCATTGCCGTGCCCACAATTCATTATCCACCACGTGAACATTTCAGAGAGCCTCTTCCCACCCAGGGAGCTTCCAGAGGATGCTGCAGGAGGCTGAGGAATCTCAGGAAGCTCTGTTCCCTCGGCCACCACCCTGCCTACCTGGTGAGAGGCCAAGGACAGCTGGGTTTAACTGGAGGTTGGAGAGGAAAGTGCCTGCACTCCAAATTCTCAGCTAATCGGGACCATTTGTGGCTGAACAAATCAAATGAGAAAATAATTTCCAAACAGCCTGGGAGTAACTTAAACCTCCTTGACTTCCTGGATCTGAGAGTTTGGCCTTAAAGCAGAGATGAGGAGTTAATACACACCAATAACAAAAATAACCCCTAATTTCAATTCTATTTCAGCTTCCAAGGTGCTGAAAGTGGAATTAGCAATGCTTTTAACCTGATATGATTGCCATTGTTTCCCTGCAAACAGCAGAACGTGGAGGGAGAAAGAGCTTGCCATGTTTTATTTTTATACACCCAGAGAAGGAGAGCAGAGCCAATAAACTGAGGGTGTCCTACACGAGCTCCAATATTGTATAAATCATGAATAATGCATCAGGCAGAAATGAGAAACTGCAACAGCATCAAACCTATATGGAAATAAATAAAACATAACAGCACAAGTGCAATCGTGTCGGCCGTGTCGATAAAAATGTGTTTGTGTTTGGGCAAGGAGCAGGAGGAGGGAGAAAACCTCTCTGGTGAATGATTGTAGGGGTAATAATAATAATAATAATAATAATAATAATAATAATAATAATAATAAAAGGCAAGGGTAATTAGCAAATGAACATCCAGCTCAGGGAGGCTGCGGGGTGGGGGGAGCCAGGAGTGACAGAAGGTGGAAAAGGGGTGGGGAGGGGATTTTGGGGAAGGGTGGGAATGCAGGGCTGGGTCTGGATCTTTGGGGGGATGGGAATGCAAGAGTGGGTCTGTATCTTTGGAAAGGGTGGGATGCACACCCTGCACAGGACTGGATCTGTATCTTTGGGAAGGATGGGATTCATACCCTGCACATCAGCAGCTCTAATTCCACACCTGGAATAGCTCTGTCCCAGAAAATCAGAGGGGATTCAGGAACTGGGCAAAATCTCAGTTCTAATCTCAGGCCCCAGGGGTTAAATCCCAGCTTTACCTTCCCCAGAGGGTTGTTGGGACAGCCAGAGCCTTCCTGCCCCTTCCTGCCCCTCTGCAGGGCCACACTGAGGGGGCAGAGTGCAGGAAGGAAGGAGGGGGCTCCTCTTGTGCCATCCCACTGGAATCTGCTCCACCAGGAGCTGCTCACACCCTCCATCCCCCTCTCCACACCAAAGGCAGCTCTGGGGGTTTGGATCATCAGCCAAGCCCAGCAGAGCTGAGCTTTAATGGGATCCAAAGGAAACTTGACTCAAGGACAAACCCTCCGCTCGCCTCCTGTAATGATCCCTGTGTTTCCAAGGAAATCTCTTCCCCCTAAGATTACCAGGAACATTTAATGCAAATTGGATGCATCCCTCTTTTCTTTAAGACTCAAAATAATCTATGCATATCTTTCTATTACTTCTCAGAGCCATTAGCCAGGATGAGTTCATATTTTTATTCCCTTTGCACACTGAATGCTTCTCCTTCCTTTGGGGTGGCAGCTTTTATTATTGAAGTCAGCAAAACCTGAGCAATCCCATTACCTGCTCCCTCCCTCCCAACCACCCCTGATTTACGAGCCAAAATCAAGGCTGGGATTGCTCAGAGCTGCTCCCATTTCCAAACAAAATCCCAAATAACTGATCAGAGTTGCTCTGGTGATTGAAGCCAGGACAATTAACGGATGGGAGCCGTTCCCCAAATCTGCTGTTCCGATTTCTTTAAGGTTTCATCTCATCAAAGAGCAGATTTGGCTCCTCACGAAGCACTTAAGGGATGGCTTGATAACACTCCTGAAGAGGCACAGAAATGTGATATCAGCTGAAGAAGCCACCAGGAGCAGGAAGAACTGGATAGTGAAGTTAGATAAAATCAGATCAAAACCAGAACTTGTCTCCTTTTCTGTTGGTGTGTGTTTGTTTGTTTGTTTGTTTCTTCTTTTAATGGAGATATTTAATCCTTGGCACGCTGTGCCTTTGCTGCTTGGGAAATGTGAGCCCAGGTAGTTTATACTGGAATACTAAAATACTGGAATGTGGGATTGTTGGATTGCTGGAATGCTGGATCCTGAGGGGCAATGCTGGATTCAGAGGGGCTGAATTGTTGGATTTCTGGATCCAGGGGGGCTGGAATGTGGCACTCTTGGATTTCTGGATCCCAAGGGGCTGCATTGCAGGATTGCAGGACTGCAGGATTGCAGGATTGCGGGATTGCAGGATTGCAGGATTGCGGGATTGCAGGATGGCAGGACTGCAGGATTGCAGGACTGCAGGATTGCAGGACTGCAGGATTGCAAGATTGCAGGATTGAAGGATTGCAGGATTGCAGGACTGCAGGACTGCAGGATTGCAGGATTGCAGGACTGCAGGACTGCAGGATTGCAGGACTACAGGATTGCAGGATTGCAGGATTGCAGGATTGCAGGACTACAGGATTGCAGGATTGCAGGATTGCAGGACTGCAGGACTGCAGGATTGCAGGACTGCAGGATTGCAGGACTACAGGATTGCAGGATTGCAGGGCTGCAGGATTGCAGGATTGCTGGACTGCAGGATTGCAGGACTGCAGGATTGCAGGATTTCAGGACTGCAGGATTGCAGGACTGCAGGATTGCAGGACTGCAGGATTGTGGGATTGCAGGATTGCGGGATTGCAGGATTGCAGGATTGCAGGACTGCAGGATTGCAGGATCGCTGTCCCCAGGCTCCCTCCGGCCAGGGGAGGGTGGCAGCTGTGACAAGTGACCAGGGCAGGTGAGGCAGGGCTGTGCCGTGCCAGAGCCCCGTTTGTGGGGGATTAGGAACAGCCGGGCCCTGATCAAAGGGCACGGGAGGGAGGCACAGGGACAGACAGCGCTGGGGATGGGAATGAGCCTGAGACGTGAGACCCCTTTGAGCAAACAAATCTGCTCCTGCTGCCCCTCCCTCCTGTCCTGGCTGGGAATGCCTCTGCCTTTGGGGGGGAAATGGGGAGGTGCAAATTGGTGCTGGCACTTGGAATGGAGAGGGACGGGATGGGATGGGATCCATGGGATGGGATCCATGGGATGGGATGGGATCCATGGGATGGGATGGGATGGGATGGGATGGGATGGGATGGGATGGGATGGGATGGGATGGGATGGGATGGGATGGGATGGGATGGGATGGGATGGGATGGGATGGCATCCATGGGATGGGACGGGATGGGATCCATGGGATAGGATGGTCAGGAGGGGTTTAATTCTGTGGGGCTGTGATGGGGGAAGATGAGCGAACCCCACACAGATTCTGGGCTCAATCCTGGCCTCCTGGAAGCGTTTATGGGGTCACTGGGGGAAAAAGGACCCACTTTGGGGGGCAGGGAGGAAGGGCTGCATGGTGGGCTGTGGGGTGATTCTCATTTCCTCCCTCACCACCTGAGCAACTCCCAAGGAGCCAAAATCAGTCAGAACCTGCTGCTGAGCCCTGCCAATTCCTCATTTTCATTCCAGAAAGATCCACAGGTCAGATTTAGGGGAAGCAAAGGAAGGTTTGTCCTTCATTCCAGGCGAGCTGCCCGTCCCCCTCAGGTCCAGAGCCCTGCCTCTGTTTGGGCTCCCAGGTGCTGTTGTTTTGCAAATTAATAACGAGAGAATTGATATTTATTTACTGGAGATGCTCTTCCCCGACTCAAGGAGCCAACAGCAGAGCGGAGATGAGCTTGTGAAGTGGTGCATAAAAAGAAATCTAATCTTGGCAAATTAGATAATAGAGAGCGCTATTAGCTGTGGTTTAGATATCCTGGCTGATAATCTGCATTAAGAAGGGTTTTTAGCCTGATCCATCTGCACCAGTTCTTTGCAATGTCCAAACAATCACAAGTGAGAGTGAATAAATAGCCAGGAAACCCTGATAAGAATTTTATTGATCTCCTCTCACTCCTCTGAAGCTGGCATTGATTCCAGTATTTGCAGCTAAGGTTTTTGAAGCCTCTTTGCCAAGCAGCCTCAAGTTCCTCATAATTTCATTTCAGAGTGGGGGATGTTGTTTGTATCAGAATATCTTATTAGCAATAAAAAGATATTCCCTATAATTGAATAACTTCTCAATTAACTCCTTGGAGAGGCAGCAAAAACAACCAATTCCCTCTGATTCACCCTCAGCAGGTGGCCCTGGAATTACCAGGGAGTCAATTAACATCCTTCCACCCAAATGACGAATAAGGACATGAAATGCACGGGATGGAAAGGGCCAAACACGGAAAATGGGCGTGGGATTGAAAATGTGGGAGCAGCAGGCAGTGCAGCATTCCCGTGGGAAGCACGGGCACACGGAGATTGGGGGTGTGGAGGGAGGAGAACCAGGGATCATTCCCTAAAAATTCAGCATTCGTGGAGTTCAGGCCATCCCAGCGGTGAGGGAGGAACTGGAGTTCCTGCTCCGTGCCTGGGGTTGGGATGGGATCAGTGGGATAAATGGGATCAGTGGGGTCAGTGGGATCAATGGGATCAATGGGATCAATGGGATGGGACCAATGGGATCAATGGGATCAGTGGGATCAATGGGATCAATGGGATCAATGGGATCAATGGGATGGGACCAATGGGATCAATGGGATCAATGGGATCAATGGGATCAATGGGATGGGACCAATGGGATCAATGGGATCAGTGGGATCAATGGGATCAATGGGATCAATGGGATCAATGGGATCAATGGGATCAATGGGATGGGACCAATGGGATCAATGGGATCAGTGGGATCAATGGGATCCATGGGATGGGATTGATGGGATCAAGGGGATGGGATGGGATCAGTGGGATCAATGGGATCAATGGGATGGGATGGGATCAATGGGATCAATGGGATCAATGGGATCAATGGGATCAGTGGGATCAAGGGGATTAAGGGGATCAATAGGATGGGATGGGATGGGATCAATAGAATCAATGGGATGGGATCAATGGGATCAGTGGGATCAGTGGGATCAGTGGTATCAAGGGGATCAATAGGATGGGATGGGATGGGATGGGATGGGATGGGATGGGATGGGATGGGATGGGATGGGATGGGATGGGATGGGATGGGATGGGATAGGGTAGGACAGGACAGGACAGGACAGGACAGGACAGGACAGGATAGGATAGGATAGGATAGGATGATCTTTAGGGTTCCTCCCACACTGGGATTCCCCAGACCAACCCCTGCTCCTAAAAAAGGGTCAGATCTCCTCAATCCACCCGAGCCCAGCCCCCAGTCCCTGTTTCTCCCCAAATGAAGCCCTGCCTGGGGGATCTGCACAGAAATTAAAGCTCTGCCAGAGCTCAGGGAGGGAGAACCCCGAGCTGCTCGTGTTTTGTTTGTCCAATCCTGCCGTGACATTCCCTTCCAAACGCTGATTATTTGAGGAAATAACGGCTCTGGCATTTCAAAAGTCAGCTCCCATCAGCTGCCGCTCCAGACGTGCTGTGTAATTGGGGGATTCTAATTGCAAATAAGAACCTTTTTCTCCTCAGGAGCCAGGTCTGAGTTTGTCTAAGGTAATGAAGCAGGGGCTGAAGATCAGCCCTGGAACAAATTGCATTAAGGGGAATCAGGCACTTGTCTGTTCAGATTTCTTCCCTCAGAAAAGCTTTGTGTCACCCAGTCCCCACGGCTCAGGGGCTCTGCTCATCACTGAAAAAACAGTGATTAAAGCAAAATATTACAACGAACCCCCATTCATCCACCTCCCCAGAACCACCAGCGCTTTCTCCTGGCTTTGAAGTCCCTGTGGATAAATAACAGGGAGAGGTTGTTGCTATGGAACTCCAGCATTGAAATGGATGAGGCAGGGTGACCTTTGCCTCCGGAGATGATGTGCAAGCTATTTATATGCACAGCTGTACAAATTGCCAGAGTTTAATGTTAAATTCCACGGAAAATCATCTTTGCTGTGCTGCTTTTGAGGAAAGGACGGGGTTTAAATATTTAATGGGCTCTCTGGCTGTGCAGGCACATTTGGTGTTACATAAGTGAGCAGCAGAGAGCTCATCCTGGCGAGGTCTGCTTTAATGAGAGTGAATTCCAGAGGATCCTGAGGACGCCTGGGAGGTGCAGCTCGAGCCCTTTGTGTCACCTGCTCCTGGCAGGACAGCCCTCAGCTCCATTCCCTCCAAATTCCCAGGGAATTTGCATTCCTCCAGAACTGGGGAGTGAGAAGGAGGGTTTCAGTTTTAGGGAAAAGCCTCCAGAACTCCCAGTAGGACAACCCTCCCCTCAATTCCCTCCAAAATTCCCAGGGAATTTGCATTCCTCCAGACCTGGGGAGTGAGAAGGAGGGTTTCACATTCAGGGAAAAGCCTCCAGAACTCCCAGTGCAGGACCAGGACAATCCTCAGCTCCATTCCCTCTGAATTCCCAGGGAATTTACCTTGCCCCCAGAATCAGGGAGTGAGGATGAGGACTTCACATTTAGGGAAAAGCCTCCAGAATTCCCAGTAGGACAAACCTCCCCTCAATTCCCTCCAAAATTCCCAGGGAATTTACCTTCTTCCCCAGAACTGGTGATGGAAATGAGGTTTTCAGTTTTAGGGGAAACCTCCAGAACTCCCAGTGTGTGACCAGGACAATGCTCAGCTCCATTCCCTCTGAATTCCCAGGGAATTTACCTTGCCCCCAGAATCAGGGAGTGAGGATGAGGACTTCACATTTAGGGAAAAGCCTCCAGAATTCCCAGGGTGGGACCAGGAAAACCCTCAGCTCCATTCCCTCTGAATTCCCAGGGAATTCATGTTCCCCCCAGAATCAGGGAGTGAGAATGAGGTTTTAAATTTTAGAGAAAAGCCTCCAGAGCTCCCAGGTCAAGGAGGAGCTGAGATCCTCTCTCCTCTCCTCTCCTCTCCTCTCCTCTCCTCTCCTCTCCTCTCCTCTCCTCTCCTCTCCTCTCCTCTCCTCTCCTCTCCTCTCCTCTCCTCTCCTCTCCTCTCCTCTCCTCTCCTCTCCTCTCCTCTCCTCTCCTCTCCTCTCCTCTCCTCTCCTCTCCTCTCCTCTCCTCTCCTCTCCTCTCCTCTCCTCTCCTCTCCTCTCCTCTCCTCTCCTCTCCTCCATCATTCTGAATCACCAAACCCAACAATTTTGCTGACAAACTCAACTATTGCAGTGCTCAGAGCCACCACCCCCAATCCACTGCAGATCTGGGTTTTAAAATCTTCCCAAATAAAGCAGCAAATGAACTGAAACCTGATGGTCCTGCAGAGCTCGGGGTGAGGTTGTTTAAACCCCCCAACATCACCCCAAAAGTTCCTTTTCTCCCTTAGCTGGCAAAATTCTTTCAAAACCTTATTTAATTTCCACAATAAAATGATACTTAGCCAAAAAATCTGGTTAATGGGTTGTTAGGATGCAAGAAGTGAGCGTCAGTGTTCATTATTCTTTTGTTTTCATTTCTAAAAGCCCTTTTTTTTTTTTCTTTTTTTTTTTTTCCTGCAGGAGTTCTGCCTCTCACTGGCAAAGTTCTGACTGAAAAATTCCGGCAGCTGGAGTTAAAAAACACAAAGCCCTGGGCACATTATGGATTTTACATACATTTATGTGCTCTCTGTAAGATTTAAAAATAGGCCAGAAATTGTCCATAATTCTTTGTGCAAGCCCTTGGAACTGGACAATAATTTATAGCAGCTGCAAACCTGACCTGAGACAATAATTTTGAATAACAGGGGGAGGTGCAATGCTTGAATCAACAGGAACCCCTCCAAAACTCCTTTATTTACTCCAAGATTAAAGGCTGGTGTAAATAAAGAATATTCAGACAACAGAGCACAGCAGAAAGAGGGAAACACAACGCTTCCAGCTGCTGCTAATTTGCATTTCCAGAGGTGCTCCAGATGTGAGACAGATAATGCAGGGCCACAGGCACTGAGCAGATTATTCTGGAGCAAAAGGAAGACTCATCCCCGGCGCTGAAGGGAATGAAGTTATTGGAGAGCTTTAAACTTCGCTCTTTTCTCAGGAAATGGGGATTTAAATTGGATTTATCTTCCCCCAGTCAGGGCAGATGAATCAGCACTGGGAGAGGAGTTTAACTGAGCCAGCAGGGCTGAATTTAGCAGGTTTGGGATGCAGCAAGCACAAAGAGCTGGGGGTTGTTTTGTTCATCATCATTCACCGCCGGCTGCACCTCAGCACCGGGCAAACAAGAAAGGTTTGGGTGAGCTGAGGGGGAGTTATGAGCAATAAACCCAAATTCCCAAAGCCAGGGGGATGAATCCTGCTGGCTCTGAACCCCAAATCTCCTCAATCCCCACAGAGCCTCCTGCAGCCCAAGCTTGCAGGGCAGGGAAGCTTTATTTTATTCTTTTATTATTTTTTCTTCTCTGTATTTTTGCAATTTTTCTGTATATTTTTTCTGCATATTTTTCTGTATATTTTCCTGTATATTTTTCTGTAATTTTTTCTGCATTTTTTCTGTATTTTCTGCATTTTTTTCTGTATTTTTTCTGGGGTTTTTTCTGTATTTCTTTCTGTATTTTTTCTGTATTTTTCTGTATTTTTTCTCTCTTTATTTTTTCTCTACTTTTGCAATTTTGCATTTAGACAATTAGAGGCACAGCCAGCCACTAAAGGAATTTTTCCCAACTTTTTAAGCCCGTTAATTGGCCCTGAATGGCTGAGCAGTGAACCCTGGAATCCTGCAGGTGCCCACGAGGGTTTTTTTCAGTGGAGTGCTTGAGCTTTCACCTCATTTTAGCAATTTTGATCCCTCGAAAATCAGCACAAATTTTCATCCTGTGCCTTCAGAGGTTTGTGCCTCTGCTCTGAGCATTTAGTGCTGGCAGGAGTTGGGGAATTGGGGTGGAAAACGCAGATCCTGGGCAGGAGCTCATTGTTATTCCTGTGTTTTCCTCCATTCACCAAGGGCCCTCATTTCCCTCTCAGTGATGCTGCTTTGAGCACATTGGATTTGACTCCTCACTTCCACCTGCCAGAGATCAAACATTCAACAGCCCCGGAAAAAAAACCCTCAAGTGGTTCCCAAAAGCCAAACAAAACCAGCCTAGGAAATGGGAAACAATGTGCAAATGAGAGTTTCAGAGATGGGAAATAACAAAAGGGAAAAAAAACCAAAACAAAACAGGAAATGTGATTTCCACTCGTGGAAAGGAGGGGAAATAATTGGAGTCCAGTTTGTTCCAGCAAATAAACCCTGAGGGGCTGCAGAGGGGAAAAGCAGGGTCTGGGCAGCTCAATTTGCAGTAATTAACCCAAAACAAGAGGTTTGTGGGCATTTTATCTGTGGGGGAAGGAAAAAAAAATGTTCAATGTTCTGTCAGCATCGATCCTCTTTTCTGAAGGAAAGGGGAAGGAGTGAAATAAAACGGGTTTGATGGAATGAACGGTTTCTGGGGGAGTTTCAAGCACCAAAAGAATCAGGTGGCTCCCTCAGGTGAGGTGACATCCACGGGGTTTTCCCCAAGGGAAAAAATCTCCTTTGGGCAGAGGGGGGAGTTTCACTGAATTAACGACTCGGTGGATCTTTATCCCAAAATCCCGAGCCCAAGAAAGGTTCCATGGGGAGAATTCAATGCTGAGCTCTCCAGGTAATCCCAGCCCCTCCCCACACCTGCTGGGATCCTGCAGCACCTCGGTCCTGCCCCCTCTGAGCCCGGGCAGGGGCAGCAGCAATCAATTCCACCATGAAAATCAGAATTTGGGATGGCCACAAGAACCCCACAGCCCCGGTGTCCTTCATGAAATCCTATAAAGTTCCCTAAAAAAGGCCAGTCTGGGTCCAACCCAGCCTTTTTTAGAGGTTCTTTTCCTCTGTAGATTCTGCACATCGGGCAAAGCTGGGATTTATTTATTTAAATATGATTTAAATTCACTTTTTCCACCAGAGCTCCTCGTTTGATCCTTCCTGGCTCCTGCCCAGCGCTCGCACCAGATGTTGCAATTTGCACCTGGTGGGTTGGTGTTTGAAAAGCCCCATTCCTGCTTCTTCTTCCATAAACAGAAGGAAATCTGCCTTTAGCACCTTGGATGAATTCCGTGGACTTTTCCCACCTATTAACTCCTCCAGCTGGGTGCTACCACGAGCAGGAATCCAGCGGGGACCTGGAGGAGGTCAGTGCCAGCCCCAAACTGCCAACCCCAAACTGCCAGCCCCAAAGTGCCAACCCCAAATGGGCAAACCCCAAACTGCCAATTTAAAATGGCCAATCCCAAACTCCTGGCCCCAAACTCCAGCCCTAAACTGGTCACCCTAATTTGCCAGCCCCAAACTGCCAGCCCCAAACTGAACACCCCAAATGGCAAACCCCAAACTGCCAATTTAAAATGGCCAATCCCAAACTCCCAACCCCAAATGGCAAACCCCAAATGGAGAATCCCAAACTGCCAACCCCAAATGGCAAAACCCAGGCTACCAATGCCAAATGGCCAACCCCAAACTGCCAATCCCAAACTCCCAACCCCAAATTCCCAACCCCAAAGTCCAACCCCAAATGGCAAACCCCAAATGGCCAATCTCAAACTCCCAACCCCAAAGTCCCAACCCCAAAGTCCAACCCCAAACTGGCCACCCTAATCTGCCAGCCCCAAACTGCCAACCCCAAACTCCCAACCCCAAATGGCAAACCCCAAATGGAGAACGCCCAACTGCCAATGTAAAATGACTGATCCCAAACTGCCAATCCCAAACTCACAGGCCCAAACTGGCAATGCCAAATGGCCAATCCTAAACTCCCAATCCCAAATGGCAAACCCCAAACTGCCAATGTCAAACTGCCAATCTCAAACTCCCAACCCCAAAGTCCCAACCCTAAAGTCCAACCCCAAACTGGTCACCCTAATCTGCCAGCCCCAAAGTCCCAACCCCAAAGGGCAAACCCCAAATGGCAAACCCTAAACTGCCAATTTAAAATGGCCAATCCCAAACTGCCAACCCCAAACTCACAGCCCCAAACTGCCAACCCCAAATGGCCAATCTCAAACTCCCAACCCCAAAGTCCCAACCCCAAAGTCCCAACCCCAAACTGGCCCCCCTAATCTGCCAGCCCCAAAATCCCAGCCCCAAGGTCCCGACTTCCGACCCCAAAGTGGCCGTGAGGAGCTGCTGCCATCGGCTCCTCCCCACCCTGCACAAACTTCTCCTCTCAGAGAATTCCCAAATCTCTTCAGCACCAGAAGTTCCTTTCCTACCCCGAATTTCCTCAGCAATAACGAAAACATCTCCAGACAAACCTCGGGGAGGCAGCAAGAACAGAAGGAATGTGAAGAGTTCAATTGTGAGTTAGAAATGAAAATGGATTTAATCTGTCTTGAAACTTCTGGAAAAGTCCAAAATGGGCATTTCCTTGTTTGTTCAGCCTGGTTTTGTTGTTTGTGGGGTTTTTTTTAAGCAGAGAACTGCAGGGGGTGCAATCAGAGCCTTCATCACTCACATCGGGCTCATTTCTTACCCCACCCAGCCCTGCCAGATGAAAATGTTCCTTCACCTCTGAGAGCAATGAGAAATTGGAGTGGCAACAAAAGAAAGCGGAGCTGGGAGGTGCAAAGGAGTCCAGCAGGGAGGGAAAAAAGAAAGAAAAAAGAAAAAAATAAACAAGGCAAGAATGCGGTGATCACGACCTGTTTTCATTCACTGCTTTCCAATTAAAGTGATTTTTCTTAGAAGAAAACCTTATCTCTGGAACACATTCATTTCTTCTCAGCCTTCTGTGAAGGCAAATTGAAAACTCACGGGGTAAAATTTGACTTCATGGTAAAATTACAACCAATTTTTTTCCCTCACAACAATAACAACACAGCCGCTCGCCACTTTTCAAATCAATTTTCCTTTCTCTTTTACTGAGATAAGTGGCACAGTTTTCCACGATTTTGAGATGTTTTTCCCCCCCCCCTAAAGATTTCTACTTAACCCTGACCACGATCACACAATTCCTGCCCCTCCTCCGTGAAATCACTGCTAATTATCAGTGCAGGGATGAACTCGGTGCTGCCTAAAAGCTCATTTAGCACAAATCCCTGCCAGGTGAATTTTCTCCTCGCTGGGAGCCAGCCCAGCCTCACCATCACCATTTCACAGCACAAAGAAATGAGTTAAAACCCAAAAAAAAATCTGCATTTCCAGGGCTCTTTTTCCTTCTTCCAGCTGGGCACCTCCCCTTCCCTTTGCTCTCAGGCTGTTCCCAGGAAAAAGCCGTTTTTCCTGGAATTATTGTGAATTATTCTGCCAGAGCAGGCAGAACCAGCAGCGATTTTCAGATCAATTTACAGGACATCCCACTTACTTCATGTCGCTGTTCCACTCCACTGCATTCATTACTTAAAACGTGTCCTTAAAATTGAGTTTTCATCTCCTGTTCCCCCGCGGTTCTGGAGTGCAAAAATCTCCTCCTCAGCCCTGGGGCTGCTCATTTCCATCCCATTCCTCGCTCCCACAAAGAACTTTTCCAAACTGAAGGGTCCAAAGCCGTTCTCCTTTGCAGAGGTGATTTATAAATGGATTTTTAGGTGTTAACAGGACCTTTAAACCCAGAGCGTTTCTGGATTTCCCAGCCACATGGGGAAGTTGGATGAATTAAACCCATTTTTTTTAAATTCTGGTCTATTTTCTCAGCTTTTAACCGAGCTTTTCCAGCCCTTCCACAGCATTTCTGCTGCTCAGCCACTGGAGGAGTAAAATTCCAGCTGGTGACCTCTGAAAGGAGAGGAAATTTGAAAAATAAAAAGCTTTTTCTATGCACACTTCCCAGCAGTGCAAACATCTCTGGGGGAAAAGGAATCACTCCCAATTTCCCTGTAAAGGAGGGGAATTAAAGCTTGATTTAGACAGAAATAAATCAGTTTTCCCAGGCCAGGTGCTGTTAGAATTTGAAATAAACCTCTGAATCTGAATGCTCTGTGCCACCAGATCAAACCCAAAAATGTTCCTTTGAGCATCCCTGAGCTCCCCAGGCACCGACCCCACAACTCCTCCATGCCCAGGAACTTCTTGAGAGGAATGGGGGATTTGTGTTTCCAAACCAGCTGTGGGGCTGCTGGGAGATAAAACCAGCACTGGGAGAGAAAAGAAACAATGGGAAGGATTCCACTGATGGATGAATGGAAAAAGAGATTTGCTGTTACAAATAAACTTTAGGTTTGATGAGAAATGAAATCAGACATTGAAAGATGAAAGAAACAATGGGGAAAGCCCCTAAATTGAGTAAGAATTAAAAATGAAAAGGGAGGGTTCTACATTAGAGGGGAACCTTTGGGATCAGGTGTTCTGGGGAGTCTGAACATCCCAAGTACCTCAGAAATGGGGAAAACCCCTAAATTCTGTAAGAATTAAAAATGAAAAGGGAGGGTTGTACATTAGAGGGGAATCTTTGGGATCAGGTGTTCTGGGGAGTCTGAGCCTCTCAGAAATGGGAAAAAACCCCTAAATTCAGTAAGAATTAAAAATGAAAAGGGAGGGTTATACATCAGAGGGGAATCTTTGGGATCAGGTGTTCTGGGGAGTCTGAACCTCTCAAGTACCTCAGGAATGGGGGAAGGGAGAAGGGAAATGTGGCTGGAAATTGGGATAAAAAGGGAGGGTGGATCCTCCAAAAATCTGAGACCCCAGGGGATGCCCCATGGCCTCTGCCTTGATTGGAATAAAGCCAAAGGTCTCCTCTGTCTCCTGTTTGGACACAAACCTCTGGTGTTTGTGGGTTAATTTTCCTGACATTCTTGATGGGGCACTCTGGTGTTTGCAGAGCTGAGCAGAGAATTCCTCTCCAAACTCCTGCCAGGGCCGGGGCTCGCAGAGCAAACACTGGCCTGGCAGGGATGGGCTGCAGGAGGGATTGGTTTATTTATCCTGAGCCTCCTCCTGCTGAATTCCCAAGGATAAAGAAATATTTCCATGGATCCAGGACGTGCAAAAGGCTGCAGATCCAGCAGGAGCTGGAAAATTCAGGTTTGTCTCTAATTGGCTGCCAGGCTGTCAGACTGTGAGAACTTTCTGACCTTGGCAAGGGTGAGGAACACTCTTGGGGCTGCTGTGGCCATCTGGGGCTTTTTTGGGATTTTTGAAGCTGTGCCCTCCACGGGGAGCCGGTGCGTCGCCACATTTCTCTTCACAGAGAAAAGCAAGGCACAATTCTCCCCAGGAATATTTCTGGGGTTCAGATTCTCTCAGAGAACCTCAGAGAAAGGAAAAACAATTCTTATCTCATTTACTCCTCCTGTGTTGCTCACGAGTGGAGGATTGATTACCTGAAGGGAATTGATCACTGGATTCTGTGACAGTGATCACAGGGGTCCCAAGATGGGGGGAGAGATGAGGAAGTTGACTCCATATTCAGAAGGCTGATTTATTATTTTATGATATATATTATATTAAAACTATAATAAAAGAATAGAAGAAAGGATTTCATCAGAAGGCTGGCTAAGAATAGAAAAGGAATGAATAACAAAGGTTTGGACTGACACAGCTGGGCTGGGATTGGCCATTAATTAGAAACAACCCCATGAGACCAATCCCAGACCCACCTGTTGCATCCCACAGCAGCAAACAATCATTTTGTTCCTGAGACCTCTCAGGAGGAAAAATCCTAAGGAAAGGATTTTTCAGAAAATATCAGAAATTCTGGTGGGAGTGTTTTGATTCACTGACCAGTTGGATCCAGGTGTGTGTGAGTCAGGACTGTCGGGACAGTCACGAGATTCTGAGCAGTTTGTGGGAATCCATCAAATCAGAGGGTTTGGGAAAGCTGCAAAAGCAGTGGAGTGCTTGGCAGACTCAGTTTAGATGTAATGCAATAGAATATAGAATAATAAAGTATAATAAAGTAATTAATTAGCCTTCTGATAAGATGGGGTCCTCCTCATCATTCCTCTCCTTTGTCAGGCCAGCCCAGGTTTGTGATCAGAACGTCACAGGGTGGTTTCAGCTCGGACCCTGCCTGGACCTCCACCTTCACACCCCCTCTGAAAATATTCATGGCAAGGCTGCATTTACTAAAAAAGGTGAACACACCCAGATTCTGCCTTTCCTCAACCTTTTATCAATCAACTTCCCTTTTTTCAAGCTTTTTTCCAACCTTTTTTTCAACCAACTTCCCTTTTTTCGACCTTTTTTTCAACCAACTTCCCCTTTTTCAACCTTTTCTTCAACCAACTTCCCTTTTTTCAACCTTTTTTCCGACCTTTTTCCAACCAGCTTCCCTTTTTCCAACCTTTCAAAATGTTTAGGCTGGGTGCACTCAGCCTCTGTCACGCTTGGAGAGATCTGTGTGCAAGGTGTGAGCACCAGAAACCTGCACATCTTATTTAATTAATAACTATATAAATAATATTAAAAATAATTAAATATTTAATTAAATATTTTAAGGAGAACAAAATATTTTGATTAGGAATTAACCTGCATGTTTTATTTCATTAATAACTATTTCAATAATAATAAAAAATTTAATATTTAACTAAATATTTTAATAATAACTACATATTTTAATTAGGACTTAAACTGGACCTTTATTTAATGATTTTATTTATTTATTTTAATTTTTTTTATTTCTTTCTGTGCTGTATTTCCCACACAGCTTGCAGCACGTGGCTCTCAAAGCCCCAGCAATATTCAGCGTGTCGGGGCTGTCAGGATGATTAACAAGAGGAATTTGAAAAGAAAACAGGAGGTAGTTAAGACTTGCTCTCAGAATATGATTTATGGAGGTGTTTTCTGACAGAACCACACTCAGAAATCTGAAAGGAGGGCGGAGCAGATTGGGTTTGGCTTCAAGATTCTTTTGTTTTGCAGAGAAGTCAGCGAGAAACGATGAGGAAAATTGGATTTCTTAAAGATAAGGGACAGCAGGGGAGACCCAAATGCCAGATATTCCACATCAGCCTGTTCCTGGTGGAACAGAAAACCCTGCACAGGACTGAGGGGTAAAACAGAAATAATTCATAGCCTTGAGGGGCAAAACAGAAATAATTGACAGTATTGAGGGGTAAAACAGAAATAATTCATGGCCTTGACTGTGAATGGAAGACAGGAAATAATTCACAGCATTGAGGGGTAAAACAGCAAATAATTCACAGCATTGAGGGGTAAAACAGAAATAATTGATAGCACTGAGGGAAATCTGTAGCCAGGTAGAGCAGGGTGGGTTTAATGGAATCCCCCCAGGCCATCACTGCCCAAGGATTGGCTCTCAGGGTTTTGTTTCATTTATGAATTTCTTTCCTGAGTCTCCAGCCACTGAACTGCCCCAGCCTGGCTGGAGACCTCCAGGTGCTCCTGGAGTCAGGAACATCCCCAGTTTTAACATTTTGGTCATTCCTGGGGCTGTCTGCAAGCCCAGCTGCATGGGAAGGACCCCCTGAGATTTTCTCACTTTGCATTTTGTTAAGCATTAAAAGGGGATGAATGAGAGGAGGAACCCCAGGAGGAGTGTGAAAAATGAACCACAGCGCTCAGAACCCTGAGAGGAAGAACCCCAGTGCTCAAAACCCCAGGAGAAGTGTGAAAAATGAACCCCAGTGCTCAAAACCCCAGGAGGAGTGTGAAAAATGAACCCCAGTGCTCAGAACCCTGTGGGATTTAGGGACAGGATCCTCTGGGATGGATTTCTGGAGCAGCTTGGGAACATTTCCCCTGGTTCCCATCCCTGCTCCCTCATCCCCTTTTTGTTCCAGCATCACCTGGCAGGGGGTTCTGCTTATTTGAGTTCCAGCAAGTGGGGTCAATTTACTGATTTTAAATCAGCCTTTAATGCAGCTTTTGAGAGGTTTCCTCTCCAATTTAAGGCAATTTAAGCAGCTGTTCATTCTGACCCAGGGGTCAGCTGCACTTGGTAAAACACCAAGGGGAGGCAGGTGATTGTCTGGGAGCAGCTGCTCGAGGCACAGAGGATGAAAAATTGGGGTTTTTGCTGCTGTTGAGACCCAAAACTCACCAAGTTTGAGTGAGTCCCCACTCGGGCTTCTCCCCCTGTGCAGCCCTGGGTGTTCTGACCCCAGCTCTCCCCTCCCCATTGAAAGGAATGAGGGAGATTCGTTCTCACAAACTTTGGGACTGCTGAGAAATAAAACTGGATCCTGAGAGGGGAAAGAAACAACTGGAAGAACCATAAATTCCACAGGAATTTACGAAAGAAAGAAAGAAAGGGAAGAACCATAATGAAATTAACTGGAATGATTGAAAGAAAGAATGGGAAGAACCATAATGAAATTAACCATAATGAATGAAAGAAAGAATGGGCAGAAATATAATGAAATTAACTGTAATGATTGAAAGGAAGAATGGGAAGAACCATAAATGCCATAGGAATTCATGAAAGGAACACTGGGAGGAGCCCTAAATTCCATAGGAATTTATGAAAGAAAGAATGGGAAGAACCATAATGAAATTAAGTGTAATGATTGAAAGAAAGAATGGGAAGAACCATAAATTCCATAGGAATTCATGAAAGGAACACTGGGAGGAACCATAAATTCCGTAGGAAAATACAAAGTGGGGATACATTTGAAGGGGGTCTGGATTAGGGGACTTGGGAAGTCTGCACCTCTCCAGTACCTCAGCCAGCAAGGAAAGAGAGAGGGAAATTGGGATAAAAAGGAGGCTGAATCCCCTAAAAATCTGAGACACCCCATGGGAAATGCCCCATGGCCTCTCCCTTGATTCCAATAAATTTCCAGCACTCCTCTCTCTCCTTTTTGGGCACAAACCTCTGGGGTTTGTGGATGAAATTTCCTGACACCATAATTTCCCAGCCTCTCTCTCTGCTGATTCTGGGTGAGCTCTGTCCTCCCTCCCCTCTCCCAGCCCCTGCCCCTCCCCACCCTCAGCCTGCCCACACCAGGAGAGCGATCGGGACTTCAGGGCTGGCTGTGTCAGACACATCTGCTGGAGATCAGCTCTGCTGGGAAACGTGGGAAGGACCATTCCTGCCAGGGGATGAGCGCAGCAACTCCATCCAGCTGCTGGATGTGGCAGGGATCTTTCAAAAGAAATAAGGAATAAATATTGAGCCATCAAACCTTACTAGACCGCTCGGGTAGCAGGGGAGAACAGGGCTGGGAATGAAAAGGAGAATTGTTTTTTAACAGATAGAAGCAGGAAACAAAAAGCTCAGAGGGATTTTCTTGGAGCTGAAGTACTGAGGTGTTCTTAAGGCAGCTGCAGGTGGGAATTAACGTGCATTTTACCCACAATTAGAGTGCTGGGGGGTTAAGGGGTGGGGATGGATATCTGCTGGATTTCAGCTGCCTTTTTCTACCTCTGTTGAGGTCAGGATTGAAGGCACTGGAGATGATAGTTCCGGTTCACACTCGGGTTATTTCTCACTCATTATCATTTCCTATCAATGTTACAGTCTCACAGCAGCGAGTTCTGCAGCCTTTCACTGACCAGGCACAAAATGGTTAATTGTCTCTTGGTACAAGGTCTTTTAAGGTTAAATGATCCAATTAAGAAATGACACCTAAAGAAGAACAAGCTGCCTCCATCCTGCCCCACATCCATTACTGCATTCTAAAACCCCAAACTCAGTTTCCCACCGTGTGATATCACACACTTCTCACCAACTCCACACCCGTAATCCCAGTGCCATCAGTCAATTTTGGAAGCCTTTTCCACAGCCTCAGGTCAAACGCAGCGCTCTCCTGGGAGTCAGAGTCTGTCTGTACAGAAAGTCTGAAATTCTCAGCATCCAGAACTCCAAGAGTTGCCTAGTGAGCAGAGGTTTGGAATATGGTTATATTCCAAATAGTTATATAGTTATATCCCAATATAGTTATATTCCAGGTAGTTATATAGTTATATCCTGTATATAGTTATATTCCAATATAGTTATATTCCAATATAGTTATATAGTTATATTCCAATATAGCTATATTCCAATATAGTTATATTCCAGATAGTTATATAGTTATATCCCAATATAGTTATATTCCAATATAGATATATTCCAATATAATTATATTCTGGGTAGTTATATTGTTATATTCCGATATAGTTATATTCCAGGTAGTTGTAGTTATATAGTTATATACCAATATAGTTATATTCCAATATAGTTATATTCCAATACAGTTATATTCTGGGTAGTTATATTGTTATATTCTGATATAGTTATATTCCAGGTAGTTATATAGTTATATCCCAATATAGTTATATTACAATATAGCTATATTCCAATATATTTATATTCCAGATAGTTGTATAGTGATATCCCAATATAGTTATATTCCAGATACTTATTTAGTTATATTCCAATATAGCTATATTCCAGATAGTTATATAGTTATATTCCAATATAGTTATATTCCAATATAGATATATTCTGGGTAGTTATATAGTTATATTCCAATATAGTTATATTCCAATACAGTTATTTAGTTATATTCCAATATAGTTATATCCCAATATAGTTATATAGTTATATTCCAATATAGTTATATTCCAATATAGTTATATAGTTATATTCCAACATAGTTATATTCCAATATAGTTATATAGTTATATTCCAACATAGTAATATTCAAACATAGTTACATAGTTATATTCCAATATAGTTATATTCCAGGTAGTTATATAGTTATATTCCAATATAGCTATATTCCAGATAGTTATATAGTTATATTCCAATATAGTTATATGCCAATATAGTTATATAGTTATATTCCAATATAGTTATATCCCAATATAGTTATGTAGTTATATTCCAATATAGCTATATTCCAAATAGTTAACCATTTTCTGCCTTCTTAATGAAAGACTACAAATGCCTTCTGCACAGCCTCAGGTCAAACACAGCTCTCCTGGGAGCAGAGTCTGTCTGCACGGGAAGTCCGAATTTCTCAGCATCCAGAACTCCAGCGGGTATCACAGCACCAGAACCCTCAGCTGCCCCAGCTGCCCCTGGTGCACAAACTCCAGAGTGCCCCTGCCCTGCCCTGGCTCTGCCATTCCCCAGTTCCAGCTCCTGTCGGGGTTATTCACCTTCCCTGGTGTCACAGACTGCAAGGCAAGGTGTATTTATTCCGTTCACCATCTGCATGGCAGCTGGCTCCTGATCAGGGGCAGTTTTCCTTATCTCTCCCACACCCACTCCTCCCTCCGGGGCACACCTGCTGATAAGAGGCCATTGAATGTCCCTGCAGGGCTGATAAGAGCTGCAGCATCCCATTGGGAGATGTGAGCCCAGGGGGAGGAGCCAAGCATTCCTACCCGGATAGAATCTGGAGATTCTGGAACACCAGCACGGCTTCTCCCCTGCATTCCCAGAGGAGCAGCAGCTGCCTCTGCCCCTGGATCTCCAGAGGATTCTGCCCCCTTCTCCAGGATCCTGCTCCAGCAGAACCACCCCTGGCCCTGCAGGAGGGCTGAGCCACAATTCCAATGGCCCTGCTGCAGCACCCTGACCCACAGGGTGTCAGGCTGTGCTCTGGCTCTGCCAGGGTTGGTTTGGTTCACTGCATTGTTCATTTTATCCTTTCATTTTCTTCCCTAATAAAGAACCGTTATTCCTGCTCCCATATTTTTGCCTGAGCGCCCCCCTTAATTTCAGATTTATAGCAATTCAGAGAGAGGGGATTTACATTTTCCATTTTTAACATTTTACATTTTCCATTCAGGGCAGGCTCCTGCCTTCTTTAGCAGAAACCTGGCTTTCCAAACCAAGACCCCTGGGCTGCACAAACACCTCTGGAGAATCAGCAAATCCATCAGAGGGAGCCCCACAAACTGCAACTCCCCTGCCAACCTCCTGCTCCAGACCATCCAAACAGCACCTGTGGCACCCTGCCCTGCTCTGAAATGTGCTTTGATCCACGTGGCCTCGGCTCCCAGTGCCAGACAGCTCTGCAGGGATGCTGGGGCAGCCAAGCTGCCAGATGTCCACGAGAGAAGGACGGAAAAGGAGCGAGCGTCTGATCCTCCAAGTGGATGCAACGGCCCCTCCTGCTCTGGGCAAAGCAACAACCCCAAACCAGGAGAAAAGCAGGGCTGAGGGACGGGCAGAACAAAGCAGAGCAATCTTTCTTTGGTCAGTAAACAAACCTGGAGAGAATGGGTTTGCAGTGTGTTGACAACGTTCTGGCAGTTCATTAATCCCAGCAAAATCTCTCCAAAGCCACTGATGCATGGATTCCATTTTCAAATTTCTCATTAGTTCCTCTTTATGGATTAAATGCTGATGTTCACGAGTGAATGCACACAGCTTCAGCTGATGGATGTAATTGGGTTGTAATGGATTTTAGCTGCTGTTCCTCCTGATCTGGCCAATTTGAAATGCAGTATCAATGCATTCTGCCCATCTCTCTGTAGGGAATGAGAAATTGAAACCTACAAGATGAGATTTATCAACTTCCATAAAGTTCTCTCCAACCATCATAAAACTGTTAAACTCCTCATTATCATTCCAGCACAGCGATTTCCCCAACTCTGCTCGGGCAGTCCAAATATTAAAGTGCATTAGAAATAAGTAGAGTTGATCCCTCAATATTCTGCATGTCCTCAACATTGATTTAGGTGCTGTAAATATCCCCAACCCCGGATGACACGAGCACAGCAAAAAAAAAAAATAAAAAGCTCAACAGCAGGAACACAAAGGGCTGTGACAGGATTTAAAGGTTGCAGAACTTCCCTCCAATTTTTAATAGCTCTGAGTCTCAATAGATAAATGGGTGAGTGATTTGCTCTCCCTGTGGGGCCGGGGTGTAAAATGCAGCTTTGCACATTTTCCCCCTCCGTTTTTATGGCTTGAAGGCAGCCCTGGGCCAGCAGGGGGATGGGGAATGCTGAGGGAATTCCCTCAATATTCCCATCCTGGAAATGGCAGGATTTTCACAAGCTCCAGGAAATTCCTGTTAGGAGGTGGGGCTGTGAGGAAGGCCCAGGCTGGGGCAGCCAAAGCTGCTGAGGGGATTTAGGAAATGATCCCATGGATTTTCCTCCCTGAGGAGCCCCGTGGGGCTGGAGAACACCTCACTGTGAGTTCTCTACAGGCACAATTCCTTAATCCAGATTCAGATTTCACCTGGCAGGAGCCCAGCTCACCTGGGAACACCCCCAGGGAACTCCCCAGCCCCACTGGCCAGGCTGAAAATCCCATTCCTGCACAAACCCCTGAGCTCTGCACTCCCAGCCAGGGCCAAGCTGCACCTGCCGGTCCCTAAAACCGAGACCAGCAGCAAAACCTGGGGGCAGGACCGAGCACAGACCCAAACCCACCAAAGTGGCCCCTTTTTAGTGACTTTTTAGTGACTTTTTAGTGACTCCAAGTGCTCACACGAGGCAGCCCAGCCCTTCCCAGCCCTTCCCCATCCCTGCTGCCACCACCAGATCCTCCCTGCCTGCTCCCCCTTCCACTTTCCAGGCTGGTTGCGAGTGAAAACCGAATTATTGCCTGCAGTGATGCTGGGTTTGACCTGCCCTGTCCATCAGCAGCCACAGAATCCCAGACTAATTAGAAAAGCCCCGTAAAACAGATGAGAAATTTCTCAGTTTTACTGCTGTTATTATTACAGTCCTCATCTCCAGCCTGTGAGGTGTTTAAAGGCTGGAATAGCAGCTAAATGGGACATTTTGGAATAAACATTGCTCACCCTGCCAGCCACGCTCATCTGTCCCCTCCTGAAGCTCTTAAAACCAACTTCCAGCTGATTAAAATGTTAATGAGACCCTCCACAACCCCCTCAGAGGTTGGTCTAACCCAAAGCTCAGCACTAAAGCTGAGCTTTACCTGCCTGATCCATGGGAACAGCCTGGAGGGAAATGTTCTCCCAAAATCTGGCCTGGGGTGTTTGATAAAACAGGACCAAGGAGCTCAGGGATGGGATCTCACTGGGAACTGCTCTGCTCTGCCACAGAGGGTGCCAGGAGCCCAATTAGGAGGTGCAATTAACGGGTGGAATGGTTAATTAATGGTTAATGGGGTTTTGGGGTATTAAACACAGACAGCAAAAGGGTTGCAGGGTGGTGGGAACACCCCGAGTGCCCCGCACAAAACCATCGCGAGCTCAGGAGCTCAGGACTTTGGGGGCAATAAAACTTCTCCCTGATGGGGATGGCCAAAAATCCTTTAAAATATCCCAAAATGGAGCCAAATCGGGCTCTGATTGGCACCCAGTGCCCTTGGCATGGACAGAAAGCCTAAAGGACACGAGACAGGAAAAAAGATTTTGTCAAGAGATCCAGGATTCCAAAGCAGGCAGAATTCAAAACACCATGGTGGGGAAGAAAAAGGAGGAAGAAGGAAGGAGAAGGAAGAAGAAAGAAGGAAGAAGAAGGAAGGAAGAAGAAGGAAGGAAGGAGAAAGAAGGGAGAAGGAAGGAGGAAGAGGAAAGAAGAAGAAAGGAGGAAGAAGGAAGAAGAAGGAAGGAGGGAGAAGAAAGAAAGAAGGGAGAAGGAAGGAGGAAGAAGAAAGGAAGAAGAGGAAGAAGAAGAAAGGAGGAAGAAGAAGAAAGAAGAAGGAGGAAGAAGAAGAAAGAAGAAGGAAAAAGAGGAAGAAGAAGGAGGAAGAAGAAGGAGGAAGAAGGAGGAAGAAGGAGGAAGAAGGAGGAAGAAGGAGGAAGAAGGAGGAAGAAGAGGAAAGGAGGAGGAAGAAGAAAGAAGGGAAAAGGGAGGAGGAAGAAAGAAGAGGAAGAAGAAAGGAAGAAGAAAGAAGGGAGAAGGGAGGAAGAAGAAGAAGGAGGAGGAAGAAGAGGAAGGAGGAGGAAGAAGGAGGAAGAAGAGGAAGAGGTAGAAGAAGAAGAAAAAGAAAGAAGAAGGTAGAAGAAGAAAAAGAAAGAAGAAGGTAGAAGAAGAAGAAAAAGAAAGAAGAAGGTAGAAGAAGAAAAAGAAAGAAGAAGGTAGAAGAAGAAGAAAAAGAAAGAAGAAGGAAGAAGAAGAAGAAGAAGAAAGAAGAAGGAAGAACAAGAAGAAGATGTTATTGTTGTTATATTTTATTTTTATCATTATTTCTCCATTATCAAGAGCCCCTTTCCAGAGACCCTCCATCCATTCCCAGCCCAGAGTATTTATCACCGGGGCTATTGATCTCTCCCTCAGCATTTGGAACACCTCTCTGGGCTGAGGCCAGCAGGGTGAATCAATGCAGGACGCGTTTTCCTGCCTGTCATCACGCAGTTTTGGCTGCTCACACTCCCAGGGCGGGTTTGTCCACACAGATTTCTCTTTTCATTAGTCTGCCATCAAAGCCAGACAAACCAGCTGATTGTTTTCCTCCCCTCCAAGCTTCAAAAAACTGTTGATAGAAACGTTAATTCCGAGCCTGTTGTCTTGGCTAATTAGCATATTAAAGGAAGGCAGCTAGAGGAAAATATCAATTTATTAGGAATAATGAGCCTTACCTCTCCCAGAGAGGTGAATATTTCAGGATTAAAGACTTTAAGTGGCTGAATGTCCTGAAGGGATCTGAATTCCCAAGGGGAAAGCGGGCAGAGGTTGGAATCAGAACCCTCCACGGGCAGGAATTGGGGATTTTGGATTTAGGGCACGAAACCCCCAAAATGAAACACCCTAAAAACAGAGTGATTGCCCTAAAAACAGAGATTCCAGCTAAAAACAGAGGGATTCCAATAAAAAACTGTTATTTCTCTAAAACCAGAGTGATTCCAGCTAAAAACAGAGATTCCAGCTAAAAACAGAGTGATTTCCCTAAAAACAGAGCAATTCCAGCTAAAACCAGAGTGATTCCAATAAAAAACTGTAATTTCCCTAAAAAAAGAGTGATTCCAGCTAAAACCAGAGTGATTGCCCCAAAAACAGATTCCAGCTGAAAACAAAGTGATTTCCCTAAAACCAGAGTGATTCCAGCTAAAACCAGAGTGATTCCAATAAAAAACCTGTTATTTCCCTAAAACCAGAGTGATTGCCATAATAAAATAATTAATAATAAAAATAAATACCATAATTAAATAAAAATATTATTAATTAAAAATAATTTCTGTGCGGAAATAAAAGCGGGAAGAACTTTGGCACCGTAATAAAAATAAAAAATAATAAAATTTAAAAAATTAAAAATAAAAATAAATTGTGTGGAAATAGAGGTGGGAAGAACTTTGGCACCATAATGAAAATTAAAAAAAAAAAAATAAATTTTGTGTGGAAATAAAGGTGGGAAGAACTTTGGCACCCCACCATGATAACTCCTCTCATTTAGAGTACAGATTTATCTGCTTGAGCCCAGAGCTCTCAGGAAGGGGAAAAAACTCAATTATTCCATTTGGACACAGCAAAAAATTAAAAATCCAACCCAGCTCCCTTGGAGTGGGTTTTTTTGGGCCTGAATAAACAATTTTGCCCTTCCACGATGGCTCTGAGACGTTTTCAGACACAAATCTTGAGGAGCTCTGCGGTTTCTCAGGGCCTGACTTCTGGAGGACATAAATTGATTCCAAATCCCATCAAAGGGATGAATTAATTTGACAATAACTTTCTTTCCAGTCTAATAAAGGCAGAATGAATCACTGCAGGATGAGTTCACCGGGAGGGGAGCGCTGGGCTGATGATTTCATTAATCCTCCCTAAAAAACCTGGGCCACAATGAAAGAAGACAGCTTGCTTCAAAAAATGTTATTTTTATCTACATAAAAATTGTTTTCTGATCTTTCCCCCCACCCCATTTGTGGTTTTACCCTGTTAAGAATCAAATTGCAGAGGGAATTGCCCTGGAATTTTGCCTATGGAAACTATCCTGCTGTAATATCATTATTCTAATTATTATAATGTTATCAATTATAATATATAATAAACAATGTAAAATAATGTATCATAAGACATAATAATTGTTAAATAATATCTAATAGATAACACATATATAATATATATATATTAAACTTATATTTTATAAGTCTATAAGATAACACATATCATTATATAGTAATAATGTAATGCAATATAATGCAATATAATGCAATATAATGCAATATAATGCAATATAATATAATATAATATAATATAATATAATATAATATAATATAATATAATATAATATAATATAATATAATATAATATAATATAATATAATATAATATAATATAATATAATATAATATAATATATGTCTATTAATGTACCATAACTATTAAAATGATTATAATATTATATATTATAACATGTAATAACATAGAATAAAGTATATATAATAATTTATATCGTTATCATATATCAATTATTTTACCATATTAATTATTATAATATCAATAATTTATGACTATTTAATAGTCATTATTATATATTAATTACTATATATTATATACTATATAATAATTAATATTTTATTAATAATGTATTGTAATTAATGTTATATTATTGAGAATAATGTATAATAATATTATTATAGTATCTCATTTGTAAATTAATAATAAATATAAATTTAAAATATTATATAAATACAAATAACCCTGCCTTGGAGTCTGACACAGCTGGTGGTGATTGGTCATTAATTAAAAACAATTCACATGGAAACAATCAAATATCCACCTGTTGGTAAATGAGAGGAACGGGGGATTTGTGTTTCCAAACCAGCTGAGGGGCTGCTGGGGGATCAAACCAGCACTGGGAGAGAAAAGAAACAATGGGAAGGATTCCACTGATTGGTGAATGGAAAAAGAGATTTGCTGTTACAAATAAACTTTGGGTTTGTTGCTAAATGAAATTGGACATTGAGAGTTGAAAGAAACAACAGGAAAACCCCCTAAATTCAGTAAGAATTAAAAATGAAAAGGGAGGGTTATACATTAGAGGGGAATCTTTGGGATCAGGTGTTCTGGGGAGTCTGAACATCCCAAGTACCTCAGGAAGGGGGAGAAACCCCTAAATTCTGTAAGAATTAAAAATTAAAAGGGAGGGTTGTACATTAGAGGGGAATCTTTGGGATCAGGTGTTCTGGGGAGTCTGAAGCTCTCAAGTACCTCAGGAATGGGGAAAAACCCCTAAATTCAGTAAGAATTAAAAATGAAAAGGGAGGGTTATACATTAGAGGGGAATATTTGGGATCAGGTGTTCTGGGGAGTCTGAACCTCTCAAGTACCTCAGGAATGGGGAAAGAGAGAAGGGAAATGGGGATAAAATTGGGATAAAAAGGGAGGGTGGATTCTCCAAAAATCAGAGAGACCCCAGGGGATGCCCCATGGCCTCTGCCTTGATTGGAATAAAGCCAAAGGATCCTCTGTCTCCTGTTTGGGCACAGACCTCTGGTGTCTGTGGATTAATTTTCCTAACAGTAGCCACATTCCAAAGCAGCAAAGCGCAGGAGAAGCAATCAGATAATTATTGTTTCCATTCTTTTCCGAGGTTTCTCAGCTGCCCAGGACAAGAAATCCTGGCGAAGGGATTTTTCCAGAAAATGTGACAGCGACACAGGGGGACTCTGGGAATTACAATCTCTGCTTCTCCCTGGGTTCTCAGGAGCATCCCCTGGTGGGAAAGGGATGGGAATTGGGAAATTCATGGAAGGACTTGGTTGGAAGAGACCCTAAAGACCATCGAGTCCAACCCATGCCCTATAGAGCTGCCTAAATTGCCCTACAGAGTCACCCTAAATAGTTGCCTTTGGGTGGTGCTGGCGTGAATTATAAATCTGTATTTTTACACAGATATCATTTTTTAGAAATCTGTATTTTTATACAAATATCATTTTTTATAAATCTGTATTTTTATATGGATATCATTTTTTATAAATCTGTATTTTTATATGGATATCATTTTTTATAAATCTGTATTTTTATGCAAATACAATTTTTTTATAAATTTGTCTCGGCCTTCACTGGGGCTGAAAATGGAATAAAAGGTTTTCAAAGGCCTCTCAGTTGTCCCATCTGTGGGTCAGAAAAGGGGAAAAATCCCATGTCCTCTGAGCAGGGCGGCTGCTGGGTTTGTGGGGTTGGGATGGGATATCCAGGAGAAATTCCTGTGGGGTTGGGATGGGATATCCAGGGCAAATCCCTTGTGGGATTGGGATGGGATATCCAGGAGAAATTCCTGTGGGGTTGGGATGGGATATCCAGGGCAAATCCCTTGTGGGATTGGGATTGGATATCCAGGAGAAATTCCTGTGGGGTGGGGATGGGGTCAGCCAGGAGAAATTCCCTTGTGGGGTTGGGATGGGATATCCAGGAGAAATTCCCTGTGGGTTTGCAATGGGAGTATCCAGGGCAAATCCTTTGTGGGATTGGGATAGGGGTATCCAGGAGAAATTCCTTGTGGCCCTAAAGCATCATTTCAGTGCTGAGGGGATCAATCCTCCCCCAGCCCCCTGCAGGACCGGCTGGTGCTGCCCAAACCCCGCTGGAAATGTCCCCAAGGTCACCTCAGCCCCGGGGGCTGAGACCCTCCAGCTCCAGGCCAGGACAGAGGGAAAGGGAAAAGAAAAAGAAGAAAAGCACGGGAATGAGGATGGCTGGTAATTTGTTTTGTTCTCACATCTATTCCCCAGGAATGAAAATACAGCAGGAGCAGGAGCAGGAGTGCCAAACGCTGAAAAGTTGTGAAAGACGGGCTAATTATAGGCAGGCTTAACAGATGGGAAAGCTGAGCCCAAGACAGGCCACCAGGAGAAACAGGGCTCTGTGACAGGCAGGGAAACTTGGACCAGCGCTTTTCATCAATCTCCCTCCTCGTTGGGTTTTAAAGGCACAATTAATTCCTGTTTTCGAGGTTTTTCCTACAAGCAGGAGGGATTTATTCTGCTAAAAACAGCGCAAGGACGGCGAGCAGGAGAAATCTGAATTATCTCAATTCCATGCACGTGGAGCTTGGGGCCAGGCTGCTTCAAGCCTGAAGGAAATTCACCCTCCAAAACGCTGACAAGGAATGAAAAAACCAGCTGGAGCTTTTCTCCACCGAGTCATTCCCCAACAGGTTTCTGTGGTTGTTTTCTGTACAAAACTCCTGGCCAAAATTCCCGACCGCTGCTCAGCTCTGCCTGTTATCTTGGACAACTCCCAGAGGAAACTCTCCAGCAGCTGCCTTACAATAATTGCTGTGAGAGCTGCCCTCAAACCCTCTTTTTCCAAAAAACACCTCGGGATGAGCACCCAGGGTGCCTCCTTTCCCCAACAACATCCTTATTCCAGCTGCCACAAGCTGAGAAATCCCTCCCTCTCCCCTTGAATCTCAGGCCTTTAAAATCCAATTTGAATTTCAGGCTTTCAAAACCCCCTTTTTTGGGAAAATTTCAAAATTTGAGCTGCCAGCCCCGGAGTTGGAGCAGGAGCAGCCACCCAGCCCATCACCCAGCACTCCCCTGAGGCCCCAAAAAAAAGAAATTGCAGAATTAATGTATATTAATATATCATCATTATAAGAATTATCATAATATTATATCCCATGTAATAATGTAAAATAAGGTATAGATAATTATAAGAATTATCATAATATTATATCCCATGTAATAATGTAAAATAAGGTATCTATAATAATTTGTGGATACTATATAGTAATTAATATATAATAATTAATACTATTGTATTAATAATATATAATATAATCATATGATTTGTGGATACTACATAGTAATTAATATATAATAATTAATACTATTGTATTAATAATATATAATATAATCATAATATCCCACTGGTATATATAGATATAGATGTAGATGTAGATGTAGATGTAGATGTAGATATAAATATAAATATAGATATAAATATAAATATAAATATAAATATAAATATAAATATAAATATAAATATAAGTATATTGCTCCCAAAATCCAGCCCCTGCTCCCTCTCATTTGAGCCCCTCTGGGGAGGAATTCACTCCAATAACTGTTGGTGTTGGGAAGTGCATTCAGGAGAGTGGAAAAGAGTCCCCAGGTGCTTTTGTCACCCAGCTGTCGCTGTTCCATAAAAATTCACCTCCCTGGCAGCCTCTTGTCCTCTCAGGCTTCACCATGACCCATTTTTTGCTTCTTTTCACAGAAAATCCCCTCCCAACCCCTTCCCTCTTCCACTCAGCGCATTCCCAGCTCCAGCAGATGCAGAGCTGAAAAATCGATGCTGTTTTGAGGGGGAAAAAAAGGGTTTAAAAGCCCCTGTTTATTTGTCAGTGATTGGATTCCAGGCTGCAGAGACAATCAGCAGCAATGCCCCGTGAAACGTTGCTGATGCATTCCTGTCAAACCTGCGGGTTTGTGGTAATTAAAGCTCTGCTTGCAGCCCAAACCCACAGCTCTGTGGCAGAGAATTCTGGACGAGGCCAAGCCCAGCAAAACCGGGACCTTTTCAGCTAAAAAATCAGCCAAGACAACAACAAAAAAAAATAATAATAATAAAAATTTTTTAAAAAGAGAGAAAAATCGATGTTTCCTCAGAGTAGAGAACAGCTTGAAGCCAGACAGACACATTGCAAGGAGCAAAAAAAATGTTTTGACCCCCCTGAAAATGTATTTACACAAATCTGTGTTTCTTGCAGCGCTGCCTGGCTGCTCGGGGAGCTTGGATTGATTTCCTGCCCCGCTGCTGGTGATTTGACAGGCCGGCTCTGCTCGGCTCAGAAATTGTGTCTGACCACTGTGCTCGTGCTGGTTTTGGGCTGATAAACTCCAAAATTCCTCCTGGGTTTGGTGTTGCTGAAATGGCTCCTGAGGTATTAAAAAGTCCAAAGAAGAAGTCGAGATTGGTCAGTTCTGCTTCCCAAGGTTGTTCATTTTCTCTTTATTCCATTCTTTCCCTGCCCTGCTGAGATCTGTCCAGCAGGTCGGGTTGTGGCACAGGCCCTGCCCTTGGGGTGCTGTTGGCTTTTTACACTAAGAACCACAAATACTTTATTTACAATGATTTCCCAATCCCCATCACCTGTGTCAGACAGTCTGTCTCTGCTCTAAACCAGTCCAGAAGTGTCACCATCCCAGCAGAAGGTGGAGGAAGAGAAGGAGAAGGAGAAGGAGAAGGAGAAGGAGAAGGAGAAGGAGAAGGAGAAGAAGAAGAAGAAGAAGAAGAAGAAGAAGAAGAAGAAGAAGAAGAAGAAGAAGAAGGTGAAGAAGAAGAAGAAGGAGAAGAAGAAGAAGAAAGAAGAAGAAGGAAGAAGAAGAAGGAGAAGGAGAAGGAGAAGGAGAAGGAGAAGAAAGAGAAGAAGGACAGGACACACCCAGATTCCTCCACCTTGCCTCTTGAACCCCCATTCTAAATCCCCAAAATTCTACTTTTTCACCCTGTGACAAATTCACTGTCATTCTACTCAAACTCTTGTGGCTTGTAACTCCTCACACACAGTTGGGAATTGTTTCCATGGGCTAAAATCACAGGCACAGGTGTTTGTGACTCTGTGCCAAGGTCTCTGAGCCCCTGCCAGGGTCTGGAGTCCTCCAGGGCAGCCAGAGGAATGTCCTGTGTTCCCACAAATTCCCAGCTCAGTTCTCCCCACTGCTCTGGCTGGGTTTAGTGTAGCACAGGAGGAAGACAGGGCCAATTTAACCTGGTGTTTTAAGGCTGCTGTTTGCACACATTAATTGGGATTAGCCTCACATTTATTCTCCTTATGGCTCAAAGCCCTTTGTCAAGGAACACTTGTCAGGTTCTCCTGGAAAACCAACTAAATTGGGAATTTAATGGCTTGCAGTTTTTACCTGAAAAAAAAGAAGTTAAATTTGGAAGCTTTGGGAAAAAATAAAAATATTTTCCCTCCTCTACTGCTCTCCATTGTAGGGAAAGATAAAGGTGAGATCACTGGGACATCCCTGGCCCCACTGGGGACATCCAGTCCCACCCTGGTCTGTCCTGGATCCCCTGGGAACACCCAGTCCCATCTCGTTCTGTCCTGGCACCACTGGGGACATCCCTGGCATTACTGGGGACATCCAGTCCCAACCTGGTTTGTCCTGGATCCCCTGGGGACATCCAGTCCCCCTCAGTCTGTCCTTGCACCACTGGGGACATTCCTGGCACCACTGGGGACATCCTTGGCATTACTGGGGACATCCTGGCACCACTGGTCTGTCCTGGCACCGCTGGGACATTCCTGGCACCACTGGGGACATCCAGTCCCCCCCAGTCTGTCCTTGCACTACTGGGGACATTCCTGGCATTACTGGGGACATCCAGTCCCCCCCAGTCTGTCCTTGCACCACTGGGACATTCCTGGCACCACTGGGGACATCCAGTCCCTCCCTGGCTTGTCCTGGCCCCACTGGGACATTCCTGCCTCCCCTGGGGACATCCAGTGCCCCCCAGTCTGTCCTTGCACCACTGGGGACATCCAGTCCCTCCCTGGCTTGTCCTGGCCCCACTGGGGACATTTCTGCCCCCCTGGGCACACCCAGTCCCGCTGTCCTTCCATCCCTCAGGGAGTTTGGAGGATTTGTGTTTTCCCAGCCCCTGCCATGAAACACCCCCTGCTCCCCTCCCCCCGCGCTGGCAGAGCAATAATTTCATTAAGTGATTAAGTGCTTTTATTCCTCTGACTCACGGCTCGTAAGGCACGCGAGCATGAATTTCAATTAGCGCTCGTTACAGGGAAAAAGGGAAAACATTCCCCAGCAAGGTGGGGAGGGGGAGCTCAACCACCCCTGGCTGCAGGGACCCCCTCCAGCTTTCCACACAGGACGGTGCAGCTCAGCTTCTGCAGCAGTTTGAAGTCCTCAGGATAAAAAAATAAATTATTTTTAAAGTTTAATTTTAAAAATATTTTTAAATTTTATTTTAATTAATTTAAATTAATTTGAATTTTAATGTCAATTCATTTTAAAATTTTAATTTCAATTCATTTTAAAATTTTAATTTTAAAATATCATTTAAAAAAATTAAACTCGGCCAATGGGTTTTTTTTTTTGGTGTGAATCCCCCTGGTTTTCCATGGAGTCCTGTACAATAGTTTGGAAATTCGGAGTCTCACTCGCTTCTGCTCCTGATTGCAAGAGGGAGCAGCTGA
This sequence comes from Fringilla coelebs, assembly GCF_963513975.1. Classification (NCBI taxonomy): domain Eukaryota; kingdom Metazoa; phylum Chordata; class Aves; order Passeriformes; family Fringillidae; genus Fringilla; species Fringilla coelebs. Next base: position 2,934,057 of record NC_140052.1, read on the forward strand.
GGGGAGAGTTGAAGTTTTTTATTACGGAGATGCTGCAAGGGAAGAACAGAAAGAGATCCTTCAGGAGAAGCAGATTTCCACCAGAGCCCCTTGCTCTGCACCAAACCCTCTCCCCAGGAGGCAAAAACCCCAATTTCAACAGCTGCCATTCCATCGCCAGGGAGAAACTTTTAATTACCACTGTCAGGAAAATTAACCCTCAAACACCAGAGGTTTATGTCCAAAAAGGAGACAGAGGAGTCCTTGGACTTCTTTCCAATCAAGGCAGAGGCCATGGGGCATCCCCTGGGGTCTCTCAGATTTTTGGAAGACACAGCCTCCCTTTTTATCCCATTTTCCCAAAGCCTCCCTTTTTATCCCAATTTCACAAAGCCTCCCTTTTTATCCCAATTTCCCAAAGCCTCCCTTTTTATCCCAATTTCCCAAAACCTCCCTTTTTTATCCCAATTTCCCAGCCACATTTCCCATCTCTCTTTCCTGTTGGGAAGGATGAAAGTTTGACAGGAAAGTCTCACAGATATGGGTGCTTAGCAGAAAGATTTTTGAATGTAGAGTCTGATGAAGGAATAGAGTTGGAAGCAAGTTTTGATATTGAAGAAAAGAATTGCTGAGCCAGTCTGACTGGATAACCAAGGAGGCAAAGGGTGTGTGAGTTAGAAGGGGTTTTATGGCTCAGAGCAAAGGATAAACCCACCCCAAACAAGAAGATGTTTTTACCAAGCAGGAAGAGAGCACAGGCAAACAAGGCAGCAAATGTGGCAAGTGGAAAAAGGTCTCAGAATTTTCCATGGCAAGAAAACTGAAAAACAACTTCTGGCTTAAAGTTTAATGTACTGACTGTTAGTGATTGGAGAATAGTAACATGAATATGGTAATTATAGTAGTTATGAGAGGCTATAGGTAAAAGTTAAGGTATAGATTGGTTCTACTGCATTAGGATGGAAAGAAAAGAAAAGTAAATAATGCATTTGTAGCCAAAATTAAAGGGTCTCCAGGCCTGCCTGCAGCTGGAGCTGACAGCTGTGGGCACAGCCCCGTCACCCATGACCCTGGACTGCTGTCACCTCTTGGATGGAATAAACTCCATTTTGTATACAACAAACTGCATTTTGTCTACAATAAACTGCACTTTGTATACAATAAACTGCACTTTGTATACAATAACCTGCATTTTTTATACAATAACCTGCATTTTGAAGAGCCCCTGGTGTCCCCACATCTCTCATTTCAGCTCTCACAGTGGCGCCCAACGTGGAGCACCATTAGTCAGAGCCTGAATGAGGGATGGAGGACTCCAGGCCTGTCTGCAGCTGGAGCTGACAGCTGTGGGCACAGCTCTGTCACCCACCACCCTGGACTTCTGTAACACCTTAGACACAGAAACTGCATTTTGTATACAATAAATTGCATTTTGTATACAATAAACTGCACTTTGTATTCAATAAACTGCATTTTGTACAATAAACTGCATTTTTTTAACACAATAAACTGCATTTTGTATACAATAACCTGCATTTTGTACACAACAAACTGCATTTTGTCTACAATAAACTGCACTTTGTCTACAATAAACTGCATTTTGTACAATAAACTGCACTTTGTACACAACAAGCTGCATTTTGAAGAGCCGCCTGGAGTCTCGCGTCTCTCATTTAGCCTCTCACACTTCTCCCTGATTTTGCAGCCCTCATTCCTCACTCCAGGCACGGCTGAAGCGCTGCTGCTGCTCAGGGAGCCCCTCCCTGACAGCTCCTGCCTCGTACAGCATCTTGTCCTGCTGCATCCCCATCACAAGCCAGGGCACGGGATGAATTTTTGATGCTGTGAGGTCCCACCACATGCAGATCCTCATTTCAGCTTTTTTCCACTTTTTTCCTCCTGCTCTGCTCCAGGTTCAGCTCAGCTTTCTGTCCCAAACTCCCCAACTAAAACAAGAATAAACAATGTCAAAAAATAAAACCTGAGGAGTTGGCACAGCCCAGCCAGAGACAGCTGAAAACCCCCAAAAACTCAGAGCAGGTCAGTGATTATGATTTATAAATCATTCATAACCACCAAGATTCCAGCAGGCAGCAATTAGTGCTTGGTACTGGGTGGAGGGAAAGACATAAAACTAAAACCTGAGTGAAATCTTTTTCATTCTTCCAAATAAAAAACCCTTGCTAAATAAAAACTCCCTGCTAAATAAAAACTCCCTGCTAAATAAAAACCTGCTCCTCTCTGGGGCTGTGGCTGAAGAGTTTTTCTTTTTGCAGTGATCTCAGGAAATACAGAAATAAAGAGGCCCCATCCTGCATTGCAATGGGCAACTTAAGGAAAATAAATTGTGATTTCCCTGCTGCTGGAGAGGAGAGGGCAGAGCAGCAGGAGCTGCCAGCGGAGATCCCCTCCCTGACTTCCAAGAAAAACTCAAAATGCAAATAAAGCACAAGGAAAGGAGCAGGGCCTGGCCTGGCAGGGCCCATTAGAGCTTCCAGAAGCTTCTCCTGTTTGGAGCTGGGAATAAATCAGGGCTGCAATGAAGGGAAAGAATGAATTTGCCAAAAATTAAAGGTGAATCTTTGAGGTGGTGGCCTCAAAGGCTCTTTAAGAGCTGTTTAGAGGCAGAATAAAGAGGTTTTCACTGGGCACCAGAGGCTGGAGGATGTCAGGCCTGTTGGGATGTTCTTTTCAAAACACTGAGGCTGCTTCCAGCAGAAAGGTTCATTGGGTTTAAAAAGGTCTTTTTGGAGGAGGAAAAAAAAGCAAAAGGAAACCTGAAGTGGTTTTGTGCTGCTTTAACACACGAAAGGCTTTTAAAATAAAAATTTACCATGACAAAATTCACTCCAGGAGCGTTTCAGATTTGTCTGAGCTTCTGGGAGTGATCAGGACCTGAGTTTTGGGATTGTGCAGTTGGGGCTCTTTCATCCCCAGAGCTCCCTGGAGAACAAACCAGGGGTTCATTAATAAATAATAAACCAGGAGTGAACAACTTGTGTGGCTGGGGCAGAGCAGAGCGCTGCCCTGGGGCTTTGCTGCTTCCAGAACATTCCCTGGCACCTCCTTTTTTCTGAGCAGCAACATCAGACAAACTCCCTGGCACCTGATTTAAAATCCCTCCAGTTCCCCCTAATTATCATTAACGAGCAGGTCCTGAGCCCCACAGACACCAGGAGATGCCAGGCCCAGAGCCCAGCTGGATTTCTGATCTCTTGACAGGCAGGAATTGATTTCTGTTTAGTCCAGAGTTATTTTACACCCCTCTGGATGCATTAAAAAAAAAAAAAAAAAAACAAAAACTTAAATTGACTGGAAACAATTTTTCCCTCAGATTGATGCAGCAGGGCAGAAGCCAAGGGAGAATTCAGAATTCAGCTGGGGATTTCCTCAGCAGAGAGTGGGACTGGGGCTCCCAAACCCCTTCCCCAAAGCTCTTGGCATTCTCCAGCTATTTCTCGGCAGAAAAAGCAACAGATTTCCAGAGGAACCTGGAAATTCATCCTCATTCCCTTGGTCGGAGCCAGGGGTGCATCCTGTGGAGTCTGTCTGGAGCAGAAATTCCCTTTTTTTATCCCTGACATTCCTGAGTGCTGCAGAGCTCTGTGGGATTTCCTTGTGGGAGCAGAGGGCTGGATCCACCTCTGGAAATTATAAAATTATAAAAGTGGTTTGGTGTGAAGGGGAGGTTTGGTGTTAAAAAATGTGTTTTGGTGTTATAAAATGTGTTTTGGTGTGTAAAATGTGGATTGGTGTAGAAGGGCAGGTTTGTGTTATCAAATCTGGTGGGAAGGGCAGATTTGGTGTTATCAAATCTGCTTTGGTGTTATAAAATGTGTTTTGGTGTTAAAAAATGTGGTTTGGTGTGAAAGGCAGCTTTGTATCATATACCTCTTCTCCCCACCCAAAAATCTCCTTCAATTTCCATTTCCATTCCAAAAATCCAGATATGGGAACTTCCAAGCAGGAACCAGCACTTAAAACCATTATTTTCATCACCATTTACCATTTTTCCAGCAGAGACCATCACCAAACCCCTCTCACCTCTTCCCCCCACCCAAAAATCTTCAATTTTCATTTCCCTTCAAGACATCCAGGTATTGGCACTTCCAAGCAGGAATCAGTTGTAAATCCCATTATTTTCATCACTATTTACAATTTTTCCAATCCCCAAACCCCTCTGATCCCTTCTCCCCACCCAAAATCTCCTTCAATTTCCATTTCCATTCCAAACATCCAGATATGGGAGCTTCCAAGCAGGACCCAGCTTTTAACCTCGTTATTTTCATCACCATTTCCCATTTTTCCAACCAAGCCCAAACCCTCTGAACCCTTCGGATATTGGCACTGCCAAGCGGGAGCCAACTTTTAAAACATTATTTTCATCACTATTTACAATTTTTCCAATCACCAAACCCCTCTGACCCCTTCTCCCCACCCAAAATCTCCTTCAATTTTCATTTCCCTTCAAGACATCCAGGTATTGGCACTTCCAAGCAGGAATCAGTTGTTAACCCCATTATTTTTGTCACTATTTACAATTTTTTCAATCACCAAACCCCTCTGACCCCTTCTCCCCACCCAAAAATCTCCTTCAATTTCCATTTCCCTTCCAAACTTCCAGCTATTGGCACTTCCAAGCAGGATCCAGCTTTTATCCTCATTATTTTCATCACCATTTCCCATTTTTCCAACCCAGCCCAAAGAGGTGTTAAACACTCCGGGGGAGCTCTTTGGCTCCTGAACACCCCAGGAATCGTTGGCTGGGATAAAATTATCCAGAAATTTCTGATTTTTGCAGTTTGTGTTTTCTCTGGGCTCCTGAAGTTCCCTGGTGTTTTGGAGAAATGTGGTCAGAAATGCCCAGGGTGCAGTGGGGAAGGGTTTGGTGGCTGCTGGAGTGAGAAAACTTCTTTATTTGAGTCAAAAGTGAATCCCTGATTTCCTCTGCTTCCAACAGATTTGTGTCAGGAGGGGAAAAAAATGGAAAATGAAACCCAAGGTGCACTGGAAGAACACTTCCCTCCCATCTCACTAAAAATATTGATTAAACAAAGCAAAGCCTGCGGAAGGTGGTGGAAAAACAAGGCCAAAGAAGCTAAACATTGATAAACTTAATTAAATTTCTAATGAAAACAGAGGCAGCCTGTGGTGATTACTCTGTGTAACTGAGACTAATACACCAATTAGGGTAATTCATCCCCTGGTGCTCTAAACTCAGCTCTAAACTGAATCCACGCTTCTCCTCACGTGTCACCAGCCCATTTCTGTCTCCTGGGGTGGCCAGGAGACGCTGCAGAGGCTTTTCCACAGGAGCAGATCCTGGTCCACCAGCTCCAGGAATTTGTTTCCCTTCCCTTATGTCCCACACTCAATGAAACCAAGTCAAAATATTGTTAATTTGAGACTCCAGCACTTGGAAAATGTTATCTGTGCTGGAAAAAAAGGCACAAATGAATGGAAAAATTCCTTTTTTTGGGGTGATTACTTTGTGTAACAGACTATTACATCAATTAGGGTAATTCATCCCCATTCTTTTCATGTGTCACCAGCCCATTTCTGCCTCCTGGGGTGGCCAGGAGAGGCTGCAGAGGCTTTTCCACAGGAGCAGATCCTGTTCCACCAGCTCTAGGAATTTGTTTCCCTTTCTTTCTGTCCCACACTCAATGAAACCAGGTCACAATATTATTAATTTGCAAGTCCAGCACTTGGAAAATGTTATCTGTGCTGGAAAAAAAGGCACAAATGAATGGAAAAATTCCTTTTTTTGGGGTGATTACTTTGTGTAACAGACTAATACATCAATTAGGGTAATTCATCCCCATTCTTTTCAGGTGTCACCAGCCCATTTCTGCCTCCTGGGGTGGCCAGGAGAAGCTGCAGAGGCTTTTCCACAGGAGCAGATCCTGTTCCACCAGCTCCAGGAATGTTTCCCTTCCCTTATGTCCCACACTCAATGAAACCAGGTGAAAATATTATTAATTTGTGAGTCCAGGACTTGAAAAATGTTATCTGTGCTGGAAAAAAGGCACAAATGGATGGATGGAATGGAGAAATCCCTTTTTTTTGGGGGTGAGTAAAGCCTCCTGCAGCAGGTGAAGCTCAGACCATTTGTTGGTCTCATATTTTTGTTGGTCTCATATTTTTGTTGGTCTCATATTTTGTTGGTCTCATATTTTTGGGCCTGATGTTGGAAATTTTGACCAAGACATCAGGGTCAGGTGCAGCAAAACTGAGTTTGTTTCCTCCCAATGGCAGAAAACTCGTGGAATGTTGAAATGCTCTGGTTCCTGCTTTATTAATATGAAATGTAAATAAATAAGTTTATTTGCAGAGCAGCTCTTGGATGGTTTGGAAGGAGAGGAGCAGAACTGAAGGAGCTCTTTGAGTCTGGGACCCTCCCAGAGCAGCTTTGGGTCAGATCCATCCCCTTGAGTGATCCTCCAGGAGTTTTGGGAAGTTTTCTTGGAGCCTTTGCCTTTTCTGCACACAGATAAATCCAGTCCAGGTGGTGGAGAGCTCAGGGGTGGCCTGAGGTACCCCACAAACAAATCCTGGGCCGAGGAGGTGGAAAAACAAATTAATTTAGCAACTTTGCCTGTCAATCTGCAAACTCAGCCCAGCCTGGGTGCTGTTCCAAACAAACACTATCTCGGGCAATTAGCAACACTTAATTTGGAAAATTAGCTAATAGAATCGATGATGTCTTTTAATTTGCCAGGCAGTATTTTACAGGGATTCATTTTCTGCCTCTCCACCTCTCAAATTATCTTCAGGTGCTGTTTGGAATGTTTATTCTGCAATGATCTCAGGGCTGAATGTGACCTCCAGCCCCCCAGAGGGGCCTGGGGAGGGGACAGGGATGCTCCTGGCCCATAAATGGGGCTCCACTTTTTCCCTGTGACACCAAAATTGGGGTTTTTCAGCTTTTTCAGGCTGGCTGTGAAGCTGCTCTGCTGCTCTCCACACCAAGAGTCTGGTGTTGGATTTTCTCCATTTCCTTGGGGATTTTCTCCATTTCCCTCAGAATTTTCTCCATTTCTTTGACAATCTTCTCTATTTCCTCAAGGATCTTTTCTGTTTCCTCAAGGACCTTCTCCACCTCCTGAGGATTTTCTCTATTTCCTTTTTTTCATCACCATTTACCATTTTTCCAGTCCTCCATTTCTTGGAGGTTTTTTTGCCTCAAGGACCTTCTCCATTTCCTCAAGGACATTCTGCATTTCCTGAGCATCCTCTCCATTTCCCTGAGGATCTTCTCCATTTCTTTGTGGATCTTCTCCATTTCCTCAAAGATTTTCTCCATTTTTTTGAGGACCTTTTCCATTTCTTGCAGGATTTTTTCCTCAAGGACATTCTGCATTTCCTCAAGGACATTCTGCATTTCCTGAGCATCCTCTCCTTTTCGTTGAGGATCTTCTCACTTTTCCCAAGGAATTTCTCCATTTCCTTGAGAATTTTCTCCATTTCTTTGAGGATCTTCTCTATTTCCTCAAGGACCTCTTCTGTTTCCTCAAGGACCTTCTCCATTTCCTGAGGATTTTCTCCATTTCCTGAGGATTATCTCTATTTCCTTGAGGATCTTTTCCATTTCTTGGAGGATTTTTTTCCTCAAGGATCTTTTCCATTTCCTTGAGGATCTTCTCCACTTCTTCAAGGCTCTTTTCTGTTTCCTCAAGGACCTTCTCCATTTCCTGCAGGATTTTTTCCTCAAGGCTCTTTTCCATTTCCTCAAGGACCTTCTCCATTTCCTGAGCATCATCTCCATTTCCTTGAGCATCCTCTCAGTTTTCTCAAGGACCTTCTCCATTTCCTCAAGGATTTTCTGAGTTTCCTGGAGGATCTTTTCCCTTTTTCCCCTTTAAGCCCCCCAGGCCTCTCAGCTTCTCAGGAGGAAAAATCCTGGCAAAAAAATACGTCCATGACAAACTTTTATTCCATTTTCAGTCTCGTGAGAAGGGTGAGGCAATGCAGATGGGATAATTCACACCATCACAATCAGAAGCCAATTATTTCCTAATTACAACACACTCTTGCCACAGTCATATTTTCTGAAAAATCTCTTTGTGGTGGTGTTCACAGGGTCCCAGGATGAGGGGAGAGATGGGAACCTTGACTCTGTGTTTCAGAAGGCTGATTTATTATTTTATGATATATATTAAAAGAAAATGATAGATTAAAACTATACTAAAAGAATAGAAGAAAGGATTTCATCAGAAGGCTGGCAAGAAATAGAAAGGAATGGAATGACAATAAAATCCTGTGACTGACCAGAGAGTCTGGACAGCCGGACTGGGATTGGCCATTAATTAAAAACAACCACATGAGACCAATCCCAGACCCACCTGTTCCATCCCACATCACCAAACAATCATTTTATTCCTGAGGCCTCTCAGCTTCTCAGGAGGAAAAATCCTAGGAAAAGGATTTTTCATAAAACACATTGGTGACACAAACCCCAAAGAATTAGAGTAAATAAATAAATTCCCCATCAGGATCAGGTAGGACTGAAGTCGGAGCAGAACACAGCCTCTGTTTTTGTGGTGACATCCTTGAGGTCAGAGCAGCAACGGGGAGGGGGAGGAATTGAAAGGTATTTCCTCTGAAGACGCTATTTTACAACACTTTTTGCTTGTAGCTCGTTAATTTTCACAGCAGAGTTGCCTTTGCAACGTGAATTAAAGAAACAGATGAAAAAAGTCTGCTGCCTCTAACTGTACCAAGGGCCCTGTGCACACTCCTGTGCCTTTGATGAGAAACATTAAACATTTTTAATTTAGCACATCAATTTGAAAATCTAATTTTTTTTAATGCTTTGTAGCAGCAGACGCTTTTCACGGGGCTGTCACGACCACAGAAGAATTATGAGAAACTTGAACCGCGAAAAGTAAATTAGAAAAATCTCATTTCAGTTACTCTAAAAAAGAGGGGAAATTAGATTTTGATTAAAATCACTCACACATACAATTTTAGGTAAACTAATTTAGCAAGACTGACTATATAATTTTATTTTATTTTTTTTGCTTGCCTGTGTGTCCTTTAACGGCGGCTGAATGGCCTTGGGATGGCTCCGGGTGCTCTCCTCGTCCACTGCCAGGCAGGTCACGGAAAATGGATTTAATTAAGGAACAACGGACAGGAACAGTGTTTATTTATTGTTAAAAAATGTTCAGATCATTCCTTGATGTTTAAGGAAGAGTGGGCAGGAGCTGAGGGTGCTTGGAGCTTTCCTGATCCCCTGGGAATGCCACAGGAATGGGGAATGGGGAGGAGGAGGAGGAGTGTGGTATTTTTGGGGTCCCCCATCGAGGGGAGGGAGTGATGAATCTGAGTCCATGCTCTTAGAAGGCTGATCTATTATTTTATGAGTATTATATTATATTATATTATATTATATTATATTATATTATATTTTACATTATATTACATTATATTACATTATATATTTCATTGCATTATATTCTATTGCATTATATTCTATTGCATTATATTATATTATATTATATTATATTATATTATATTAATCATATCATATCATATTATATTACATTATATTATATCATATCATATTATATCATATTATATTACATTATATTACATTATATTACATTATATTATATATATTACATTACATTACATTACATTACATTACATTACATTATATTGCATATTATATTATATCATATTGAATATTATATTATATTATATTATATTATATTATATCATATTGAATATTATATTATATTATATTATATTATATTATATTATATTATATTATATTATATTATATTATATTATATTATATTATATTATATTATATTATATTATATTATATTATATTATATTATATTATATTATATTATATTATATTATATGTCATATTTATTTTAATGTATAATATATTAATAATTATTATTCTATAATATTATATTATTAAACTAATAATAATCAAAATATTTATTTTAATGCTGAATATTTCTGCAGTATATATTATTAAAATAATGTAAAATATTTTATTATTAATAATCTAATAATTATTTTAATGTATAATATATTAATAATTGTTATTCTACAATATTATATTATTCAACTAATAATAATAAAAATATTTATTTTTATGCTGAATACTGAATACATAAAATCCTTCCCCATCTCCCTCTGCAGTCCCCTTTCATCCTGTCACACTTCTGCTCCTCCTCCCGTGTCCTTGTCCCTCCTCCCCTCCCCAGCCCTGCAGTCCATCCCTTCAGCAGCCAAAATCCTGAAATAAACGAGGAAAAAAATAGAAAAAAAAAAAAAAGAAAAAAAAAAGGGGAAAAAGAGCTCATCAGCAAATTCTCGTGGGTGTCACGGCACGAGCTGGTGAAGCTGATGATCTAAAAACTGAAAACTGAAGCAGCTCCGGCTTTTGGAGGAGGAGATGCAGAGTGGGACGGTTTTTCACTTTTCGTGCTTTCTTCTGACTCCTTTTAAACATTTTCTTAACATTTTTTTTATTCCAGACCCCTTGTAAAGTAGGTTTGGGAGCCTGGGGTTCCTCGGTGACCTCAGCAGGGTTTGTCCTGCCCAGGGGATTTGGGATCAAGGTGGGGAGATGGGAATGTCACCCCCAGTCCCGGGAATGTCACCCCAATGTCACCTCCAGACCCAGGAATGTCACCCCCAGTCCTTGGGATATCACCCCAATCCCGGGAATGCCACCCCAATGTCACCCCCCCAGTCCTTGGGATGTCACCCCAATCCCGGGAATGTCACCCCAATGTCACCCCCAGCCCCAGCAATGTCACCCCAGGCTCTGGAATGTCACCCCCAGTCCTTGGGATGTCACCCCAGACCCAGGAATGTCACCCCACTATCACCCCCAGTCCCAGCAATGTCACCTCTCGCCCTGGGAATGTCACCTCCAACCTCGGGACGTCACTCCCAGTCTGGGGAATGTCACCCCTAGTCCTTGGGATGGCACCCCAATCCTGGGAATGTCACCCCAATGTCACCCCCAGCCCAAGAATGTCACCCCAATCCCAGGGATATCACCCCAATGTCGCCCCCCAGCCCCGGGAGTGTCACCCCAATCCCAGGGATGTCACCCCAATGTCACCCCAATCCCAGGGATGTCACCCCAATCCCAGGGATGTCACCCCAATCCCAGGAATGTCACCCCAATGTCCCCCCCAGCCCCGGGAGTGTCACCCCGCCGCGCAATGGCCGAGGCGCGCACGCTGGTCTCAGGTTTAGCAGCTGGAGCTTAGCAAGGCCCGGGTTTGTGTCGGGCCGAGCTCGCGGAAGTTTTCCTTCCCAAAACCCGAGGTTCGGCGGAGTTTGGGACGGCTGCGCAGCGCCACCCAGGGACCGCGGGGGAAGATTTTAATGATTTCATTAAAAAATGAATTCCCGCAGAGCCGCGGGATCCTGTCCTGCAGAGCTGGGGGATCTGCAACCCTCGGCTGTGGGATCCTGCCCTAAAATGTGGGATCCTGCCCTAAACTGTGGGATCAGCACCCTCAGCTCTGGGATCCTGCCCTAAACTGTGGGATCAGCACCTACAGCTCTGGGATCCTGCCCTAAACTGTGGGATCCGCACCCTCGGCTGTGGGATCCTGCCCTGAACTGTGGGATCCTGCCCTAAACTGTGGGATCAGCACCCTCAGCTGTGGAATCAGCACCTTCAGCTCTGGGATCCTTCCCTTGGCTCTGGGATCCTGCAGAGCTGTGGAATCCTGCCCTCGGCTCTGGGATTCTGCCCTCAGCTCTGGGATCAGCACCCTGGGCTGTGGGATCCTGTCCTTAGCTCTGGGATCCTGCCCTAAACTGTGGGATCCTGCCCTTGGCTGTAGGATCAGCACCTGCAGCTCTGGGATCCTGCCCTCAGCTCTGGGATCCTTCCCTTGGCTCTGGGATCCTGCAAAGCTCTGGGATCCTGCCCTGCAGAGCTGTGGGATCAGCACCCTCAGCTCTGGGATTCTTCCCTTGGCTCTGGGATCCTGCAGAGCTGTGGGATTCTGCCCTCGGCTCTGGGATCCTGTGGCTGGGGATTCTGCACCAGGGGCTGGATGAACCCAGATCCATGCGGTTCATCCAGGGCTGGTTCAGTTCCTGTGTCCAGGAATTCTGCCCCAGGGGCTGGATGAACCCCCAGGCACGTGGTTCATCCAGGGCTGGTTCTACTCCTGTATCCAGGAATTCTGCCCCAGGAGCTGGATGAACCCAGAGCCTGCAGCTCATCCTGGTCTGGTTCTGTTCCTGTGCCTGGGAATTCTGCCCCAGGGATGGATGAACCCACATGCACGTGGTTCATCCAGGGCTGGTTCTGTTCCTGTGTCCAGGAATTCTGCCCCAGGGGCTGGATGAACCCACATGCACATGATTCATCCAGGGTTGGTTCTACTCCTGTATCCAGGAATTCTGCCCAGGGGCTGGATGAACACAGACCCTGCATCCAGGGCTGGTTCTGTTCCTGTGCCTGGAATTCTGCCCCAGGAGCTGGATGAACCCCCAGGCACGTGGTTCATCCAGGGCTGCTTGTGTTCCTGTGCTCCCAGGGTGGTTTGTGTTCGTGTGGATTTATCCTGCACAGTTCTCAGGCTTGGTTAAGGACCTAATCCCTGCAGAACTCCCCGCGTACGTGGGAGTGTTTGCACAAACACCAGTGAATTTTAAAAACTCCAGCAGAAGTAATTGGACACATTTATTACTGTCAGTGCACTCAGGGAGGGAGATTCCTGCCCACACCAATTTTTCCCCCTAAGAAACACAACAAAACTCCAAATAAATGAAGGGAAATGCTGCTGCTTTCACTGGGGGAAGGTGGAATCCAAACCTTGTTAGCCCTTGCTCCTCCACACGGGCTGCAAGCTCACTAATAACCCCGAGCCCAGCCACGGGAGCGTTGCTAACAAGCTCCAGACTGACAGCAGGATTTGGCAGGGCTGCTGCTCCACCAGCCTCAAAGCCTTCCAACTTTTGGGGTCATTATCCCCTGACCCTGGGAACTGCCCTCCCCACCAGCCACGGGCGCTGCTGCCCAGCCCTCGTTGCTAATTGCAGGTTTGGGGTGTGAGGAGCAGCAGGGCCGGGCAGGGTGGATGGAGCCTGGTGGTTCTCACGTGTCTGTGCTGTTCTTTTTTCCTAGAACAGAACAGTTTTGTGTGTCCAGGGTGGGGATCAGCCCCACACCGACCCCTGGGTGCCACCCTGGGCTCCAGGCCTGGCCCAATCCCTGCTGGATCCCTGTGGATTTTGTTGGAGTGCAATAAACCCCACCCCAGCCTTGGGGCTCTGTGCTCAATGCCTGCAGGACCTGCAGGGATCAGCAGCCCCCCAAAACTCCTCAGGGTCACACCCAGCGCTGGGAGCTGCTCCCTTGGTGCTCAGGACATTCCAGTCCTCCAGCACCACCATCCTTGATTCCATCACTGCCCCTCTCTGGTGTCCTCCGTCCTTCCCTCTTCCCAGAGTGGCTCTGACACAGATCCATCACTGCTCCTCCATCCTTCCTTCTTCCCAGAGTGGCTCTGGATTCCATCTCTGCTCCTCTGTCCTTCCTTCTTCCCAGAGTGGCTCTGACACAGATCCATCGCTGTTCCTCTGTCCTTCCTTCCTTCCTTCCAGAGTGGCTCTGACACAGATCCATCACTGCTTCTCCATCCTTCCCTCTTCCCAGAGTGGTTCCCAGAGTATTCCACCTCTGTTCCTCTGCCCTTCCTTCTTCTCAGGCTGGCCCTGACACAATTCCATCACTGCTTCTCCATCTTTCCTTCTTCCCAGAGTGCCTCTGGATTCCATCACTGCTTCTCCATCCTTCTTTCTTCCCAGGCTAACTCTGACACAGATCCATCACTGCTTCTCCATCCTTCCTTCTTCCCAGCCTGGCTCTGGATTCCACCTCTGTTCCTCTGTCCTTCCTTCCTCCCAGAGTGTCTCTGACACAATTCCATCACTGTTCCTCTGTCTTTCCTTCTTCCCAGAGTGGCTCTGACACAGATCCATCATTGCTTCTCCATCCTTCCCTCTTCCCAGAGTGGCTTTGACACAGTTCCATCACTGCGTCTCCATCTTTCCTTCTCCCCAGAGTGGTTCTGGATTCCATCACTGCTCCTCTGCCCTTCCTTCTTCTCAGGCTGGCTCTGACACAATTCCATCTCCACTCCTCTGTCCTTCTTTCCTCCCAGAGTGGCTCTGACACAGTTCCATCACTGCTTCTCCATCTTTCCTTCTTCCCAGACTGGCTCTGGATTCCACCTCTGTTCCTCTGTCCTTCCTTCTTCCCACGCTGGCTCTGACACCTCTGCTTCTCCATCCTTCCTTCTTCCCAGAATGACTCTGGATTCCATCTCTGCTCCTCTGCCCTTCTTTCCTCCCAGAGTGACTCTGACACAATTCCATCACTGCTTCTCCATCCTTCCTTCTTCCCAGAGTGGCTCTGCCACAGTTCCATCACTGTTCCTCTGTCTTTCCTTCTTCCCAGGCTGGCTTTGACACAGTTCCATCACTGTTCCTCTGTCTTTCCTTCTTCTCAGGCTGGCTCTGACACAATTCCATCTCCGTTCCTCTGTCCCTCTTTCCTCCCAGAGTGGCTCTGACACCATTCCATCACTGCTTCTCCATCCTTCCTTCTTCCCAGAGTGGCTCTGGATTCCATCACTGCTTCTCTATCCTTCTTTCTTCCCAGAGTAACTCTGACACAGTTCCATCACTGCTTCTCCATCCTTCCTTCTTCCCAGCCTGGCTCTGGATTCCACCTCTGTTCCTCCGTCCTTTCCTCCCAGAGTGCCTCTGACACAATTCCATCCCTGTCCCTCTGCCCTTCCTTCTCCCCAGAGTGGCTCTGGATTCCATCACTGTTCCTCTGTTCTTCCTTCTTCTCAGGCTGGCTCTGACACAATTCCATCACTGCTTCTCCATCCTTCCCTCTTCCCAGAGTGACTCTGGATTCCATCTCTGCTCCTCTGTCCTTTCCTCCCAGCCTGGCTCTGGATTCCACCTCTGTTCCTCTTCCCTTCCTTCCTCCCACGCTGGGGACAGGACCCACCTTGAGAGCTCCCTCCCACACCGGGGAAGGAGGGACAAACTCTTTCCAGACATTTTAAGGAAAAGAGGAAGGAAATGAAGCGGCACAAAAGCTCCAGGACAGCCCTGACAGTTCTGCTCCCACTCAGAACCACAGCCAGGAGCCCACACAGGTGCAGGATCCATCCCAGGGACATTTCAGGGAATATCCTGACCCCAAGAACGAGCTGGAATTCCACAGGGATGCGCAGACAACCTTGGCAAAACGGCGTGAGCAAAGGCAAAAGGGGATGGGGGAATAAAAAAACCCCAAATTGCAGCGCTTCAGAGCGTCTGATGCTATTTTGTCTCGTGGTGTTTGTTTTCTGCACGCTGCCAGCAGTTTCTGTCAGCTCTGCTGCACGCTGCCAAGTCTATTATTCGGCCTGATTCCTGCTCTCAATATTTTTAGCAGCAGCGGATCTTTAATCACGGGGAAATTGTTTCTGGGGGTGGTTATTTTGTTTTCTGCGTGCCCAGAAGCAGCGTTGGAGGTCCTGTCCGAAGGCTCAGCGATGATCCTGCAGCCAGAGAGGACAAAAAGGACAGAAAAAGGAGCGTTATGGATGGATAATGAGATGATTGGATTGCACAATTAAAAGATAACCATTGTGTGAATATCAAGAAAAGCTTTAGTGATGCACAGTGATGTTATTGTGGTTTAGATGCCCTCTGTTCTCCCCACAGTTCCCTTTCCCCCTGTATTGTGCCCATCAGACAGCCTGGGCTGTCCAGGACAGGTACAAAGTGTGGCATTTTTGGGGTTCCCCAGATGGAGGAGGAAATGAGAATCTGACTCCATGTCCTTAGAAGGCTGATTTAATATTTTATGATCTATATTATATTAAAGAATGCTGTACTAAACTATACTAAAGAATAGAGAAAGGGTACAGAGAGAAGGCTAAAAGATAATAATGAAAAACTCGTAACTCTCTCCAGAGCCCCGACACAGCTGGACAATGATTGGCATTATGTAAAAACAATTCACAGAAACCAATCAAACAATCACCTGTGCGTAAACAGTGTCCAAACCACATTCCAAAGCAGCAAAACACAGGAGAAGCAATCAGATAATTATTGTTTTCATTTTTCCCTGAGGCTTCTCAGCTTCCCAGTAGAAGAAATCCCGGCAAAGGGATTTTTCCAGAAAATGTGATGGTGGCAAAAAGGAGGCTGCACAGGTGTCCCTTACCTGGGGCAGGTGGGAATGGAAAAGCTTGGGGGTGCTCAGGGGGTGGGCATGGCAACACCTGACCTGCAATCCAGTGACAAAGCAGTCTGCACTGATAAATGGCACAGCAGAGCTGCCTGACAGACTCTGGAAGGGCCAGGGCTGGCTGGTGCAGCCCCCAGGGGTACAAAAGCCTGAGCACCCACCTTGAAGATGAACCAGCCCCGTGGTGTGCACGAGGGGCAGCTCCCAGCCCTGCAGCTTTTCCCTCATGCAGCCCTTTGCTGTATTTTTGTCAAAGTTTAATAAACCTCTTTAAATGTTCAAAGTGAGCAAGTGTTTCTCACGGGAGGGACGGGACAAACTCCGAGGCCCTTTAGGAGGAGGATGTTTAATTCAGCTGGAATTTCTTCCCCTGCCCTCTGATGGGACAAACTCCGAGGGTGTTTAGGAGGAGGATGTTTAATTCAGCTGCAATTTCATTCCCTGCCTTCTGCTCCATCCACCTTTTTTTCCCCCTGGAATGATGAATCCCATCCGTGACCAGGCAGACCAGACCCCCCACAGTACCCAAAACGCTGGAAATTCAGTTTTTATGTGACAGCAGAGGCAAATCCCAGCCACAGCCAAGACTTTGTGGTGCTCCCATTGTTGTGTTTAAATCAGTGGTGATTTCTTGGGGCTGCAGGGCTCCTCACCTCCCCTGAGGGATGCAGAGTCAGGCTGGGCTTTCCTTCCTTTCCTCTTCCAGATCCCTCAGTCAGAGCAAGCTGATCCTGACAGAATCAAACTGATCCTGACAGAACCAGAGGGGGAAATGTTATTCCAAATTATTTCCCGGTGTTTTCCTGCACGAGGAATTTGCTCAGCAAGGTCTGAGGGGTGTGTGTAGAATTGTCCGGGCCGGCTGTTTGTCTGTCCCTGCCCAGACAAGGGTGAGATGGGTTCGCTCCCCGGGCTCCAAAGGACCAGGCTGGACTCTCAGGTTCGCTCTCCAAGGTTGTTTATTATTTCTTAGCTACAAAGTTTTCTCTCTGCCCAGCCAGGCAGCCAAAGGCACTCTGACCTCCCACGGGGCAGTCGTGTCTTTTTATAACAAAGACTACGTAAATCTTATTTACCTTTTGTCCCCAATACTTATCAATTTTATTACCAAATGTACCTTCACTAAGAACCTATCAAAAATATCTGTGTCACACAGAAAATGGAAGACATGAAGAAGGAGGAAGAACCATGTGGCAGGCCCCAACTCCCTCCACCTTGTTTTTCCAACCCCCCTGTACCAAAACCTTAAAATCTGTGTTTTGCCCTGTAATTGTGCTATTTCTACACCCTTTAAACCCCAGTGATTCTCATATCCCCACATACAGGTGGTACATCTCTTGTAGGGTCAAAGTCGAGCCACCAGGTAATTTTAGCAACATCCCAAGGCTCCTGAGCCCCCCAAGGGGTCTCTCGGTAGCTCTGGGCGTCAGGAGAGGTGCGCCGAGTTCCCACATAGAATAATGGGAATTCCTGGCTCTCACCCCCAGGAATGTTTTCAGGTTTAAGAACCGCAGCCAAGTGAGACGTTGACCTTGAATTTGTTCTCCCCGCGAGGTGAATCTGGCCCGGAAAACGCCGATTTTGGAGCGCAAAGCTCCCGTGAATTTGGTGAATTTCGCTGCTGTGTTGGTGTGTGTGTGTGATAAACGGCTTGAACAATGGAGCTCCGGGATCAGAGGCTTCAGAGGAGCTCAGAAAATCTCCGATGATTATCTGGTTTAATTCGGGAATGCGAAATTGAACTTTGCAGGAGCGCAGCTGCTCTGCCAGCCCATCTGCGGGGCTCCTATTGATCATCGGGGGGTGAAGGCAGCACCTGGTGGAATTCAAACCAGGCATTTTTCACTCTCACACATCAAACCCACAGCCAGGCCCGGCTGCAGAGCCAAATCCCAGCAAAAAGGAGATTTTTCTGCGCAGACCACCCACAGGCAGGTCCAGTCTGGTAGGAATCAAGTTTTTCATTCTTGGTCACTTTTTTTTGCTCTCAAAAAAACCCATTTTCTCCAGATGGAATGAAAGCTGCTTTAGAGTGGCAGAGGGCAGGGATAAGATGGGATTTTGGGAAGGAATTCCTCCCTGTGAGGGTGGTGGGATGGAATTCCCAGGGAATCTGTGGCTGCTCCATCCCTGGCAGTGTCCCAGGACAGGCTGGAGCAGCCTGGGATGGCGGGAGGTGTCACATGGTGTTATGAGTAAAAAAAAAGGGTCACCCATTTTTTAAAGGTTGCAGAGTTACAAGTTGAGCTGGTTGCTGGCAGAGTTCTCTGTTAGCTCCATGTTGTAATCACCTGTTCAGAGTCTGTTGTTGAGAATTCCCCTCTCTGTCAGTGCCACCCTGCCTGCTCCAGGAGGATGGATGGCCCTTCAGGGACAGGGACAGGAGGGGACATCGGAGGTGGCATGCAAATGACCTTGGAGCCAGCGTGCCACGGGAAAGCCACCCCACCAAACCAAGCAAATAAACCCCTAAAACAACGAGCCAACCCAGAATTGAGAGATCAGAGCGATGTCTGGACGTGAGGAACAGAGCCCAGAGCCTGCAGAGACGCTGAGACCCTTTGTGCCCCTCGTCCTGGCCAAAGGGGACGTCAGATGGAGCCAGGACCCTGAAGGGCAAACCAAAAATGTGAACAAGGGATATCCCTGGTGCTCTGGTGAGGATGGAACCCCCAGCTCTGCCCATGGACCAGTGGACAGAGCTGCACTTTCCTCCTCCTCTGATCCACTCCTGGGAGCAGCAGTTGTGTGAGCCCAGACCTGTTGGCTCTCCCCACCTGAGCTGATCACCTTTAATAAAGGCATTAAAAAGGAGAAAGATCCCCTGCCCTGTTTATTTCAGGTACCTGAGCTGATCACTTTTAATAAAGTCATTAAAAAGGACAAAGATCCCCTGCCCTGTTTCTTTCAGGTTCTGCCCCACCTGAGCTGATCACGAAAAATCTCCTGCCGTTTATTTCAGGTTCTTCCCCACCTGAACTGATCACTTTAAATAAAGGCATTAAAAAGGACAAAGATCCCCTGCCCTGTTTATTTCTTGCTCCATCCCTGGCAGTGTCCCAGGTCAGGCTGGAGCAGCCTGGGATGGTGGGAGGTGTCCCCCAGGATGGGATTTAGGGCAGATCCACGTCCTGGAAGTGCCCCCTGCTCTCCCTGAGCCCCTGGAGTGGATCCAGCTTCTCCTGGGTAATTAAGGGGTAATTATCCCCTGTCCAGAACATTTCCCTCACTTATATATAGCCCGTGGAAGTATTAAAGTTGATTAAACACAGATGCTGCTGGTGGAGAGCTGCTCCAGCCCCAGATGGAGCGAGGAAGGGGGAGCAAAGGGAGGAGGCAATTAATGGAACATTCTGCAAACGCAGAGGAGGAAGGGTGGCTGAGAAAAAGCTGATCCTGACAGAGCCAGAGGGGGGAAATGTTATTCTGAATTATTTCCGGTTTTCTTGCAGGGGGAATTTGCTAAGAAAGGTCGGAGGGGTGTGTAGAGGTATTTGTAAATAAGTAAATAAATAAATAAATAAATAAATAAATAAATAAATAAATATTTATATATGTATATATCTATATATATATCTATATATATATCTATATATATCTATATATATCTATATATATAAAAAATACATAATGCATCATATATAATATAGAATACAGCATATCGTATACAGAATATAGTATAAATATTATCTATAGAATAGAAAATTGAAATAAATTCTATAATATATAATATTGTATAAATATAATATAATATAATGTAGTATAAATATAATATAATATAATGTAGTATAAATATAATATAATATAATATAATATAATATAATATAATATAATATAATATAATATAATATAATATAATATAATATAATATAATATAATATAATATAATATAATATAATATAATATAATATAATATAAATAATATAATATAATATAATTAAAATAATTAATATAATTAATATAATATAATAATAAATCCTGGTGGCAGCAGGAAAGAATGAAACTCCTGGTGGCAGCAGGAAAAATGCCTCGTTAGCGAGCAAAAGGACGTGGCTGTCGCAAAAATGAAATCTTTCGCTCTCGTTATTGATTTGGCTTTCTCGTTGATCATTTATAACGTGTCGTTTTTTGGAAATGAATGGGAATTCCTGGCTCTCCCTGCCAGGAATCATGGGAATTCCTGGCTCTTTCCACCAGGAATGCAGCTGGGAATAATGGGAATTCCCGGCTCTCTCTGCCAGGGAATTCCTGGCTCTCACCACCAGGAATTCCTTCTCCACAAGGATTCCCCTTCTGCAGGACTTGCCCTTGCCAGGAAAAACCTGGAGGAGTGGAAAGGAAAAGGGAAAAGGGAAAAGGGAAAAGGGAAAAGGGAAAAGGGAAAAGGGAAAAGGGAAAAGGGAAAAGGGAAAAGGGAAAAGGGAAAAGGGAAAAGGGAAAAGGGAAAAGGGAAAAGGGAAAAGGGAAAAGGGAAAGGGAAAGGAAAGGAAAGGAAAGGAAAGGAAAGGAAAGGAAAGGAAAGGAAAGGAAAGGAAAGGAAAGGAAAGGAAAGGAAAGGAAAGGAAAGGAAAGGAAAGGAAAGGAAAGGAAAGGAAAGGAAAGGAAAGGAAAGGAAAGGAAAGGAAAGGAAAGGAAAGGAAAAAAGAAAGGAGTCCTTCTGCTTTAGCTGAAGGCAGAACAGGAACAGACAGCTCTCCCTTTCCCTAAACAAACCCATCTGCAACACTTCCAATTTGAATCCAAATAATCTCTGGGCTTTGGGATCCGGCAGCAAACCAGCTCAGGGTCCATAATCCCAGTGCCTGATGTTTGGGGGTGTTGGGATTTGGAGCTAATTAATTCAGCCACCTGTAATTTCTGCTCAGATGTGCTGCCTGCCTTTTCCTTGGATGCATTGTGTGCTTTGGAAGGCTGCAGACGGAGCTGGCCTGAATCCCAATCCCTCCGTGCAGCTTTTCTTTCCCCCCTAAATCTTTCCCTTATTTTTGTTTATTCAAGCTTTTCCTTGCTCCTTCTCATTTTCTCCTACCTCCCTCCTGCTGCTCTCTCCCTCTTCTGCATCCCTGCTCAGAAAAAAGCCCAGAAACAACAACAAAAATCAGCTTTTCCTGGATGGAATGGCCTTTTCCCTTCAGGGCTGGCCTCAGGATGATGCTCCCAGTGCTGCCCCCGCGTCCCTGCCTGGTTTTATCTCAGCACAAAAGCTCCAGTGTTCCTGTCAGGAGCAAGTCTCCAGGTGATAAATATTGCAGGATTTAGAAAGCCCAGGAGTCCTGTCCTGATTTCCGTCCCTTGGCAGGGAAAGGATGGGAGAAGAATGAAAAGATAATTAGTTTGGGGGTTGGAGAAATTAACTGGGAAAGGTTAATCCGTTCTTTTTTAGGACTGAGGAGAAACTTGGCTTGAGCTGCACGGGCTGGAAGGTTCTGGAGGCTGAGATGTGGGCACAGGGCTGTCTGCTCCTCATTCCCGGTGGGAATAAACCCTTGGAATCATGGATTGGGATTTCCCACAGCTGTAGAGCCTGGAGCTGTCCTTTCCCAGAGCTGTGGGCATCCCTGGGGGCAGGAGAACCCAAATCTGAGGATATTCCTTTAAATCCATTATTCCCCTGTTCCCATCCCTGGGGGCAGGAAAATCCAATCCCATGGATATTCCATGAAGCCAAATCTGTGGATTTTCCATTAAATCCATCATTTCCCCCTTCCCATCCCTGGTTTCAGGAGAACCCAAATCTGAGGATTTTCCATTAAATCCACCATTCCCCTGTTCCTAGCCCTGGGATCAGGAGAACCCAATCCCATAGATCCATGAACCCAAAGCTGTGGATTTTCCATTAAATCCATTCATAATTTCCCCCTTCCCATCCCTGGTTTCAGGAGAACCCAAATCTGTGGATTTTCCATGAAATCCATCATTCCCCTGTTCCTATCTCTGGTTTCAGGAGAACCCAATCCCGTGGATATTCCATGAAATCCATCATTTCCCTCTTCCCATCCCTGGTTTCAGAAGAACCCAAATCTGAGGATTTTCCATGAAATCCATCATTTCCCCCTTCCCATCCCTGGTTTCAGGAGAACCGAAATTTGTGGATTTTCCGTTAAATCCATCATTCCCCTGTTCCTATCCCTGGTTTCAGAAGAACCCAATCCCACAGATCCATGAACCCAAAGCTGTGGATTTTCCATGAAATCCATCATTCCCCTGTTCCCATCCCTGTGCCAGGAGAACCCAAATCTGTGGATTTTCCATTAAATCCACCATTCCCCTCTTCCTATCCCTGGTTTCAGGAGAACCCAATCCCATGGATATTCCATGAACCCAAATCTGTGGGTTTTCCATTAAATTCATAATTTCCCCCTTCCCATCCCTGGTTTCAGGAGAACCCAAATCTGAGGATTTTCCATGAAATCCATAATTTCCCTCTTCCCATCCCTGGTTTCAGGAGAACCCAAATCTGTGGGTTTTCCATTAAATCCATAATTTCCCTCTTCCCATCCCTGGGCCAGGAGAACCCAAATCTGTGGATTTTCCCTTAAATCCATCATTCCCTTGTTCCTATCCCTGGGGGCAGGAAAATCCAATCCCACAGATATTCCATGAACCCAAATCTGAGGATTTTCCATTAAATCCATCATTTCCCTCTTCCCATCCCTGGGCCAGGAGAACCCAAATCTGTGGATTTTCCATGAAATCCATCATTCCCCTGTTCCCATCCCTGGTTTCAGTAGAACCCAAATCTGAGGATTTTCCATTAAATCTATCATCCCCCTGTTCCCATCCCTGGTTTCAGGAGAACCCAAATTTGTGGATTTTCCCTTAAATCCATCATTCCCCTGTTCCCATCCCTGGGCCAGGAGCTGCTCCAAGGAGTTCAGGGCGCATCCCAGGAGCTCTGGGAGCTCTGCCGTGCGCGGGCTCTGTCTGGAGCAGCTCCTTCAGGAGGCTGCGCTTAATTAAAGCTGCCAAACGGAGCAATTAGCCAGGGCTGGGAACTTCCTGCAGCCCCAGCTGAGTGGAACAGCAGCTTCCCAGTCTCCCCATTTGTCTGGTTGTGGATCCTCAGCCATCAGCTCCAATAACGCTCCCGACTTTGATGGGTTCATTTGGAGAGCGCCCAGACAACAACAGAACGATTTTGCTTTTAATTTCATTTATTTTGCCTCCCCTTCCCTCTCGGTGCTGCAGGGGGTTCATGCTCTGCTCTCAGAGGATGCAGGCTGGGCACCAAGGCTGGAAAAAGGGCAGGGGGATGACTGAGGGCATTTCTCAGGTGAGTTCCTGCTGAGGGAAAGCACACAGCAGAGTTTGGGACCAGCAAAAGCAGCTGAGGTACGGAGCCTTTGAAGGCCAAAAATTGATATTTTTCCAAAAAGAGAAAAGCTCCTGACAGCTCTCACTGCAGGGGGGGCGTTTTACTGCAGCCACTGCTCAAACCTGGACTGGGAGCTGGCAGGGCTGGCACCAGGCTGTGCCTGCTCTGTGCCACTGACGGGGCTGGCACCAGGCTGCCTTGGCAGAAGTGGCACCAGGCTGTCCCTGGTTTGTGTCCTTGTCCTGGGCAGTGGTGGCACCAGGCTGTTCCTGCTCTGTGTCACTGACATGGGTGGCACCAGGCTGTCATTGCTCTGTGTCCCTGGCAGTGGTGGTACCAGGCTGTGCCTGGTTTGTGTCCCTGACCCTGGTTTGTGTCCCTGACCCTGGCAGTGGTGGCACCAGGCTGTCCCTGCTCTCTGTGCCTTGTCCCAGGCAGTGGTGGCACCAGCCTGTCCCTGTCTGTGTCCCCTGTCCCTGGCCAGGGTGGCACCAGGCTGTCCCTGCTCTGTGTCCCTGGCAGAGCTGGCACAAGGTTGTCCCTGCTCTATGTGCCTTGTCCCTGACCAGGGTGGCACCAGGCTGTCCCTGGTTTGTGTCACTGACAGGGGTGGCACCAGGCTGTCCTGTCTGTGTCCCTGGCCATTGTGCCACCAGGCTGTCCCTGTCTGTGTCCCCTGTCCCTGGCCAGGGTGGCACCAGGCTGTCCCTGCTCTGTGTCTCTGGCCAGGCTGGCACCAGGCTGTCCCTGTCTGTGTCCCCTGTCCCTGGCCAGGGTGCCACCAGGCTGTCCCTGCTCTGTGTCCCTGGCAAGGCTGTCACCAGGCTGTCCCTGCTCTGTGTCCCCTGTCCCTGGCCATTGTGCCATCAAGCTGTCCCTGTTTTTTGTCCCTGGCCGTGGTGGCACCACGGGGGGAGCTGCTCTGATTAACACCAGCCCATGATCCAGCCCTCACTCATTGTTACAGCCTGAAATTAATCCCCGTGGGGAAAAGGAGGAGTTTGGGATGCTGGCATGGTTTGCCGGGAGTATTTATCCAGGCCAGACAACTTCCAGAAACTCGGGGAGAGGAAAACACTGGGCTGAGGCGAGGATGAGTAATTGAGGCTGGGGATGGGAAGGTGTAATTACAATTAGCTGCACAAGAGCGTTAATCACGGCAATAATCACACGTCAGCGCTTTCCAAAAGGAAGGAGAACGGTGATGAAGTGCCCAAGTGGGTGACAAAACCCAGCGGGGAGGGGCAGGAGTGGAACAGAGGTGAAATCCTGGATATTTCCCATTGCTGCCAAGGAGGGCAGAGGGAGGGTCAGGGCTGAGCTCTGTCCAGGTGGGAGCATGCGGAGGAACTTAACGGGACATCACACCACGATTGATATGATCAGGTGAAGGCAATTTATTACCAAAAAACAAGCCATTTTTATACTGTTCTCTACTGTTCACGCCTCAAGCTGATTCGTGATTGGTTCAATCCTTTTTACATACTCATTTTAATATTTCAGGTAATTTTAGTTAGTCTTCCTTCTTCGTGCATCTCGCCGCGGTTTTCTTGTCTGCCTTTGCCTCCTGAACTGTTCCTCTCCTTTCGTGTCCTTCCAGGGTGACCTCACTCCGTCTCTCTGAAGGCTGGATTGTGCATCTGCTGCACGTGTCCATTGTCCTGCAAAAAACTCTCAACGGGTGCAGCTGATTTTACCAGCACAAAATCCGGATTTGGGCTCCCGGCGCTGGATTTCTCAGCTTTGTTAGGCTGGGCTCTGTTTGCAGCAGGGTTAAGCTCAGACCTGCAGCCAGCTCCCCTTCCAGGACCCTGCAGCCAGAGAAGCTTTTTTTGTCCCCAATTTTGGGGACATTTGTGCAGCACAAGCCTCAGTTCCCCTGGGGCTGCTCTGGGGCTCACTGGGGGTTTGCCTTCGGTGCTTTTTGCTTTTACAGGAACTTTTCATTCCAGCTGGGGCTGGGAGCAGACCCCCGGGCCAGGGATGTGATCCAGATCCAGCTGTGACCCTGAGTGACCCCTGAGTAACCCCTGAGTGACCCCTGAGTGACCAGTGAGTTACCCTTGAGTTACCTCCAAGGTACCCCTGAGTTATGCTTGAGTCATCCCTGAGTGACCCCTGAGTTAGTTACCCCTGAGTAACCCGAGTGACCCCTGAGTCACCCCTGAGTTATCCCTGAATAACCCCTGAGTTACCCCTGAGTTATCCCTGAGTTATCCCTGAGTGACCCCTGAGTTACCCCTGAATTACCCTTGAGTTATCCCTGAGTTACCCCTTAGTAACCCCTGAGTTATCCCTGAGTTATCCCTGAGTGACCCCTGAGTTACCCCTGAGTAACCTGAGTGACCCCTGAGTTACCCCTGAGTTATCCCGGAGTTACCCCTTAGTAACCCCTGAGTTATCCCTGAGTTATCCCAGAGTTATCCCAGAGTTATCCCAGAGTTATCCCTGAGTTACCCCTGAGTTATCCCTGAGTAACCCCTTAGTAACCCCCGAGTTACCCCTGAGTTATCCCTGAGTAACCCCTGATTTACCCCTTAGTAACCCCCGAGTAACCCCCGAGTAACCCCTGAGTTACCCCTTAGTAACCCCTGAGTTACCCCTGAGTAACCACTGAGTAACCCCCGAGTAACCCCTGAGTTATCCCCGAGTTATCCCTGAGTTACCCCTGAGTAACCCCCGAGCAACCCCTCAGTAACCCCTGAGTTATCCCCGAGTTATCCCCGAGTTATCCCCGAGTTACCCCTGAGTTATCCCTGAGTAACCCCTGATTTACCCCTGAGTAACCCCCGAGTAACCCCTGAGTAACCCCTGAGTTACCCCGCGCTCTCTCAGGCCCCAGGGCAGGCAGTCACACTCCTGTAATTTATCTTTCATGAAATGAGCGGGTGTGAACGGCCTGGAGCAGCCAAGCCGTGAATTCCGGACGGCTCCCGGGCTCTGCAGCGCTGCAGTTCCGCTCTGCACGCCCGCTGCTGTAAAAGTGATGGGATTTTAATGATTTTAATGCCCTCTTTTTATTATTATTTTATTTTTATTTTGTCCTGCTGCAGCCACAGCTCCGGCTGCCCCCGAAGGCAGCTTCACCTCAGCAGTCACCTGTGAATAATTGAATAAATTTGCTCTGTAAATCCTTGTCTTCAAACTCATTAAAGTCTGCCCAGCCTCTCCAGGAGCCATTTGACAAACTCTCCTGAGCAGCAAAGTCGTGTTTATTGTGATTGTTATTGCTATTATTATTATTTTTCTCTGCAATATAAACACCATTACCTTTTAATTATCTGTTTGGAGAGGAGATCTGAGAGTGAATCCCACAGGAACCTGGCTGGAATAACAATGGGAATGTCCCTGGAGGGGAGAGGGAGGCACCAGAGGTGACAGGGTGAAGGTCAGGGCCATAAATCCCTCGGAAATGGGGGTGGAAGCGGAGGGATCCCCCCTCCAGGAGGGCTTTTCCAGCTTTATCCGCAGCTGGGGGGAGGAAGGGGCTGGCAGAGGTCGTTTGTGTGGTTTGGTGAAGGATGAGGAAGGTGATTTATGTATGACCAGAGCAGCCTCCAGTGGCTGCATCCGGGAACTTTTCCAGAGGCGCTTCCATCCCATCCCACTGATCCCATCCTATCCCATGGATCCCATCCCATCCCATGGATCCCATCCCATGGATCCCATCCCATCCCATGGATCCCATCCCATCCCATGGATCCCATCCCATGGATCCCATCCCATCCCATGGATCCCATCCCATGGATCCCATGGTTCCCATGGATCCCATCCCATGGATCCCATGGTTCCCATGGATCCCATCCCATGGATCCCATCCAATCCCATCCCATGGATCCCATCCCATCCCATCCCATGGATCCCATCCCATGGATCCCATCCCATCCATCCCATCCCATCCCATCCCATCCCATCCCATCCCATCCCATCCCATCCCATCCCATCCCATGGATCCCATCCCATCCCATGGATCCCATCCCATGGATCCCATCCCATCCCATCCCATGGATCCCATCCCATCCCATCCCATGGATCCCATCCCATCCCAACCCATTTCATGGATCCCATCCCATCCCACTGATCCCGTCCTAACCCATCCCATGGATCCCATCCCATGGATCCCATCCCATTCCATGGATCCCATCCCATCCCATGGATCCCATCCATTCCATCCCATTGATCCCATCCCATGGATCCCATCCCATTCCACGGATCCCATCCCATGGATCCCATCACATCCCACTGATCCATCTCATCCCACAATCCCATCCCATTGATCCATCCCATCCCATGGATCCCATCCTATGGATCCCATCCCATCACATCCCACCCCATCCCATCCCACTGATCCCATCTCATGGAACCCATCCCATCCCATGGATCCATCCCATCCCATTATCCCATTATCCCATTATCCCATTATCCCATTATCCCATCCCATCCCATCCCATGGATCCCATCCCATCCCATCCCACCCCACTGATCCCATCCCCAGTGGGGCAATCTCAGCATTCAGCCTGGAGCGGCTCCTTCCCGTTTCTCCAGGGTTTGTTTTTCCCACCACATTCCCACTTCCTGACCTGAGTCAAACTTTTTGTAGGGAAAGCAGCACTTCCGAGGGAAAGGGAGCAAATTCAGCCTGGAAAATGTTTGAGTGAAACATTGCAGCACTTGTGAAATCAATGGTGGCCTCCAAAAGCTGTCAAAACAACAAAAAAAAACCCCACTTCAATCATTCCCTCTTTTTCTTTTTAATCTTCCTTTATTTTTTAAAATTTTTCTTTATTTTTTAAATTTTTCATCCTTTTTTTTTTAATTTTAAATTTTTTTAAAATTAATTTTTTTTTTGAATTTTTTTTTAAATATTTTTTTTTCCCCATTCTGGAAAAAAAAATATATTCCCTGCCCTTGACTGGAATTTCCAAATTGTCTTAATTTGGAATGAAAGCACGGGTCCATGGAAGGAGGGGATGTTTGAGGTCCATCCCAAGCCAGGCCATTCCCTGCTTTGCTATCCCTACATAAATCCAGGGTTTATTTTCTTTGCACAAGGAGAAAAGCTCACTGAGGCCTGGATGTGCAAAAAGGGAGGGGGGAGGATGAGGTCAGATGGGAAAAAAGTACAAAAAAACATCGCCTTGGAAGGAAAAATTCAAAAAATACAAAAAAAAAAAAACAAAAAAACATTGCCTGGGGAGGAATGATTTAAAAAAAAAAAAAAACAAGAACCTCAAAAATACCAAAAATAATCCTATTGGAAGGAAAAATACAATAAATACAAAAAAAAAAAATCCATTGCCTGGGAAGGAAAAATACAAAAAATAATTCAAAAATATCAAAAAAATAATCGCCTTGGAAGGAAAAAAAATACAAAAGAATAATAAAAGAATACAAGAAAATATCACCTAGAAAGGATAAAAAGCAAAACAAATAGAAATAAACATTGCCTGGGAAGGAAAAATACAAAAAAATAACTAAAAAATACCCCAAAAAATCGCCTTGAAAGGAAAAATACCCCAAAAAATTACCAAAAAAAATCCAAAAAATTACAAAAAAACCCAAAAAATACAAAAAAACCCAAAAAATACCCCAAAAATACCAAAGCCCATCATCATCTCCCCCCGTCCCTGCGCTCCCGTGGCTCCGGCGGGGTGCGCGGGAGGCTCAGCGGAGGATTTGGGGACGCTGCCGCCGTCGCTGTCGCTGCTCCGCGGTGCCCGCGCGTCCCCTCCGCGCCCAGCCCGGCACGAACATCGCTGCCTCCGGCCATGTCATGCCTTAAAATAGCTGCTCCTCCATCCGCCTCCCTCCCGCGGCGGCGGCAGCCAGACATGGCCGACCGGAGCTGATCCCGCTCCTCCCGCTCCTGCCGCGGCTCCCGGCGCTCGCCCAGGTACGCTCGGGGTGCCCCAACCCTCCCCGCGGCTCCCGGGGGGCCCCGAGGCGCGGAGCCTCCGCACGGATCCCCGCGGCAGCCCACGGGAGCGGTCCTGCGTCCCACGGGAGCGTTGCTGCGTCCTCGACCCTCCCTGCGCCCCGCGGGATCGTTCCTGCACCCCATGGGAGCATTCCTGAACCCTGAACCCTCCCTGCACCCCTCGGGATCATCCCTGCGTCCTCAACCCCCCCTGCGCCCCGCGGAATCGTTCCTGAATCCCACGGAGTCATTCCTGAATCCCGAACCCTCCCTGCACCCCTCGGGATTGTTCCTGCACCCCATGGGATCATTCCTGAACCCGGAACCTTCCCTGCACCCCATAGAATGATTCCTGCACCCCACGGGATCATCCCTGCACCCCACGGGATCGTTCCTGAATCCTGAACCCTCCCTGCGCCCCTCGGGATCGCTCCTGCACCCCGCGGGATCGTTCCTGAATCCCGAACCCTCCCTGCACCCCATAGAATGATTCCTACAACCCATGGCATCATCCCTGCACCCCACGGGATCATTCCTGAATCCTCAACCCTCCCTGCACCCCTCGGGATCGCTCCTGCACCCCATGGGATCGTTCCTGAATCCTGAACCCTCCCTGCACCCCATAGAATGATTCCTACACCCCACAGAATCATCCCTGCACCCCACGGGAGTATTCCTGAATCCTGAACCCTCCCTGCACCCCATAGAATGATTCCTACATCCCATGGGATGATCCCTGCACCCCACGGGATCGTTCCTGCATCCTGAACCCTCCCTGCGCCCCTCGGGATTGTTCCTGCACCCCATGGGATCATTCCTGAATCCTGAACCCTCCCTGCACCCCTCGGAATTGTTCCTGCACCCCACAGAATCATCCCTGCACCCCACGGGATCGTTCCTGCATCCTCAACCCTTCCTGCACCCCTCGGGATCGCTCCTGCACCCCATGGGATCATTCCTGAATCCTCAACCCTCCCTGCACCCCAAAGAATGATTCCTACATCCCATGGGATCATTCCTGCACCCCACAGAATCATCCCTGCACCCCACGGGATCATTCCTGAATCCTCAACCCTCCCTGCACCCCACGGGATCATTCCTGCACCCCACAGGACCATCCTTCCCCCCTTCCAGGGCTCTGTACCCCCCTCCCAGTGCTCCGTGCCCCCTCCCAGTGCTCCGTGCCCCCTCCCAGCCGGGCACAGGGGCCGGGCGATCCCGGCTCTGCCCCCAGCCCTGCCCGGGAGGTGCCCGGGGCTGTTCCAGCTCCGGCCGCGGAGCCTCTCCCGACCCCGGGGGGCTGCGGGGGGCTCCGGGCCCGCCTGGCAGCCCGGCCTGGGTGGGCCTGGCTGTTTTTCCAGCCAGCTGCGGCCACAGGAGCTGGAATTCCGCCGCTCCAGCTCTCCCCGTGATCCAGCCGCTGATTCCGGGGCTGGGGACGCGCGGCCGCGCTGCCACCAAGGTCACACAAGGTTCCGGGAGCTCGGCCCTGCCCGGAGCCCGTCCCAGCCCGAATTCCCAGCCTGGAGGAGCCCAGGCTGGGTCAGAGCAGGAGGAGCTTGCCCTGGGGGGACACCTGGGCAGGGCTGGCAGCACCCCGGGTACGGGGAGGGGACGTGGGGACATCCCTGGCTCTCCCTGGGCTCCCCCCGAGCTCCCCCCTGCCCTGGGCGCGTTTCCCTCTGCGTTGTCAAGACATGGTGGGAGGCTCTGGGGGCTCCTTCCTCCTCCTCCTCCTCCTCCTCCTCCTCGGCTGGCTGGAGCCCCGGGAATGTCACAGAGAAGGGACTGGGAATGTCACACAGGAGGGACCGGGAATGTCACACAGGAGGGACCGAGGAGGGACCGGGAATGTCACAGGAGGGTCCGGGAATGTTATACAGGAGGGACCGGGAATGTCACACAGGAGAGACAGGGAATGTCACGGGAGGGACCGAGGAGGGACCGGGAATGTCACAGGAGGGACCGAGGAGGTACCGGGAATGTCACAGAGAAGGGACCGGGAGTGTTACACAGGAGGGACCGGGAATGTCACCCAGGAGGGACCGGGAATGTCACAGAGAAGGGACCGGGAATGTCACACAGGAGGGACCGAGGTCGCTGCGCTTCCCCCAGCCCAGCCGTGCAGCGCTGGGAGGGGAGAAGGAGAATTTCCCATTTCTCCTCCCGAGGGAGGGGCGGCAGCGCCGGGAGCTCAAAAACGCCGCTCCGACCGCGCCTGGCAGCGGGCACTGCCCGGGCTGGGTCCTTGCAGATGTGTGGCAGCGGCGGATGATGCAGATCCGTGCCCTGCAGGAGCTGCTGGCTAAAAGCAGCTTGCTCATGCCTGCAGTTAACCCTTCCCAGCCCAGAGCAGCCCCGTGCCCGTGCAGGGTTAACGCTGCCCCGCCCGGCCCGCAGGGTTTTGTGCCGCGGCCAGGCTGCCCGGTGCCGTGCGGAATCCTCCACCTGTTCGGGGCTTTTCCTGGCCGCTCCTGGTGCCGTGCCCAGCCCTGGCCGCCTTTCCTCGCATCCCAGCGCGGGTTGGCAGCGCCAGCCCCGAGCTGGCAGCGTCCCCTGGCAGCTGAGCCGCGGGAGGGGCTCCGGGCAGGGCAGCTCCTGCCAAGGTGGCCTCAGCCCAAACCGCGGTGTCGCTGTAGGACAGGAAACAACACGAGCACACACCTCTGCTCTCAGGGTGAAGGAAAGGGAAGTTTATTTTCTGACTCCAGCATTTATAGATTTCCAAAAGTGGCAGTGGATTGGAGGGTGACAGTGCCACCTCTCCAATGACACTGGACAAGACAACAGTCCGTCAAATTCCTCCTCCTCCATAAAGGAATGCAGAACAATCAGTTATTT
Organism: Fringilla coelebs; assembly: GCF_963513975.1. Classification (NCBI taxonomy): domain Eukaryota; kingdom Metazoa; phylum Chordata; class Aves; order Passeriformes; family Fringillidae; genus Fringilla; species Fringilla coelebs. The sequence continues at coordinate 2,966,370 of NC_140052.1, forward strand.
ACAGAAAGTGCGTGAGAAAGTTTGCTACAAGAATGTAAACATCAGAAGGCTCAGAAAATCTTAAAAAATCAGGGTGACACCGCAGGGCTGGAGTGACGCTGGGCCTGTGGAGGCTCTGGCAGCTGGAAGTTCTCCCCAGCCCTGGCACCTGGAAATTCTCCCCAGCCCTGGCAGCTGGAAGTTCTCCCTGGCTCTGGAAGCTGGAAGTTCTCCCTAAACCTGGCAGCTGGAAGCTCTCTCCAGCCTTGGCAGCTGGAAGTTCTCCCCAGCCTTGGAAGCTGGAAGCTCTCCCCAGCAGTTTTCCTTCTTGGAAGTGTGAGAAGTACTCACTCGTTTCCCAAAGATTTTATAAGGTTTATTAAAACCTTATCAAAAATACTGCAGCAGTCTGGATAGAGAAAATATTACAACGCTGGGAGCAGATTTTTCCCAGCATGTGCCCATCCACACAGCGGGGTTTTGCCTTTTAACCCTTTAACCCCTCCCAAAGCTCTGTGCAGTGGGGGAGGGCACTTCCTGACACCTTCACTGCGGGTCAGCTGTTTCCATGGTAACGAGCCAATGTCCCAAACCCAGGCCACCCCAAAATAACGATGCAAAAAATGGGACAGGGAATTCATCAGAGGAGGGCAGGAAGACCCCACCTCTCCCGTGTGACAGTGATCACAGGGGGCCCAGGATGAGGGAAGGGATGAGAACCTTGACTCCACGTTCAGAAGGCTGATTTATTATTTTATGATCTATATTATATTAAAACTATACTAAAAGAATAGAAGAAAGGATTTCATCAGAAGGCTGGCTGAGAATAGAAAAGGAATGAATAACAAAGGTTTGGACTGACACAGCTGGACTGGGATTGGCCATTAATTAGAAACAACCACATGAGACCAATCCCAGACCCACCTGTTGCATCCCACAGCAGCAAACAATCATTTTGTTCCTGACAGCAGACAATCATTTAGTTCCTGACAGCAGACAATCATTTAGTTCTCAACTCCTCAGGAGGAAACACCCTAAGGAAAGGATTTTCCATAAAACATGTTGGTGACAGCGGGGTTTCTCCTGACAGCCTCTCCTCTCTCCCCGACAGGACCGTGGGTGGCAGCAGCAGCAGAAGTGACCCCCAGGCCCCCGTCCGGCCTCCCCGCCCCCACAGGCATGCCTTGTGGGGCTGGGCAGCGCCCATGGCTTTCCTGTCCAGGCTCTACAGGAGCAGCAGCCGGTCCCCGAGCCGTGCCCCGCGCGACGAGCGCAGGAGCCACCCCATCCTCAGCGTCTTCGAGCTGGAGCGGCTGCTCTACACCGGCAAAACCGCCTGCAACCACGCCGACGAGGTGTGGCCTGGCCTCTACCTGGGAGACCAGTAAGTGACACGGTCTGGGATGGTGTTGGCAGGTGAAATAAACAGGGCAGGGGATCTGTCTCCTTTTTTAATTCCTTTATTAAAAGGGATCAGCTCAGGTGGGGAGAACTGACGGGTCTGCGGTCATGACGCCGCCGCTTCCAGGAGCCGCCTCCAGGAGAGGATGGAACCCCCAGCTCTGCCCATGGACCAGTGGACAGAGCTGCACTTCCCTCCTCCTGAGAACACTGGGGATACCCCTTGTTCTCCTTTTTGGTTTTCCCTTCATGGCCCTGGCTCTGGCCGAAGTCCTGTTTGGCTGGGGCGAGGGGCAGCAAAGGTTCTCAGCATCACTGGGCTCCGTTCCTCATGTCCAGACATCACCTTGATCTCCCAGTTCTGGGTTGGCTCCTTGCTTTAGGGGTCTTCTCCTGGATTGGGTGGGGATCCTTCCTCGTTGCGTTCTGGGTCTGAGGTTATTTTGTATGTCCCCCGATGTCTCCCCCCATCATTGTCCAGAAGGGCCATCCATCCTCCTGGGGCAGGCAGGGTGGCACTGACAAAAAGGGGAATTCTCAACAACAGCGAGCTAACAACCGACTCTTAACAGGTGATTACAACATGAAACTAACAAAGAATACAGCCAGCAATCAGCTCCCCACTCAATTTGTAACTCTGCAACCCTTTTTAAAAACATGAATAACTCTTTTTGACTCATTACAGCAGGGATCCTCGTGGCAGGTGAGGCAGAGTGGGAATTTTCCAGAGTAGAAATCCAATTTGAATCGGGTGAAATGTACATCTTTGAGTTAAGTCTGCAGCTTGCAGTTTAGTCTGACTGCCTGTTCTCAATAAAACCTGTGCTTGGAGAAACTGCTTCAGCTAGAGGACAAGAGATAAGGTCACAGGTGGGGTGTCCACGGAGGCAGGGCCGTGACAGCACCTTAAAACCCAAGAATCTCAAAAATCCGCCAGGTTTTTACATCGAGCTCTCTCAGGCAGAAACATTTATCCAGAACAGCCTTTCCACCGTGCTGGCACACTTGCAGTGCTCTGAACTGTCCCTCCCTGCTGTCCCTGCAGAGATTTACACGGGACAAATGAAGAAGGAGGTGACAGGGAGGGTGTCCACGGAGCCAGGGCTGTGAGATCCCCCAAGAATCTCAAAAATCCTCCAGTTTTTCCCATTCATCTCTCTCAGCCAAAAACATTTATCCAGAACAGCCTTCCCAGTGTTCTGGCACACTTGTAGTGCTCAGAGCTGTCCCTCCCTGCTGTCCCTGCAGAGATTTACCCGGGACAAATGAGGAAGGAGGGTGTCCACGGAGCCAGGGCTGTGAGATCCCCCAAGAATCTCAAAAATCCACCAGGTTTTCCCATCCAGCTCTCTCAGGCAGAGACATTTATGCAGAACAGCCTTCCCAGTGCTCTGGGACACTTGCAGTGCTCTGAGGTGTCCCTCCCTGCTGTCCCTGCAGAGATTTACCTGTGACAAAGGAGGAAGGAAGTGACAGGGAGGGTGTCCACAGAACTGGAGCCATGAGATTGATATAAAACCCAAGAATCTCAAAAATTCGCCAGTTTTTTCCATCCATCTCTCTCAGGCAGAGACATCTATCCAGAACAGCCTTTCCAGTGTTCTGGGACACTTGCAGTGCTCTGAGCTGTCCCTCCCCGCTGTCCCTGCAGAGATTTACCCAGGACAAATGAAGAAGGAGGGTGTCCACGGAGCCAGGGCTGTGAGATCCCCCAAGAATCTCAAAAATCCTCCAGTTTTTTACATCCAGCTCTCTCAGCCAAAAACATTTATCCAGAACAGCCTTTCCAGTGCTCTGAACTGTCACCTCTGAACTGTACCTCCCTGCTGTCCCTGCAGAGATTTAGCTGGGACAAAGGAGGAAGGAGGTGGCAGGGAGGGTGTCCATGGAACCAGGGCTGTGAGATCCCCCAAGAATCTCAAAAATCTGCCAGTTTTCCCATCCATCTCTCTCAGCCAGAAACATCTATCCAGAACAGCCTTCCCAGTGCTCTGGCACACTTGCAGCGCTCTGGGCTGTCCCTCCCTGCTGTCCCTGCAGAGATTTAGCCGGGACAAATGAGGAAGGAGGGTGTCCACGGAGCCAGGGCTGTGAGATCACCATAAACCCAAGAATCTCAAAAATCCACCAGGCTTTTCCATCCAGCTCTCTCAGGCAGAAACATTTATCCAGTTTCCAGTGCTCTGGCGCACTTGCAGTGCTCTGAGCTGTCCCTCCCTGCTGCCCCTGCAGAGATTTACCTGGGACAAAGGAGGAAGGAAGTGACAGGGAGGGTGTCCACAGAACTGGAGCCATGAGATTGATATAAAACCCAAGAATCTCAAAAATCTGCCAGTTTTTTCCATCCATCTCTCTCAGGCAGAGACATTTATCCAGAACAGCCTTTCCAGTGTTCTGGCACACTTGCAGTGCTCTGAGCTGTCCCTCCCTGCTGTCCCTGCAGAGATTTACCCGGGACAAATGAGGAAGGAGGGTGTCCACGGAGCCAGGGCTGTGAGATCACCATAAACCCAAGAATCTCAAAAATCCACCAGGTTTTCCCATCCAGCTCTCTCAGGCAGAGACATTTATGCAGAACAGCCTTCCCAGTGCTCTGGGACACTTGCAGTGCTCTGAGGTGTCCCTCCCTGCTGTCCCTGCAGAGATTTAGCTGACAAAGGAGGAAGGAGGTGGCAGGGAGGGTGTCCACAGAGCCAGGGCTGTGAGATCCCCCAAGAATCTCAAAAATCCGCCAGGTTTTTACATCCAGCTCTCTCAGGCAGAAACATTTATCCAGAACAGCCTTTCCAGTGTTCTGGGACACTTGCAATGCTCTGAACTGTCCCTCCCTGCTGTCCCTGCAGAGATTTACCCAGGACAAATGAAGAAGGAGGGTGTCCACGGAGCCAGGGCTGTGAGATCCCCAAGAATCTCAAAAATCCACCAGGCTTTTCCATCCAGCTCTCTCAGGCAGAAACATTTATCCAGTTTCCAGTGCTCTGGCGCACTTGTAGTGCTCTGAGCCGTCCCTCCCTGCCGCCCCTGCAGAGATTTACCTGTGACAAAGGAGGAAGGAGGTGGCAGGGAGGGTGTCCACAGAACTGGAGCCATGAGATTGATATAAAACCCAAGAATCTCAAAAATCCTCCAGTTATCCCATCCAGCTCTCTCAGGCAGAAACATTTATCCAGAACAGCCTTTCCGGTGTTCTGGGACACTTGCAGTGCTCTGAGCCATCCCTCCCTGCTGTCCCTGCAGAGATTTACCTGGGACAAAGAAGGAAGGAGGTGGCAGGGAGGGTGTCCACGGAACCAGGGCTGTGAGATCACCCAAGAATCTCAAAAATCCGCCAGGTTTTCCCATCCAGCTCTCTCAGGCAGAAACATTTATCCAGAACAGCCTTCCCAGTGTTCTGGCACACTTGTAGTGCTCAGAGCTGTCCCTCCCTGCTGTCCCTGCAGAGATTTACCTGGGACAAACGAGGAAGGAGGTGGCAGGGAGGGTGTCCACGGAGCCAGGGCTGTGAGATCACCGTAAACCCAAGAATCTCAAAAATCCGCCAGGTTTTTTACATCCAGCTCTGAGACAGAAACATCTATCCAGAACAGCCTTCCCAGTGTTCTGGGACACTTGCAGCGCTCTGAGCCGTCCCTCCCTGCTGTCCCTGCAGAGACATCGCGTCCAACCGGCGGGAGCTGCTGCAGCTGCGCATCACCCACGTGCTGAACGCCTCCCACTGCCGCTGGCGCGGCGGCGCCGACTACTACGAGGGCACGGGCATCCGCTACCTGGGCATCGAGGCCCACGACTCGCCCTCCTTCGACATGAGCCCCTACTTCTACCCCGCCGCTGACTTCATCCACCAGGCCCTCAACGAAGGTGCCCCGGCGAGGGAAGGGGGAGGAGAGGGAGAAGGGATGGGGGGAGCGGCCCCGGGAGGGTGGGGAGAGGGGGTGGTGGTCTGGTGGTGGTTGTTGGTCCTGGGAAACGAAGGGGGTTTGAGGCTGGGATGGTGTCTCCTCATGGGATCACCCTCATAGTGTCTCCTCGTGGGGTGACCTTGATGGTATCCCCTGGATGGGATCACTTTGATGGTGTCCCCTCATGGGATCACCTCAATGATGTCTCCTCATGGGATCACCCCAGTGATGTCTCATGGGATAATTCCAATGGTGTCCCCTCATGGGATCACCTCGTTGGTGTCTCCTCATGGGATCACCCTCATAGTGTCTCCTCGTGGGGTGACCTTGATGGTGTCCCCTCATGGGATCACCCCAATAATGTCTAATGGGATAATTCCGATGGTGTCCCCTGGATGGGATCACCTCGTTGGTGTCTCCTCATGGGATAATCCCAATGGTGTTTCCTCATGAGATAATCTCAATGGTGTCTTCTCATGGGATCACCCCAATGGTGTCTCCTCATGGGATCACCTCGATGGTGTCTCTTTATGAGATAATCCCAATGGTGTCCCCTCATGGGACCACCTCGATGGTGTCTCCTCATAGGATCACCCCAATGCTGTCTCTTCATGGGATAATCCCAATGGTGTCCCTTGGATTGCATCACCTCGTTGGTGTCTCCTCATGGGATCACCTCGTTGGTGTCTCTTAATGAGATAACCCCAATGGTGTCTCCTTGTGGGATCACCTCAATGGTGTATCCTTGTGGGATCACCCCAATGGTGTCTCTTCATGAGATAATCCAAATTGTGTCCCCTGGATGGGATCACTTTGATGGTGTCTCCTCATGGGATCACCCCAATGGTGTCTCTTAATTAGATAATCCCAATGGTGTCTCATGGGATAATCCCAATGATGTCCCCTGGATGGGATCACCTCAATGGTGTCTCCTCATGGGATCACTTTAATGGTGTTTCCTTGTGGGATCACCCCAATGGTGTCTCTTAATGAGATAATCCAAACGGTGTCTCCTCATGGGATCACCTCCATGGTGTCTCCTCATGGGATAATCCCAATGGTGTCCCCTGGACGGGATCACCTCGTTGATGTCTCCACCTGGGATCACCCCAAAGATGTCTCCTTGTGGGATCACCTCAGTAATGTTTCATGGGATAATCCCAGTGGCGTCCCCTGGATGGGATCACCTCCATGGTGTCTCTTCATTAGATAATCCCAATGGTGTCTCCTCATGGGATCACCCCAATGGTGTCCCCTCATGGGACCACCTTGATGGTGTCTCTTCATGAGATATGTGGGATTCTGAGGCTGAAAATGCAGGGGGTTTGGGCTGAAAATGTGGGATTTTGGGGCTGAAAATGTGGGATTCTTGAGCTGAAAATGTGGGATTCTGAGGCTGAAAATGTGGGATTCTTGGGGCTGAAAATGTGGATTTTTGGGGCTGAAAATGTGGATTTTTGGGGCTGAAGATGTGGGATTCTTGGGCTGAAAATGCAGAGGTTTGGGGCTGAAAATGTGGGATTTTGGGGCTGAAAATGTGGGATTTTGGGGCTGAAAATGTGGGATTTTTGGGGCTGAAAATGTGGGATTCTTGGGCTGAAAATGTGGGATTCTTGGGCTGAAAATGTGGATTTTGGGGCTGAAGATGTGGGATTTTCCTGTCTGCGCCGTGACGCCGCCCCTGTGTCCCCCCAGGGAGGATCCTCGTGCACTGTGCCGTCGGGGTCAGCAGGTCGGCCACCCTGGTCCTCGCCTACCTCATGATCCGCCACCACATGCCCCTGGTGGAAGCCATAAAGACGGTCAAGGACCACCGCGGGATCATCCCCAACCGCGGCTTCCTGCGCCAGCTGGTGGCCCTGGACAACGCCCTGCGGCTCCAGAGGAGCTCCTGAGGGGCTGTGTCAGCTCTGCCCGTGGCTCCCCCGCAGCCCCCCAGGTCCAGCCCAGACCCTCCACCTGCCCTCCTGGCCATGGCCTCCTTCCCAGATTCCAGAGGGATTCAGCCCCACCTCACCATCCACTCCATCCCCGTGGCCTCCAGGGAGCCTGCAAGGCTTCGTTGTCCCCGCTGGCGTTTGTGTCCCTGGCTGCCAGGACAGCTCTGTGTGTGCCCTGCCGTGCGTGCCGTGTGTCTGTGGTGATGTCGGGTGCGGTGTGCGGGCTCAGGCCAGCTCCTGTCGCGGTGTTCGGGTGTTCTCCGTGTCCCCTGCCACCCTGTGACAATAAAGGCAGAGCTAAGGAAGGGCCCAGGCACGCCTCGTGGGCTGGGGACGGCTCGGGGTGGCGTCCGGCACGGGACTGGGGGACAGACCCGAGTGCTCGGGGTGGAGATGGACACGAGAGACCCCAGACTCAGTCCAGGGATCAAACCTGGCGTGCTGCTCAGTGCCCAGACCTGGGATCCCGCCCAAACCTGGGATCCCAACCAAATCTGAGATCCTGCCCAAATCAGAGATCCCGCCCAAACCTGGGATCCCGCCCAAACCTGGGATCCCGCCCAAATCTGAGATCCCGCCCAAATCTGGGATCCCGCCCAAACCTGAGATCCTGCTCAGTGCCCAAACCTGGGATCCTGCCCAAACCTGGGATCCCACCCAAACCTGAGATCCTGCTCAGTGCCCAAACCTGGGATCCCAACCAAACCTGGGATCCTGCCCAAACCTGAGATCCCGCCCAAACCTGAGATTCTGCTCAGTGCCCAAACCTGAGATACCAACCAAGCCTGAGATCCTGCCCAAATCTGAGATCCCGCCCAAACCTGAGATCCCACCCAAATCTGAGATTCTGCTCAGTGCCCAAACCTGAGATACCAACCAAGCCTGGGATCCCAACCAAGCCTGGGATCCTGCCCAAACCTGGGATCCTGCCCAAACCTGGGACCCTGCCCAAACCTGGGATCCCGCCCAAATCTGAGATCCCACCCAAACCTGAGATCCTGCTCAGTGTCTAAACCTGAGATCCTGCCCAAATCTGGGAACCAGCCCAAATCTGAGATCCCCCTCAATGCCCAAGCCTGAGCCCCCGCTCAGGACCTCTCCGGGGTTGTCCCCTCATTTTCCCAGCAGTGGGGACAAAGGGGGACTCCTGGTGGGAGGCAGAGCCAGGCTGGCAGTGCCAGTGTCACCCAGCTGGGATGGCAGCCCCAGTGTCACCCAGCAGGGCTGGCAGTGCCAGTGTCACCCAGCAGGGCTGGCAGTCCCAGTGTCACTGTCCCAAAGGCCGCTCCCAGTGGCCACCCCGGCTGTGACAAACCCGCCCAGGAGCAGCAGAGCCGAGCCTGGAGGGTGCCAGGGCCGGGAAGGGGGGTCCTGGTGGCCCGGGTGGCCCCGGCCCTGGCGGCTGCCAGCCCTCATTGTCCTCCCGCTCCCGTTATAGCTCCATTCTTCCCGAGCTTCCGGAGAGCCCCCGGGGCAGCTGGGCTGAGCTGGGCCGGGCTGGGAGCACGGAAAAGGGGGGGACAGGGAGCTGGGAATGTGCTGGGATCGTGGAAAAGGGGACAGGACAGGGAGCTGGGAATGTGCTGGGATCATGGAAAAGGGGGGGACAGGGAGCTGGGAATGTGCTGGGATCGTGGAAAAGGGGGGGACAGGGAGCTGGGAATGTGCTGGGATCATGGAAAAGGGGGGGACGGGGAGCTGGGGCTGTGCTGGGAGCATGGAAAAGGGGGGGACAGGGAGCTGGGCCGGGCTGGGATCATGGAAAAGGGGGGGACAGGGAGCTGGGAATGTGCTGGGATCATGGAAAAGGGGGGGACGGGGAGCTGGGGCCATACAGGGCCAGCTCTGTGCCTTGGGGCACACCAGGGGCTGCGCCCTCACCCCATGTGTCACCACTGAGCTGGCCGGTGTCCCCGAGCCTGGGCGGGGTGTCACCATCCCAGTCTGGTTTGGGTTGAAGGGACCTTAAAACTCTTCCCATTCCACCCCTGCCATGGCAGGGACACCTCCCACCATCCCAGGGCGCTGCGTGGGCACTGCCAGGGATCCAGGGCAGCCCCAGCTGCTCTGGGAATTCCATCCCAGCCCCTTCGAGCCAGGAATCCCCTCCGGAGAGGAAAACCCTTTCACCAAGGACGTTTTTCGGAATATCTAACTCACGGCGTCCCAGACCTGACACCGAGCCCCCAAAGGGCAGCTGCGTGCCCGAGGCCGGGCTGGGCGCCACCTGCGCCAGGTGATGCCCCGGCACCGGGTCCGTGGGTGTGAGCGCAGCCCTGCCGGGGCAGGGACCTGCCGGGGGTGCGGCGGGCCGGGGGCGGGCCGGGGGCGGCCCCGGGGGGGCTGCGGGGCCGGGGCGGGGTTTTCGGGCACGGCCATGGCCCGGAGGAGCCGCCGCGGCCCCGCGGAGCCGCCCGATGCCCCCGTTCCAGCGGTGCCACGGTGAGCGCGGGGAAGGGCCGGCGGCGTGGGCAGGGGGTGTCCCCTGCCTGCTGCCCGGGAAGGGGGGCACTGGCTGCGGGGGGAGTGGGGCATTCCCTGGGCATCTCCGGGCATCTCCTGGCATCTCCGGGCATCCCTGGGCATCTCCGGCCATCCCTGGGCATCTCCGGGCATCGCCTGGGCACCCGCGGGCAGCCTCCAGGCATCTCCGGGCATCACCAGGCAGCACCCGGGCACCTTCGGGCATTCCCGGCCATCCCTCGGACATCCCCTGGCACCTTCGGGCATTCCCGGCCATCCCCCGGACATCCCCGGCCATCCCCTGGGCATTTCCCAGCCATCCCCGGGCATCACCGGACACCTCCGGGCATTCCCCGGCCATCCCCGGGCATCACCGGACACCTCCGGGCATTCCCCGGCCATCCCCGGTCGCTCCGTGCGGGGCCAGCGCTCCCTCCCCGCTCCTCCCTCTGCTCCTCGGGGTTCCCGGTGCCCCCGGGGCCGCTCCTCCTGCCCGGTTCTCCGGCAGAAATCACCCGGGGCAACGCATTGGCCGCGCTTTGACCGCTGACACCAAACGAAACCGACCTCAAACCTTCTTTGGGGCTGCAAAAGTGGAACAAACTCATTCCTGGGGGCCCCTGGCCGGGAGGAGCCCTCGGGAACGAGAAGCTGAGTTGAGGAGGGCTCGGTGCAAACGAGAACCGGGTTATTTTAGTGACCCACGAGTGCAGAAGCCGCGCTGGGAATTCCACCCTCAAAGCCCCGGCAACAAAAGCTGGGCTGCTTGGATTTGTGGGAGGGTTGCAGCCTTTGAAGCTAAATATAAACCCAGCAGCTCTTCCTGTCCCAAACACATCCCCGTGTGTCCGGGCAGCCTGGGGGACACTGGGCAGCCTGGGGACACTGGGCAGCCTGGGGGACACTGGGCAGCCTGGGGGACACGGAGCTGGTACAGGAGCCTCCTCGAGCCAGGTCTCATAAGCTCTTGGAGGGGACATTGCCACTCCCCAGACACAGGACAATGTCCTCGTGCTGCCAGTGCCACCCTGGGCTGCTCCAGGGGCTGCTGCCATTCCAGGGGACATTGCCACTCCCCAGACACAGGACAATGTCCTCAATGTCCTCATGCTGCTGGTGCCACCCTGGGCTGCTTCAGGGGCTGCTGCCATTCCAGGGGACATTGCCACTCCCCAGACACAGGACAGTGTCCTCGTGCTGCTGGTGCCACCCTTGTGCTGCCAGTGTCACCCTGGGCTGCTCCAGGGGCTGCTGCCATTGCAGGGGACACTGCCACTTTCCCAGACACAGGACAATGTCCTTGTGCTGCTGGTGCCACCCTGGGCTGCTCAGTGCCACCCTGGCCTGCTGCCCTTGCAGGGGACACTGTCACTCCCCAGACAATGTCCTCGTGCTGCCAGTGCCACCCTGGGCTGCTTGGGGGCCTGCTGCCCTTGGAGGGGACACTGCCACTCCCCAGACAATGTCCTCATGCTGCTGGTGCCACCCTGGGCTGCTGTCCTTGCAGGGGACACTGTCACTCCCCAGACAACGTCCTCGTGCTGCCGGTGCCACCCTGGGCTGCTTGGGGGCCTGCTGTCCTTGCAGGGGATGCTGCCACTCCCCAGACACAGCACAGTGTCCTCGTGCTGTTTCCTGCCCGCTTGGCAAGCTCCAGAGCCTCTCTCTGCTCTCATATTTTCTCTCCCACCTAAGCACTGAATTCCTCCTCCCCTCAGGGTGCTCCTGCAGCCCGGGGCCGGCTGATGCCGGCGCACCCTGCGCGATGCCGCCCGTCCCCTTCCAGGACCTGCCCCTCAACATCTACACCGCCCTTTTCGGCACCGGCATCTTCCTCTTCGTGCTCTGCCTCATCTTCTGCTGCTACTTCATGGGGTGAGCGGGGGGCTCGGCGTCCCTGGGCGCTCCCAGATCCTGTTTTGTCCCAGAAAACAGGGACAGCCCCCGGAGCAGGGCAGGAAGCGCAGGAAGGGGCTCCTGTGTTCCAGGGAGCGTGCGGGGCCGCATTGTGCGGGCAGGGAGGGAAGGAGAGGGAAGGAGAGGGAGGATGTGCCTTTCCCTGCTCTCCCTGCTATTTTTAACCCCAAAAGGCGAGGCTGCAGCTGCTGCTCCTGCAGGGCCGGCTCTGCCTCGCCCTGTGCTGTCCCCTGAGTCGCCTCAGGCGTTTTTGGGAGCAGGGGCTGGAGGAGAGGCCGTGCCCCAGGCTCCCTGTCACGATAGTGTGGTGGGGTTCACAGGTTCCTAATTATAACACACTCTTGTCACAGTCATATTTTCTGAAAAATCTCGTTGTGGTGGTGTTCACAGGGTCCCAGGATGAGGGGAGAGATGAGAACTCTGTGTTTCAGAAGGCTGATTTATTATTTGATGATATATATTAAAAGAAAATGATAGATTAAAACTATACTAAAGAATAGAAGAAAGGATTTAATCAGAAGGCTGGCTAAGAATAAAAAAGGAATGAATAACAAAGGTTTGGACTGACACAGCTGGGCTGGGATTGGCCATTAATTAGAAACAACCACATGAGACCAATCCCAGACCCACCTGTTGCATCCCACATCAGCAGACAATCATTGTTTGCATTTCATTTCTGAGGCCTCTGAGCTTCTCAGGAGAAAAAAATCCTAGCAAAAGGATTTTTCATAAAACACGTCCGTGACACTATAGGACACAAAATAAAACTGCACCCATGCTGGAACCTCCAAGGTAAAACGAAGGGAAGTTTATTTTCTGACTCCAACATTTATAGACTCTCAGAAGTGACAGTGGATTGGAGGGCGACAGTGCCACCTCTCCAGTGACGCTGGAGAAACCAACAGCCCATCAAATTTCTCCTCTTCCAGAAAAGAATGTAAAACAATAATTATTTCCAGAAAAGCATGTGAAAAATGCACTAAGTGTAGGTTTTCACATACTTTTAGTCATTTAGTTCCATTGAAGCATTTTTAATTTATTTTTATATTCATTTTTTAAAAGGCAGAATGATGTTGCAGTTGCTGTTGGCATTGCAGCGGGATCCCTGCCCTGCTCCTGCCCCTGCCAACAGACAATTTCGTGTTGCTGCCAAAAGCCTCAGCTTTCCTCACCTGCAAAGGAGATGAGCGTATTGAAATGTGTCGTTACCAGAATGTAAACATCAGAAAGTTTAGAAGAACTTGTGTCTTGGTTTTGGAAAGACAGGTGCCTGTTAAAGGAGACAGGAGCCTCCCCTGAAATGGAGAATGTAAACCCTCCCCACCCCTCCGAATTGCTGTGAATTTTAAATAAGGGGCTCTCAGGCAAAAAATGTGGGAGCAGGGAATAACAGTTCTTTAATAGGGAAGGGAAAAAATATAAAATTATAAAATACAACAATGCAATACACCAGAACAACACTGTCAGAGTCAGAACACAACCTGACACCCTGTGGGTCAGGGTGTTGGCAGCAGTCTAGTTGGAAAAGGGTCTGCAGTCCTCCTGGAGTGTCAGGCGTGGTTCTGTTGGAGCAGGGGGTCCTGTAGGAAAGGGGTGAATTCTTCCTCCGCAGATCCGTGGAAGTAGAAGCAGCTGCTGTTCCTCTGGGTAGTCCAGTGGAGAAGAGCCTTGTGTGTGTCAGAATCTCCAGATTATATCTGGGTAGGAATGCTTGGCTCCTCCCTCTGGGCGGAGCATCTCACAATGGGATGTTACAGTTCTTATCAGCCATGTGGTGACATTCAACAGCCCCTTATCAGCAGATGTTCCCTGCTGATTATGATCACTCAGGAAGAGAGATAAGGAGAATTGCCCACTTAACACCAGACAACTGCCATACAGATGGCAATAGAACACATCTTGCCTTGCAATCTGGAACAACTTGGAAGAATTTAGAAGAACAGGGTGACAGCTCCATTCTGCGGGGCCGGGAGCTGCTGGGGATGCAGCGCTGCCAACGACTTCCCCAGGCAGACAAATGCTGCTGCCCGTTCCCGTTTCCGGGCTGCTCCCGCACCGACGGAGCCGCCGGTCCCAAATCCCGGGCGGGAGGGGCGCGTTCCCCGTGGTTCTGGGGGCCTCGTGGTGGTTTTGGTTGCCAAGCTGACGGTGCCTTTCTGTCCCTCCCCAGCAAGCTGCGGCACCAGGCGCAGAGCGAGCGCTTCGGGTACAAGGAGGTAAAGCCGGGGGCGCTGGGGGTCAGCGGGGACACAGCGGGGACACAGCGGGGACACAGCAGGGACACAGCGGGGACACAGCGGGACCGATCCTGCTCAGGGTCAGCGGGGACACAGCGGGGACACAGCGGGACCGATCCTGCTCGTTCCCAACCACTGGGATGGGACACCCTGCCCGGAACCCACCGGGCTCATCCCGGCTCCCTTCGGCTCCTCCCGGGGCGATCCCGGTGTGAAATCCGGCCCTGCCTTCTCTCCCTCAGGTGGTTCTGAAAGGCGACGCCCGCAGGCTGAACGTGCACGGGGTGAGCGGGCTGGGCATGGAGCTGGGATAAGCCTGGGAACACGGGACAGGCCGGGGATGGAGCTGGGATAACCCTGGGAACACGGGACAGGCTGGGCATGGATCCGGGATAACCCTGGGAACACGGGACAGGCTGGGCATGGAGCTGGGATAACCCTGGGAACACGGGACAGGCCGGGGATGGAGCTGGGATAACCCTGGGAACACGGGACAGGCCGGGGATGGAGCTGGGATAACCCTGGGAACACGGGACAGGCTGGGCATGGAGCTGGGGTGAACTGGGATAACCCTGGGAACACGGGACAGGCTGGGCATGGAGCTGGGGTGAACCAGGATAGCCCTGGGAACATGGGATGGGCCAGGGATGGAACTGGGATGAACTGGGATAACCCTGGGAACACGGGACAGGCCGGGCTTGGAGCTGGGATGACCCGGGATAACCCTGGGAACACGGGACAGGCCGGGGATGGAGCTGGGATGACCCGGGATAACCCTCAGACACATTCCCTGTGCTCAGGGACAGGCTGGGGACGCAGCTGGGATGACCCGGGATAACCCCCGGCACACAGGGGACACGGGACAGGCCGGGACGCGCCGTGGGGATGTGCGGGCCCGTTTCGGGAGGGAATCCCCGTCCCCGCGGGTGCTTTGGGGACTGGGCTGAGCTCCCGGCTGGAAATTCCCGGGATTTCCCGAGCCGCGGCGTTTCACACCCGCCCTCAGCCGCCGTCTCACCTCCCACAGCAGACCTGCGCCGTCTGCCTGGAGGATTTTCGGCTGAAGGAGGAGCTGGGGGTGCTGCCGTGCCAGCACGCCTTCCACAGAAAGTGAGTGGGGCGGGAGCGGCCAATTCCCGGCGGGAATCGGCATTCCCAAATTTCCGCCCGGGAATTCCCGGCAGGTATTGGCATTCCCGAATTTCTGCCCGCAGGTGCTGGGAATTCCCGGCGGGAATCGGCATTCCTGCAATTCCTGCCCGCAAGTGCTCGCAATTCCCGGCGGGAATCGGCACTCCCAAATTTCTCCCCGCAGGAATTGCAGGAATTCCCGGCAGGAATCGGCATTCCCGAATTCCTGGTGGGAATCGGCATTCCCGACTTCCTGCCGGCAGGTGCTGGGAATTCCCGGTGGGAATCAGCATTCCTGCAATTCCTGCCGGCAGGTGGCTGCAATTCCCGGTGGGAATCGGCATTCCCGAATTCCTGCCTGCAGGTGCCGTGAATTCCGGGTGGGACTCGGCATCCCCACAATTCCCGGTGGGAATCAGCATTCCCGAATTTCTGCCCTGCAGGAATTGTGGGCATTCCCGGTGGCAATCGGGCATTCCCCAATTCCCACCGGGAATTCCCGCCTCCCCGCCCACAGGTGCCTGCTGAAGTGGCTGGAGGTTCGCTGCGTGTGCCCCATGTGCAACGAGCCCCGCGCGCAGCCCCGCGCCGCCACCGGGACCCTCCTGGACGAGCTGGTGTGAGGCAGCCCCGGGATCCACCGGGATCCGGCGGGATCCACCCTCCCTGCAGGGATCCCGGCCGGGATTCTCACCCCCACAGTTCGCGGTTTGTCCTTGATCCGCGTTGTGCTCCCGTGGAATTCCCAGCAGGAAGCTGAGCCCTGGTCGGGGTCCTTTTCCTCCCCCCGTGCTGCACGGAGCTGTTTTTGTATCCCCCGAGCCCCTCGGGATCCCCACGGGGCACAGGGATTGTCTTGGGGTCTCTGCTGCTCACAGTGACCCCAAGATGCGTCACAAAGTCTCTTTTGCCAGCCCGGTGGTGGAAGAAGGAGTCAGAGCTCTTCTATTCTCGTTCTCAAGGTTCTTTATTGTTTCTTATCTATAAAATTCCTTCCCTGTCCAGTCGAGGTCTGCTCAGCAGGACAGACAGAGGCACACTGACACCCTCAGGGCGGTGTCATCTTTTTATACTAAAAACAACGTGTACATTATTTACCATAAATTCCCAACACCTGTGTCAGACAGTGAGTTTCTACTCTAAACCAACCCAAAAGTGCCACCATCACAGCAGAAGATGGAGGCCAAGAAGAAGAAGGAGAAAGGCTGGACACACCCAGATCCCTCCATCTTGCCCGCTCAACCCCCATTCTAAAAACCCCAAAAATCTATTTTTCACCCCGTGACAGACTAATTATTATTCTACTTAGAATTTCGTGGCTTGCAGATCCTCGTATTTGGTTGGTAATTTTTTCTGTGGGTGATAATGAAAACCACAGAGACTCTGTGCCAGGGTCTCTGAGCCCCCTGGCAGGGGTTTGGGCAATCCAGGACAGCCAGAGGGATGCCCTGAATCCCGACTGTGTGTTGATAAAATGATTAAAAGTATGATTTTCAACCCGTCTGAGCTGTGGGTGCTGCGGGGATGGGTCAGGGGACCCCAGGAGCCCCCCAAGGAGGGGACACTGCTGGCTGTGACCCTGTGACGTGGTGACAAACAGCCCAAAACAGCATCAAACTGCCCCCAAACTGCACCCAAATCAGGGCAGGAGCCCTGAATCTTCCTAATTTCCCTGCTTTTCACATGTCTGAGAGATGATGACGTCAGTAGTGACATCACCGACCCCTCCAGGGCCGGCCACTCCCCAGGCTGTGCCCACACCAGGGTGGACCCCCTGATTTGCCCATTCCTGAGGATTTTTGACACATCCCGGAGAATGTGACATCAGCAGTGACATCACAGAGAACCCAGGGGCTGTGCACACCCCCCTTAAGTTGCTCATTTCCACTGATTATCGGCACGGGGCGGAGATGACGTGGCGGTGACGTCACAGAGGCTATCACCAGGCACTATCACACCATGGGAATGACGTCAGCAGTGACGTCATACACCCCATAACATCCTCCTACCTATTGAATTTCACTGATTTTGATGTACAGGAATGACGTAGCAGTGATGTCACAGAGACGATCACCAGGCACCTCACACGCCATGGGAATGACGTCAGCAGTGATGTCATGCACCCCACAACATCCTCCTATTGAATTTCATTGATTTTGATGTACAGGAATGACGTAGCAGTGACGTCACAGAGTCGATGATGTCAGCAATGACATCATACACCCCATAACATCCTCCTATTGAATTTCATTGATTTTGATGTACAGGAATGACGTAGCAGTGACGTCACAGAGTCGATGACGTCAGCAATGACATCATACACCCCATAACATCCTCCTACGTGTAGAAGTGACATTACAAAGCCAATTACCGGGCACCTCCCACAGCATACCGATGACGTCAGCAGTGACATCACACATAACAGGCTGCTAGCTCACAAACTCTGTTCTTCACGGACGACCTGTAAAATGACGTCATGATGACGTCAGGACCCCCCGGCGGTCAGATGGGACTGTGCAATGTCGTAACGCAGGGCGCACACGTCACGCAGCCGCGTGCAGCTCCCATTCATCATTTCCATGAACCGGAAGGATCACCAGTACGGCCGCCGCGCCCGGACCTACCGCCGCGCCACTGCTCACCCGGTCACGGCGACTTCACAACCCCACTCAGCTCCCCCCGGTTTTTCGTTCATCACCTTTCAGCCGTTCTTTCTGTCCCTTCCATCTCCGTTTCCGTCCCTCTCCCGCCCCGCACGGCCGCCCTGCCGCGCTCCGCCGTCGAAAATTAGCGATGCAAATTTATGCGCACAAAACCGCGCCCCCTCTGCTATCGGCTTTACGGCAACCGGGAGGGCTTTTGCGACAGTTGGCGCGCGTGGTGCGGGTGGCGGCGGCGCCGCGGTGACAGGACCGGGGGTGCTGGGGGGTCTGTGAGGGATCCCGGGGATGTTCGGGGATCTGTGAGGGATCCCGGGGTGCTCAGGGGGTCTGTGAGGAGATCTCGGGGGTCTGTGAGGGATCCCGGGGATGCTCGGGGTCTCTGAGGAGATCTCGGGGGTCTGTGAGGGATCCAGGGGTGCTCGGTGGCCTGTGAGGGATCTCGGGGGTCTCTGAGGGATCCCGGGGATCTCTGAGGGAGTCCCCCGAGTGCTCAGGGGTCTGTGAGGGATCGCGGGGGTCTCTGAGGTGTCCCGGGGTTCTCTGAGGTGGTCCGGGGGTCTCTGAGGTGTCCCGGTGGTCTCTGAGGTGTCCCGGTGGTCTCTGAGGTGTCCCGGGGGTCTCTGAGGTGTTCCGGGGGTCCCCCCTCCCCGCGGACGCCGCTGCCCCCAGCGATGTGTCCCTAGCGGGGTTCCGGGGCGGGCAGGGCCCGGCTGAGGCCATGGCCGGCACCGGCAGCCGCAGCGCGAGCCCGGAGCGGGGGCCCGGCCCCGCCGCCCCCTCGGCCGAGCAGGCGCTGCTGTGGGCCGGGCTGGCGCTGGCCGAGCGGCCCGGGGCGCTGCGGGAGCTGGGCGCGCTGCTGGAGGCGGCGGACCCCGCGGCGCTGGCCCGGCTGGCCGCGGCCCTGGGCGAGCTGGCGGCTCCGCCGCGCCGGGAGCAGGACGGGGCCGAGCCGCCCGGCCGGGACGCGGCGCTGGCGGCCGCGGCGGAGCGGGCAGAGCGCGTTGGCGCCGCGTTCCTGCTGCTCCTGCAGAAGCTGGAAGATGCCCGCAGCCGGCAGTCACCGGGAGCGGCGGCGGCGGGGCCCGTCCCGCGGCGGGTGCTGGGACACGCGTTCATCTTTGCTGTCACGCACAAAGACGAGAGGCCCTGGACCACGGCGAGGAGTCGGGCGGTGGCTCAGGAGCTGCTGGAGCGGCTGGTCCGGGCTGCGGGCTGCGGGTCCGTGGAGGAATTCCTGCGGGGAAAGGAGGAGGATGAGGAAGGAAGATTCGGAGAGGTGATGGGGCTGCTGAAGCAGGAGTTAACCAAGTGAGTGGGGAGGGGAGTGTGTGGTTGGAGGGTCTCTGTGGGAAGTACTGGGAAATTTGACACACGAGAGATGATAAGTATGAAACCAGGAGTTTTCCAAATGGAAGGTGTTGGGGGATGATTGCCAGGGTTTGCTGCCAGCTGAGAGCCTCAAGTAGAGGGGAATTGAGCGCTGCATGTTCCCTGAGCTGTGCCTGTCTCTCCAGAGACACCTGGAAGCGGAACCCTGCCTCCAAAGACGTGTTCTCCTGGTCCCTGCTCCGTGTCAGCCGGCCCTGGCTGTGCCCGCACCTGGAGCGGGTCCTGCCGCCCGCGCTGCTCCTCTCCGACGACTTCCAGGAGGAGAACAAAGTGCTGGGTGTGCGCTGCCTGCACCACATCGTCCTCAACGTGGTGAGGGAGGGAGGGCGTGGAGCCCTCTGCGGCTGGGTGTGAAGGGAGGGGCGGTCACAGAATGTCCTGAGCCGGGAGGGACCCGCAGGGATCCAAGCCCTGGCCCTGCACAGACCCCCAACGATCTCAGCCATGGGTGTTTCCTGGAGCTCCAGCAGCTTCAAGGCTGTGCCCGTACCCTGGGCAGTGCCCAGCACCCTTTGGGGAAAGAATCTGACCCTGCCCTGACACAGCTCCAGCCATCCTTTTGTGTGGGTCAGCTTCCTAGCTTCTCTTCCTGTGCCAGGGTTTAACCTGCATTTCCAGCAGTTCCTCACAGTCCCCAGGCTTTGGGAAGGCCATGGCAGGGTTTAATCTGCATTTCCAGCAGTTCCTCACAGTCCCCAGGCTTTGGGAAGGTCCTGGCAGGGTTTATCGAGCAGTTCCTCACACTTTGGGAAGGCCATGGCAGGGTTTACCCTGCAGTTCCTCACACTCCCCAGGCTTTGGGAAGGCCGTGGCAGGGTTTAACCGCATTTCCAGCAGTTCCTCACACTCCCCAGGCTTTGGGAAGGTCCTGGCAGGGTTTAATCTGCATTTCCAGCAGTCCCTCACACTCCCCAGGCTTTGGGAAGGCCGTGGCAGGGTTTACCCTGCAGTTCCTCACACTCCCCAGGCTTTGGGAAGGTCCTGGCAGGGTTTAATCTGCATTTCCAGCAGTTCCTCACCCTCCCTAGGCTTTGGGAAGGTCCTGGCAGGGTTTAATCTGCATTTCCAGCAGTTCCTGACGCTCCCCAGGCTTTGGGAAGGCCGTGGCAGGGTTTAACCTGCAGTTCCTCACCTGCAGAAACCTGCAGAAACCTCCCCAGGGTTGAGGTTGCTGTGCTGTCCAGGAGTAATGTCCTGCTCTCTGCTGTTGCTGTTGCAGCCAGGAGCGGATCTGTGCCAGTTCAACAGGGCCCAGGTGGTTTTCCACGCCCTCTACAACCACCTCTACTCACGGGAGGCCCCTCTCATCCAGGTAGGATGGGGCTGCCCTGGGCTTTGGGGTGCCCTGAGGGGGTGGCAGCCCCTCAGTTCAGGCAGGAGGCTGAGCCTGTTCCCTGTCACAGTCCAGCCAGGCTGTCACCAGGGAATAGACTCCAGGAAAACGCCTCAGAGGGAAGAGCTCTTCCCTCCTGCCCCATTCCAGGTGGGCAGGGAGCAGCTCTGAGGCACTCAGCTCAGTGGGTGGCCACGGGATTGGGATTTGTTGTGTTCTGGAGAGAACAGGAGCTCACATTCCCCATCTGTCCCCAAACCAGGCAGTGCTGCTGTGCCTGCTGGACCTGCTGCCCGTGCTGGAGCGATGCCAGCGGCGCCAGGGCCACGGCACAGCCACGTCCCCCTGGGACCAGGTGCTGCAGCTGCTGCTGACCCACATGGAGGCCGAGCACTGGCTGGCACTGCGCAGGGTCTACGCAGGGACCCTGCCTGCCTTCGTCACCAGGTGAGACAGAGGGGACAGGGGCACCTGCCTGCCTTCTTGAGGGGTGGGAGCTGCACCTGGGGCCCTGCCCACCTTGAGGGAGGGGGGAGCTGCACCTGGGACCCTGCCCACCTTGCCCAGGGACTGAGCTGCACCTGGGGCCCTGCCCACCTTCCCAGGGACTGAGCTGCACCTGGGGCCCTGCCCACCTTCCCAGGGACTGAGCTGCACCTGGGGCCCTGCCCACCTTCCCCAGAGGTGAGAGCTGCATCTGGGGCCCTGCCCACCTTGCCCAGGGACTGAGCTGCACCTGGGGCCATGCCCACCTTCCCAGGGTGTGAGAGCTGCACCTGGGGCCCTGCCCACCTTCCCCAGAGGTGAGAGCTGCATCTGGGGCCCTGCCCACCTTCCCGAGGGACTGAGCTGCACCTGGGGCCCTGCCCACCTTCCCAGGGTGTGAGAGCACAAGGATGGGCCCTGAGCTTGGTATCCAAGGGTTGGCTCCCCCCTCAGGGTGTGTTTTGGGGATCCAGGGGATCTGTCCTCCACCCTCAGGGTGTGTTTTTGGGATCCAAGGGTTGGCTCCCCCCTCAGGGTGTGTTTTTGGGATCCAAGGGATCTGTCCTCCCCCCTCAGGGTGTGTTTGTGCCGCCAGACTCGGCATCCTCATCGTGAGGCACCTGAAGAGGCTGGAGCGAGTCATCCTGGGCTACTTGGAGGTCTCTGATGGCCCTGGGGAAGAGGCCAGACTGGGAATCCTGGAGACTCTGCAGTGCACCATAGAGCATGCCTGGCCCAGGTACCTCTCTGGGGGATCACACACAGAAAAGCTGTCCTGGAAGCCTGTCGTGAAGTGAATGTTTCATTCCTATCCTGAATGTTTCCACTTTAAAACCCAAAGTTAATTTTTCTTGAGGAAAAGCCCTGAAATCCTGAGGGAAAATTGTCCCAGGAGGTACTCACTGGCATTATTGAAAACCATGGCTCCAAAATTAAGCTGGGTCCTCACTCTGACCCAACTTGGGCTGTTCCAAAAGCATCAATTAAACCAACGTGGAGTTTAATTTAAGCATAAATTAAACCCTGTGCTGTGCTCTGGGCTGGGCAGTGCCAGCACCCCAACACCATCCCGAGGTTCCTGCCTGCCCAGGGCTGTCCTGGCAGCAATCCCACCCCACAGCAGCCCCAGGCTGTGCTGTCCCTGCCTGGGGGAGGGTTTGGGATGAGCTCTTTCCCTTGCAGGATGCCCTGCAGGCTCCCCGTGCTCCTCAAGGCCCTGCTGAGGCTGCTCTGGGACGTTCACACGGAGCGGGGCCCGACCCCCGAGCCCGTCAGGGCTGCCCTGCTGCACCGGGCCACCCAGTGCCTCATCCTGCTGGATCGCTGCTGCCAGGGCCAGGTCAAGGTGAGCCAGGGCTGCCAGGGCCGGGTCAAGGTGAGTCAGGGCTGCCAGGGCCGGGTCAAGGTGAGTCAGGGCACCCTGGGCCAGCTCAAGGTGAGTCAGGGCTCCCTGGGGGCTGCCAGGGCCAGCTCAAGGTGAGCCAGGGCTGCCAGGGCCGGGTCAAGGTGAGCCAGGGCTCCCTGGGGGCTCCCTGGGCCAGGTCAAGGTGAGTCAGGGCTCCCTGGGGGCTGCCAGGGCCGGGTCAAGGTGAGCCAGGGCTGCCAGGGCCGGGTCAAGGTGAGTCAGGGCACCCTGGGCCAGCTCAAGGTGAGTCAGGGCTCCCTGGGGGCTGCCAGGGCCAGCTCAAGGTGAGCCAGGGCTGCCAGGGCCGGGTCAAGGTGAGCCAGGGCTGCCAGGGCCGGGTCAAGGTGAGCCAGGGCTCCCTGGGGGCTCCCTGGGCCAGGTCAAGGTGAGTCAGGGCTCCCTGGGCCAGGTCAGGGTGAGCCAGGGCTGCCAGGGCCGGGTCAAGGTGAGCCAGGGTTGCCAGGGCCAGGTCAGGGTGAGTCAGGGCTCCCTGGGGGCTCCCTGGGCCAGGTCAAGGTGAGTCAGGGCACCCTGGGGGCTGCCAGGGCTCTCTGGGGGCTGCCAGGGCCGGGTCAAGGTGAGTCAGGGCACCCTGGGCCAGGTCAAGGTGAGTCAGGGCTGCCAGGGCCAAGTCAAGGTGAGCCAGGGCTGCCAGGGGGCTGCCAGGGCCAGGTCAAGGTGAGTCAGGGCTGCCAGGGGGCTGCCAGGGCCAGGTCAAGGTGAGCCAGGGCTGCCAGGGCCGGGTCAAGGTGAGCCAGGGCTGCCAGGGCCAGGACAAGGTGAGCCAGGGCTCCCTGGGGGCTCCCTGGGCCAGCTCAAGGTGAGCCAGGGCTGCCAGGGCCGGGTCAAGGTGAGCCAGGGCTCCCTGGGGGCTCCCTGGGCCAGGTCAAGGTGAGTCAGGGCTCCCTGGGGGCTGCCAGGGCCAGGTCAAGGTGAGTCAGGGCTCCCTGGGGGCTCCCTGGGCCAGCTCAAGGTGAGCCAGGGCTCCCTGGGGGCTGCCAGGGCTCTCTGCTGGCTCCCTCTTCCCTCTGAGCCCATCATGAGTTTGTTTTCCCCCCTCCCCAGCAGCAGTATGAGTAACTCAGGAGCTGTTGGTGGGCTCAGTGTGTGCTGTGCTCCCCCAGAGGGCTGGGGAGGGTGGGTGACACCATCACAGAGTGCCAGGGCACTGGCAGTGCTGCTCTGCTCCCTGCAGGTGCTGCTGGCAGGGCTGCACAGCAGCTGCGAGGAGAGCCGGCTGCAGGAGTGCTTCAGGAAGGTGCAGGAGAGCACCTGAGGTGCCTGACTGACA
Source organism: Fringilla coelebs (assembly GCF_963513975.1). Taxonomy (NCBI): domain Eukaryota; kingdom Metazoa; phylum Chordata; class Aves; order Passeriformes; family Fringillidae; genus Fringilla; species Fringilla coelebs. Next base: position 2,989,904 of record NC_140052.1, read on the forward strand.
CTGCTCAGCCCCTTTTGTACAATAAAACTGTTTTTATTTAAAGTTCTGTCGTTCTTGTCCCACCTGTGAGCCCTACACCTCCCCCAGACACAGCTGAGGTTTCTCCATCCCTACAGGGAGCAGCAGAGCCCCCCAGGGCAGGGCCCTTCCTGGAGGGGAGGCTGGGCTCAGCTCTGGGAGGTTGCAGAGATGGAGGTGTTCCTTTGAGCTGGGCTCCACCCAGTTGTACAAACTCACTGCAACTGCCTGGCCTCAGGACACAAACCCCAGAAAATGCATGGAGTATCAAACCAGGAGTGCTGAGGGTCCTGTGAGGGGTGGGAGGTGGGTGACAGATGCTGGAGTCACACTCTGGTGGCACATCTGGAGTTCTGTCAGTCAGTTCAAAATGGGACCAGGAGGGCTCAGGCTGCTTTTGTCTTGGTGCTGGGCTCTGTTTCCTCCTCGTACTCTATCTCGATGTAGGGACGTTTTCTCCTGGCTGGGCCCTTCAGGGGCGTTTTCCCTTTAGACTTGGAGTGGGAGGCTTCCTTCTCTACTTCTTCCTCCTCTTCCTGCTCCTCTTCACTGCTTGTCTCCAGCTTATCCATGTCCTGAGGAAGAATTGAGTGAGCAGAGTGATGGCAGAGCAGGTTGTGCAACTAAACCTCCTCTTTCCCCCAAATCCCCTCTCCACAATCCCTGCCTGCAGAGGAGCTGGGCTGGGCTCCTGCTGTACAATTCTCTTCCAGAGCTGATTTTGCTGCCTCTCACCCATCCCCAGAGGCACCCAAGGGTGGAGGTGCCCGTGCAGCTCAGCCTCAGTTTGTATCTGGTGCTTCACCCACCTCAAAGTCGCTGAGCTCGCTGTCCTCTGCTTCCACAAACTCCCTTTTATCCACGTCCTGCAAGGAACAGAGGGACTGAGCACTGCAGTGTCATGGAAGAGCCACCAAGGCCACCACAAGGATTTTCTGAGCTGTTCTCAGCCCAGCTCAGCACCAAGGCAGGGCTGGAAGCTTTACCTCATCCTCCTCATCATCATCATCTTCCCTCTCTGCATCCGACTCGCTCTCGCTCTCTGCATCCTGCTGCTGGAGGGCCTTGTCAAAGGCGTGGATGGGGAAGTTGTAAATGTCTCCATACTGAAAGGAAAATTGGGATTTTCCATAAGCCACGGGAGGAAGATGGACTTGGAGCTGGGGGGAAGTACTGACAGCCTGCATGGGGCAGCATCAGACTGAGGTGTGGATTGGCCCCTTCCCAGCTCTGAAGCCACACTCCTGCTCAGAACAGGAGGGGAGCCCTTGCGTTTTGGGGCTCCCTGTGTTTTGGGGAGCCCTCGTGTTTTGGGGCTCCTGTGCACAGAACAAGAGGGGAGCCCTCATGTTTTGGGGCTCCCAGTGCACAGGACACAAGGGGAGCCCTCGTGTTTTGGGGCTCCATGTGCAAAAGAGGGGAGTCTTCATGTTTGGGGCTCCCTGTGTTTTGGGGAGCCCTCGTGTTTTGGGGCTCCCTGTGCACAGAACAAGAGGGGAGCCCTTGTGTTTTGGGGCTCCATGTGCACAGAATAGGAGGGCAGCCTTTGTGTTTTGGGGAGCCCTTGTGTTTCGGGGCTCCATGTGCAGAAGAGGGGAGTCTTCATGTTTTGGGGCTCCCTGTGTTTTGGGGCTCCCTGTGTTTAGGGGAGCCCTCATGTTTTGGGGCTCCCTGTGCTTTGGGGAGGCAGGCAGCCCCATTCCCCAGGACAGCTCCCACTGTGAGCTCCATGTGACCCTCACCGTGTCCTGCTTCAGCCGTTCCAGCAGCTCCTTCTCGATGGCGTTGTCCAGCTGGGCAGCAATCAGGGCTTTCTCCTAGGGAACACAAACAGCTGTGTGAGGCACGGGGCACTGGGGACAGCAGCAGTGGCACGAGGTGACAGGGGCACTCGAGGTGACAGGGGCACTCGAGGTGACACGGGGCACTCATTACCTCCCGCCTGTTCTCGCGCCTCTCGATCTTCCTGCGCAGTGGGACGAGCTTCCTCCTGCAGGGAGCAGGGAATGTCACAGCCCCTGGCAGGCAGCACCAGCCAGCAGCTGCAGCATTCCAAACGTGGGGAGCCTCCTGAGGTGTGGGTGCCTCAGGATAAGAAAGATCTAAAGCTGGTAGAGAGCGTCCAAAGGATGGGGAAGGGTCTGGAGGGGCCACGGGAGGAGCAGCTCCTCCCGAGGGGCTGCTCTGATCTCAGCTCTCTGTGACAGGGAATGCCTGGAGCTGTGGCAGGGCTGGGTCAGGTTGGATTTTAGGGAAAGATTCTTCTTCCAGAGGGTGCTGGGCACAGCCCTGAGGCTGCCAGAGCTGGACACTGCTCCCAAGGATGCACAGGTGGGGTTGTTGGGGTGTCTGTGCAAGGCCAGGAATTGGGATCAATGATCCCTGTGGGTCCCTTCCAGCTCAGGACATTCCCTCAGTGCATTCCTACACCGCATTCCTGCAGCCAGGGATGCACAGGTGGGGTTGTTGGGGGCCTCGTGGGTCCCTTCCAGCTCAGGACATTCCCTCAGTGCATTCCTACACTGCATTCCTGCAGCTCATCCGTGTCAGATCCATCTGAACCCCTCAGGAAAACAGGACCAGCTCCGTGTCCCAGCAGCACCAGTGGCTCAGGAGAGGGGCAGTGGCTCCAGACGCCACCAGAGGTCCCTCCCCTGGTCACTCCCGTGTCCCTTACTGTCTCTTGAGGGTCAGCTTGCGGATGCGGATCAGGTACTGCGTGATCTTGGTGAACCTCTGCTTGCACTTGTGCCGGATGAAGCGGGGCCAGTAGATGAGGTTCTCATCAATCTCCTCCAGAGCCTTCTCGTAGTTCTTGCTCAGCAGCACCTGCAGGGACAGGGGAGGGGCTGGGTGACAGAGCAGGACAAAAAGGGACGTTTGGGAGGGGCTGCATGGCCCCCAGAGTCACAGGATCATTGAGGAAAAGGTGTCCAAGGTGGATCCCCACCTCGTCCCCATTCCCGAGCACTGAGTGCCACCTCCAGCATGGGGACTCCAAACCTCCCTGGGCAGTTCCATGTGGAAGGGGATAACAGCGGGCCTGTTAGCTACAGGAGCAAGAAGAAGGAAGAAGCTGAGAAGCAAGAAGAGGCTGATAAGGAGCTCTCTCCAAGGCTGTAACCAAGGGGACCAAGAGAATGAGGAACTGAAGAAAGATAAGAAAAGAACTTTGCAGCTGGATGAAGTATTTTTAGAAAGCTAGCTGAAATCACTGTAACTATTCACCAATGGTGTTATGTTGATTTATTGTGGCCAATAGTTAGGATAGAAGAAGTATAAACAATTAGGAAGTGTATAAAAGGCCAGCCACGTTCAATAATAAAGAGTTCCAATCTGAGACTGCTCATGGCCTCTGCTTTGTGTCCTGACTGCCTCGACAGTGACAGTTCCATGGAGAAATTCCTGCCTGTCCCCTGTCCCTCCCCTGGCACAGCCTCCAGGGCTGCTGTCCCCGCCGTGTCCCCGAGCTCACCCGCTCCCAGAGGCGCCGGGGAAACGCCGCCCGCTCGATGGTCTTCATGTAGAGATAGCAGCGACCTGGGAACAGGGTGTGCAAAACGCCTCAGTTATAGCTGGCTTTTCACAAATGTTCCAAGGAATATTACAGGTGTTGTGTCAGAAAGTTACGCTGTACTAATTTTCTCAAGTTAAATATCGTTTTGGGTTATAACGAAATGTTAAAATAGAGACTATGCTGTGGAAGATACTTTTTTTCTAAAGACAGCACTGGCAGCGAGACAGCAGCCACAGGACACCAAGATCTTTCAGAGAAAAAGAATTTATTGCTCCCTTATCAAAAGAAATGAACTTTTTCCTGCCTTGCTCAGGCTTGAAGGCACCGTCAGGATTCAGAGGAAGAAGCTGACACTGCCCAGCCAGAATCCTGTGTGTGAATGGAATTGATGCACCATGGATGAGGTGTGTGAATGTGCAACAGGCTGGTGCTTTAAGGGTTAATCCTCTGTTAATGTGGGTCCTTTTTGGGCTTATTTTGCCCAGAAAGAGGAACCCAGACTGTCTGTAACTCTTTGTTTCTACTGTCTCATATTGTCCTAATCCAAATTGTCCAAATTATTATTACTCTAATTATATTACTATTTATATTACCATTTTATTACTATTAAACTTTTAAAATTCTAAAACCAAGTGATTGGTGTTTTTCACGGGGAACAAACCCCCCGAGCCCCTGCCCAGAGCTGCCCTCAAGCAGCACCACCCACCCCTCCCTTCCCACTGCAGATCCCAGACCCATCCAGGCTGGAAAACACTTCCAAGACCAAATCCAACCTTTGCTCCCCAGAGCCATTCCCACAGCCCCTCCAGGGATGGGGACTCCAAACCCCCCCTGGGGTTTGATCCCCTTTCCATGCAGGAATCCCCACCCTGCTCCCACCTTTCTCCTCCCGGACCGTGGCGTACTGGCTGTTGGCCAGCGGGCAGGAGGAGCGGTTGCACAGCCCCGTCAGGTTGTACTCGTTCCTGCAGAAATTCTGCGTTTTGGTGCTGCAAAAAACAGACAGGGAATTCATCAGAGGAGGGCAGGAAGACACCACCTCTCCCGTGTGACAGTGATCACAGGGGTACCAGGATGAGGGAAGGGATGAGAACCCTGACTCCGTGTTCAGAAGGCTGATTTATTATTTTATGATATATATTATATTAAAAACTAACTAAAAGAATAGGAGAAGGGATTTCATCAGAAGGCTGGCTGAGAATAGAAAAGGAATGGATAACAAAGGTTTGGACTGACACAGCCAGACTGGGATTGGCCATTGACTAGAAACAACCACATGAGACCAATCCCAGATCCACCTGTTGCATCCCACAGCAGCAAACAATTTTTTACATTTTGTTCCTGAGGCCTCTCAGCTTCTCAGGAGGGAAAATCCTGAAGAAAGGATTTTTCATAAAATATCATGGCTACACCCCCACGGCTCACCCCATCCTCTGTGACTCTCACAAGTGGTGGCACAGAGGGGACACTTTAGGGGGTACCCACCCGAGCATGTCCCTGCTGGATCCCCCAAAGCCCCCCTGGGCTCAGCCCACCCCGGCCCCCAAACTCACGTCATCTTGTAGGAGCAGAACTGCCTGTTCCCCAGCATGCTCCAGACAACCTGCGGGGGGACAAAGAGCGGGTGACACACGGTGACACACAGTGACACCCCTCCCCCGTGTCCCCGCCGGCTCTGACCGGGGACACCCCACAAACATTGGGGTTTGCTCGGTGTGCCCTGACACGGAGAGCGCCCAGGCACAGCAGGTGTGCTGCTGCCAAGTCCCCACTCACACCCCCAGTGCCCTCAGAGCCACAGCCGTGCTGGGGACACACAGGGACCCCCGGAGCCACAGCCGTGCTGGGGACACACAGGGACCCCCGGAGCCACAGCCGTGCTGGGGACACACAGGGACCCCCGGTGCTCCCGGAGCCACAGCTGGGCTGGGGACACACAGGGACCCCCGGTGCCACAGCCACGCTGGGGACACACAGGGACCCCCGGTGCCACAGCCACGCTGGGGACACACAGGAACCCCCGGTACTCCTGGAGCCACAGCCGCGCTGGGGACACACAGGGACCCCCGGTCCCCTCAGAGCCACAGCCGCGTTGGGGACACACAGGGACCCCCGGTCCCCTCAGAGCCACAGCAGCGCTGGGGACACACAGGGACCCCCAGAGCCACAGCCGTGCTGGGGACACACAGGGACCCCCGGTGCCCACGGAGCCACAGCGGCGCTGGGGACACACAGGGACCCCCGGTGCCCTCAGAGCCACAGCGGCGCTGGGACACACAGGGACCCCCGGAGCCACAGCGGCGCTGGGGACACACAGGGACCCCCGGCCACGTGAGGCGGGCGCACGGCCCGGCCAGGCCCGGTGGCAGGGCGGGCGTTTGACACGGGGCCGAAAGAACGGTGGGACTCACATCGTCCGAATGCATGGTGGCGGTGGCAGAGGTGGTGGCGGGGGCACAGACGGTGACAGCGGGGGCACAGACGGCAGCAGCGGTGACGGTGACAGCGGGCACTGACGGCGCTGACGGTGCCGGCCGCGCGGTCTAGGGCGCCGCCATTACAGGAAGGGGCGAGGCGAGACAAGTCTCGCGAGAGCGGCGGCCCTGAGGGAGGGAAAAGGGCGGGCCGCGCCAAGTCTCGCGAGAGCGGCGGCCCTGAGGGAGGGGGAAAGGGCGGGAAAAGGGCGGGCCGCGCTGTCATGGCGGCCGCGCCCCTCAGGGCGGAGATCGCGGAAAGCCTCGCTCAAAAAGACGAGGGCAAAATAAGCCCGAAAAGGACCCACGGTAACAGAGGATTAACCCTTAAAGCAACGGCCTGTTGCATATTCACACACCTCATCCATGGTGCATCAATTCCATTCACACACAGGATTCTGGCTGGGCAGTGTCAGCTCCTTCCTCTGAATCCTGACGGTGCCTTCAAGCCTGAGCAAGGCAGGACAAAGTTCATTTCTTCTGATAATGGAGAAATAAATCCTTTTTCTCTGAAAGATTTTGGTGTGACAGTGATCGTAGGAGTCCCAGGATGAGGGAAGAGATGAGAATCTTGATTCCATGTTCAGAAGGCTGATTTATTATTTTATGATTTATATTATATTAAAACTATACTAAAGAATAGAAGGAAGGATTTCATCAGGAGGCTGGCTGAGAATAGAAAAGGAATGAATGACAAAGGTTTGGACTGACACAGCTGGGCTGGGATTGGCCATTAATTAAAAACAACCCCGTGAGACCAATCCCAGACCCACCTGTTGCATCCCACAGCAGCAAACAATCATTTTGTTCCTGAGGCCTCTCAGCTCCTCAGGAGGAAAAATAATAAGGAAAAGACTTTTTCTAAAATACATCTGTGACAAACTTTTATTCCATTTTCAGTCTCGTGAGAGGGGTGAGGCAATGCAGATGGGATAATTCACACCATCACAAATCAGAAGCCAACTATTTCCTAATTACAACACACTCTTGTCACAGTCATATTTTCTGAAAAATCTCTTTGTGGTGGTGTTCACAGGGTCCCGGGATGAGGGGAGAGATGGGAACCTTGACTCTGTGTTTCAGAAGGCTGATTTATTATTTTATGATTTATATTAAAAGAAAATGATAGATTAAAACTATACTAAAAAACAGAAGAAAGGATTTCAGCAGGAGGCTGGGTGAGAATAGAAAAGGAATGAATAACAAAGGTTTGGACTGACACAGCTGGGCTGGGATTGGCCATAAATTAGAAACAACCACATGAGACCAATCCCAGACCCACCTGTTGCATCCCACAGATCCCACAGCAGCAAACAATCATTTTGTTCCTGAGGCCTCTCAGCTTCTCAGGAGGAAAAACCCTTAGAAAAGGATTTTTTATAAAACATATCTATGACATTTAGGCGTCCTGTGGCTGCTATCTGCTGCGAGCACCTCATTCCTTTCTTTAAAAAATACCCCGCATGCATAGTTCCTATTTTAACACCAAAATTTACCTTTTAACCACGAAACTACATTTCCCACACTATTTAAATGTTCACACAGCGCCGCTAAGCAGCACAGACAGCAAATTCCTGCACGGAGCCGTCAAATCTGCATTTTCAGAGCGGGGCAGCAGCTCCATCTGCTGAGGGCCGGGGAATGCTGCTGGAATTTTTGGGGAAAAATCCTCTCTGCCCAGGATTTCTGTCCTGGGAAGCTGAGGAGCCTCAGAGGAAAAGGAAAACAATAATTATCTGATTTGCTTCTCCTGTGTTTTGCTGCTTTGGAATGTGGTTGGAGATTGTTTATCCAATATTAGAATTGTTTTAATTAATGACCAGTCGCTGTCAGGCTGTGTCAGACTCTGGAGAGAGTCGCAGTTTTATCATTATTATCTTTTTACCCTTCTGTCTGTATCCTTTCTCTATTCTTTAGTATAATTTAGCACAGCATTCTTTAATACAATATAGATCATAAAATAATAAATCAGCCCTCTGAGAACACGGAGTCAGACTCTCATTCCTCCTTCATCCTGGGGATCCTGCAAACTCAACAGAAGGCTCCCAGCTCTCCTTCCCCTTCCCCTTTTTTTCCTTTTCCCTCCTCTTTTCCTGGATTTAACCCTTTCTGTGCAGGTACCATTCTGTTTGCTGCCTCCTCGGGGGGTTTCCTGTCTCTCTGCCTCCTTGCTGCCCCAGGCAGGATCACCCAGATCTCTTTCCAGACTTTTTCCCCAAATATTTCCAGTTCTGAGCCAGCGGGGGGGGGATTGATTTAAAACCTCAGTCCGTTCTGTCTCACTGCTCCATCTCCCTCGCTTTACTTCCCTTTTCCTTCCTTTCGCTTCTTGTTCTTCTTTTTTGCTATTTTTCTGTCTCTCATTATTTTAACAGTTTCTTAATTTTTCTTCTGTCCTTTTCCTTATTTTCCTCTGCATTTTTTCCTCATACCATTTCCCCGTTTGACTTTTCAATTTTTTTATTCTGATCCATTAACCTTTTCCCTTCCTCTTCCTTTTCCCTTTTCCTTTTCCCATTTTCTCTTCGTTTTCCTTTTCCCTTTTCCGTTTTCCCTTTTTCTCTTCCTCTCCCCTTTTCCTCTCCCCTTTTTCCTTTTCCTTTTCCCATTTCCTCTTCTTTTTACTTTTCCTCTTCCTCTCCTCTTTTTCCTTTTCCTTTTTCCCTTTTTCTCTTCCTCTCCCCTTTTCCTTTTCCTTTTCCTTTTCCTTTTCCTTTTCCTTTTCCTTTTCCTTTTCCTTTTCCTTTTCCTTTTCCTTTTCCTTTTCCTTTTCCCATTTCCTCTTCCTCTTCCTCTTCCTTTTCCCTTTCCCCCTTTCCCCTTCCTCTTCATTTTCCTTTTCCCATTTCCTCTTTTTTTTACTTTTCCTCTTCCTTTTCATTTTTCCCTTTTTCTCTTCCTCTTCCTTTTTCCTTTTCCCTTTCAGGACCTGGGACAGCTCCGGCCCCTCCCCTCGCCGCCGGTGGGCGTGTCCCGTGCGTGCATGGGCGTGTCCCGTGCGTCACTGGGCGTGTCCCTTTGCCCGCTATAACAGCGCATGCGCGGCCGCCCCCTCAGCAGCCGGTCCAACATGGCGGCGGTGCGGGCGCTGCGCGGGGCCGTGAACGGCGCCGGGCCCGGCGGGCCCCGCGAGCAGGCGGCGGCTCTGACCCGCGATTTCCTGTCCCAGCCGCGCCTCAGTGAGTGCGGGGAGACCCGGGGGGCTGCGGGAAGGGGGGATCCAACCGCCTCGGGGCCGGCGGCCCCGGGCCCGGGCAGGCCGCAGCCCCTCAGAGCGGCCTGGGCTCGGGCTGTCATTAACACCCGTAATTATTACCGTGATTAACGCGGCCCGCGGGGACGCGGCCCGTCCCGTGTCCCTCCCGACAAGCCGGGGTTTGTTCCGGGAGCTGGAAGTGGTGGCGGTGGGATGGAGTCGGTATTTAAGGCTGAATTGAGAAATCGCGTGAAAAAGGGGAAATGCGGGGCTTTGGTAAAATCCGCAGCGGGGAGGAATCAGAATGTGCGAAGGTTTTTCTGGCTGCAGTTACATAAAGCGGCTTTACCTGTGCCCTCCGCAGCGCCGGGACCTGCAGGGGCTGCCCCGGGTCTCGGATCCTCGGGAATCTCTGCCCGGTTTGGAAGCCAAACCCAGCACTGCAGTTCCAGCTCTGTACCCTGGAGCTGAGGCTGCTGACAGGGTGATTGTAGGGTTTTCCATGGAGATTCTGGGTTTTTCCAGAACTGGGAAAATGGGAAGTGTTCCGGGCTGCTTTTGGTTTGCCGTGGAGCTGCCTGGGAGGCTGATTGAGGAAGGAGAGCTCATGAGACAGTCACGGGGTGCAGTGCTCACTCAGGGTCAGTTTTTCCGTTCCGTATATCCTGGTCCCATTCCTGATCATCCCAATCCCATTCCCTGTTTTCATTCCTGATCCCCATTCCCTATATCCCAGTCCCATTCCCAAATCCTGGTTCCTAATTACATTTTTGGTTATCCCAGCCCCATTCCCTATATCCCAATACCATTCCTGTTACCAATCCTATTCCCTGTATCCCAGTCCCATTCCTGATTATCTCAGCCCAGTTCCCATTCCCTGTTACTAATCCCGTTCCCTATATCCCATTCCCTGTGTCCTGTTCCCAATCCTGTTCCCAGTTCCCATTCCCTGTACCCCAGTCCTGTTCCCAGTCCTATTCCCTGGTGCTGTTTCCAATCCCTTTCCCAGTTCCCCTTCCCTATATCCTGCTTCCCATTCCTTGTTCCTGTTCCCATTCCCAATCCCATACCCTGTGTCCTCTTCCCAGTCCTATTCCCACTTCCCATTCCCTTTATCCTGGTTCCTGGTTCCCAATCCCTATTTCCTGTGTCTTATTCCAGTTCCCCGTTCCCAATCCTATTCTTTGTTCCTGTCCCCGTTCCCATTCCTTGTTCCTGTTCCCATTCCCAATCCCATACCCTGTGTCCTGGTTCCCCATTCCCGATCCCCATTCCCTGTGTCTCGTTCCAGTTTCCCATTCCCTGTTCCCATTCCCCGTTCCTGTCCCCGTTCCCAGTCCCATTCCCCGTTCCTGTCCCCGTTCCAGTCCCTGTTCCCAGTTCCATTCCTTGTTCCTGTCCCCATTCCCATTTCCTGTCCCCGTTCCCAGTCCCATTCCCCGTTCCTGTCCCCGTTCCCCATCCCATTCTTTGTTCCTGTCCCCAGTCCCATTCCCCGTTCCCAGTCCCATTCCCCGTTCCCAGTCCCATTCCCCGTTCCCAGTCCCATTCCCCGTTCCCAGTCCCATTCCCCGTTCCTGTCCCTGTTCCCAGTTCCATTCCTTGTTCCCAGTCCCATTCCCCGTTCCTGTCCCCGTTCCCAATCCCACCCCCTCGGTCCCTGAGCCGTTTCCTCCTCCCGGCTGCCTCTCCCTGCTCAGGCCCAGCAGAGATTGGGGCCAGAGCTGTGTCTGGGGTGCTCAGGAGGACTGGAGGGCTAAAGCTGAGCTTAGGGGTTTAATCCCGGCTCTCCTGAGCCGGAGCAGTTTGGTCATTGCCGGTCAGGGCTGACCTTGAAGCGGTTCCAGCTGTTTTATGGCAGTGTCAACACCTGGGGAGGCCCTGCTGGGGTTTGGGATCCCCATTTTCCCTCCTGGAAGGGGTGAGGAGCGGCCCCAGCTGCTCCTCGTGACTCAGGACTGCCCTGCCTGGGGGTCAGCTGATGCTGACAGCAAAATCCTCCCTTGGAATCGCAGAATCGTGGAATGGTGTGGGCTGGAAGGGACTTAAAGCCCACCCAGTGCCACCCCTGCTGTGGGGACACCTTCTGCTGTCCCAGGGTGCCCCAAGCTCCTCCAGCCCGAGCAGGGAATTCCTGTCGTGGGGAATAAACATTGGGATCACACCAGTGTCACCTCCAGGAGCAGAAAAAATGCTCTATGAATTTCTGTCGTGGAGAAAAAAACACTGGGATCACCTCGAGGAGCAGGAAAAATGCTCCATGAATTCCTGTCCTGGAGAATAAACACTGGAATCATGTCAGTGTCGCTTCCAGGGAGCAGGAAAAATGCTCCATGAATTTCTGTAATGTAGAATAAGCACTTGGATTGTGTCAATGTCACTTCCAGGGAGCAGGAAAAATGCTCCATGAATTCCTGTCATGGAGAGGAAAACGCTGGGATCACCTCCAGGAGCAGGAAAAGTGCTCCAAGAATTCCTGTCTTGGAGAGGAAAGCATTGATTTCATATCAGTGCCAGCTCTAGGGGCAGGAAAAATGCTCCATGAATTCCTGTCATGGAGAATAAACACTGGGATCACCTCCAGGGAGCAGGAAAAGTGCTCCATGAATTCCTGTCCTGGAGAGGAAAACACTGGGATCACCTCCAGGGAGCAGGAAAATGCTCCATGAATTCCTGTCCTGGAGAATAAATACTGGAATCATGTTGGTGTCACCTCCAGGGAGCAGAAAAAATGCTCCATGAATTTCTGTCATGGAGGAAAAACCACTGGGATCACCTCCAGGGAGCAGGAAAAATGCTGGATACCCAATCCTGTCCCTAATCCTTCCTGTGGAGTTCCTAATAAACAGAAATCAGGCCCCAAATCTGAGCCTGGTGCTAGGGATGGAGTGGGGAAATGGGATGTGGGAAGGGATGGAGTGGGGAGTGGGATGTGGGAAGGGATGGAGTGGGATGTTGGAAGGGATGGAGTGGGGTGTGGATGTTGCTGAGGAAGTGCCTGACCCCTGCCCTGTGTTTTTTTGCAGCTTACAAAACCGTGTCAGGTGTGAACGGGCCCCTGGTTATCCTGGACCAAGTGAAGGTAAATTCTTGTAGAGATTTTAGAGGGAGAGTTGCCAGGAAAAGCTGGGAAAGGTGAAATCCAGCCTGCTGGGAAGTTCCCCAGAGCCATTTTGGCACATTTCTGACTGCTGGGATGAATGGGAGTGGGAAATTCCTCTAAGGTGGGAGGAAAGGGAGAGTTCTTGGGGAAAGAAAGGAAGCAGAGTTTGAGTTTTACCAAACCCCTGGAATGCTGATGAAATTCCGAGCTGAAATGAAGCTGTTTGCTTTGTTCCCAACCTTTTCTGTTTCCACATCAGTGCTCTGGAAAAGGAAGCTGTGGACACTCCTGGCTTCTTATCAGGCTGCTCTTAAGGGCAAAGCTGCTGCAGGTTTTTCTTCTTGTGCACTGGGTCTTTCTGCCAATATTTGGAGATTTTTTTAACTGATTCTGGCAGCTCCAACCCTCCAAATATTCCCATAAAAAAAGCTTTAACTTGAGAGATTTAATATCCTGGACAGGAGTTTGGTTCAGATGATAAAATTATTCTTAAAACCTGAGTAGTTTCCAGGCTGGGAGCTGTTGATTTTTGTTTCTTGGCAGGAATTTAACGCCTTCCCTCCTCCCTGTGCCCCCTCAGTTCCCCAGGTACGCCGAGATCGTGCACCTGACCCTGCCTGACGGCACCAGGAGGAGTGGGCAGGTGCTGGAAGTCAGTGGCTCCAAAGCTGTGGTTCAGGTAGGAGCAGGAAACTCTTTTCCCATCATTGATTCATCAGGATGAGCCCCAAACCAAATCAAACCTGTCTGGAGGTGTGTTCTTTATCAATGGGAACAACAAATCACCTGCTCGTTCCCAATAATTTTAGGTGATTTCTGACTCTGCACAGTGACATTTGTGTTTCCATCCCCCCTGGATGTGTTTCCATCCCTCCTGGATGTATTTCCATCCCCCCTTGATTTCTTTCCACCCCCCTGGATTCTTTTGCTGCTGGATTAAAGGAATCCCCTGGAATTTGCAGTGTTGGATTCCAGATCAGCCCCGTGCCGAGTGGGTGCTGGCATTTCTCCTTAAAAGCTGTTTCTTGTTCACATGATTGCATCTGAAGAACTTGGCAGGGGGAAACACTTGAGATCAAAGGAATTGCACCGGGTTTGGTGGTTGTTGCTGATAGAATTCAGGATTTTTATTTTTTTTTAAAGCAGGGTTTGGTGGTGTTTTCTACCAGCTCTTGAAGCCCTTTCCAGAGCAGCTCCTGCTTTGTGCCCTGAGGCTGCAGCTGAAGCAGCGTTCAGGAGTTACTCTGTGAAGCACAAAACTCCTGTCCTGTGGTTTATTTTTATTTTTCCTGCTGCATTTGCAGGTATTTGAAGGCACTTCAGGGATTGATGCCAAGAAAACCTCCTGTGAGTTCACCGGGGACATCCTGCGAACCCCGGTCTCGGAGGACATGCTTGGTGAGGATTTACCTGTGGATGTGAGCAATGAACAGATTGATCCAAAATTACCTGCTTTTCACAATTATTCTCATTTTTATTGCTGTTTCCTACAGGCAGAGTGTTCAATGGGTCAGGAAAACCCATAGACAGAGGTCCCATTGTCTTGGCTGAGGATTTCCTGGACATTATGGGTTTGTTCTTCATCCTTTTCTGAGGGGGAGTAAAGTCAAACCTGGTGTGTTTCAGCTTTCTGAATTTATGTATTTGAACACAAGAACTAACTCTATTTGTTATGTATTAGAACACAAGATCTGACTTGGGAGGAGCTTCATCTCATTTTTGAGAATGTGTATGACACCAAATTCTAATTAAATTACCCAAGTGCAGGGAGATGAGGGAGCAGAAAATTTTCTGCAATGTTTGAAAGACGCTCTTTGTTATTTGTAGAGTTAATTCTACAACACCTAAAGGTGAAATGCTGATAACCTGGCAGAGTTTTAAATCATTCTTTCCGCTGACATGAACATCTAACAGCTCAGTCTTGAAAGGTCAGGTGTGACCAGGTGCAGCTAAAGATCTGTTGGTGTCACAGTGGGGTTTGTACCCACTTATCAGGGTGTTTGATAAAGCTCCCAGCACGTGCAGGGAGTAACATTGTGTTCTCTCCAAAAATCCCACAGGCCAGCCCATCAACCCCCAGTGTCGGATCTATCCAGAGGAAATGATCCAGACTGGGATTTCTGCCATAGATGGCATGAACAGTATTGCCAGGGGCCAGAAAATCCCCATTTTCTCAGCTGCTGGGCTGCCCCACAACGAGGTGAGGCCTCAGAGCTGCTCTAAACCTGGTGGGAGCCAAAAGTAAATTAAATTCTGGGCTGTGGGACAGCATCAGGTGAAAACCTTGGGATATTTCTTGCCTAGATTGCAGCTCAGATCTGTCGCCAGGCTGGCTTGGTGAAGAAATCCAAAGATGTGATGGATTACAGCGAGGAGAACTTTGCCATCGTCTTTGCTGCCATGGGGGTGAGCCCAGGGAGCTGGGGGAGTCAGAGAGATTCTGGGAGTGGCTGAGCAGCTTTTCTGTGTGTGGAATGAAAGAATGGGTGAAAATCCCAAAGGCTGGAATCTGCCTCTGGCACAGGCTGCCCAGAGAAGCTGTGGCTGCCCCATCCCTGGAAGTGTGTGAGGCTGGATGAGGCTTGGAGCACCCTGGGATGGTGGGGGGTGTCCCTGCCCATGGCACTGGAGGGGTTTTTGGGGTCCCTTCCCACCCAAACCATTCCATGATCCCAGCAAAGCGTGGCTGATCAGGATAAAATATCTCAGACTCCATCTCCAGGCTGGAATTGCAGAAGTTGCTCACTCTGGCAATGTAGAGGAACCTGATGGATGGAGATCTTTACTGTGGGTTATTAATGAGCTCATCAGCCCTTAATTGGATGGGCAATGTGCCGAGTTCAACCCAGGGCTGTGCTTTAGGTGAACATGGAAACCGCTCGGTTCTTCAAGTCGGACTTTGAGGAGAACGGCTCCATGGACAACGTGTGCCTGTTCCTGAACCTGGCCAACGACCCCACGTGAGTGGCACCCCTGAGGGGGCCTGGAGCCTGCTGGGGGCTTCTGCAGCTGCCCCTTGTGGGCTGGGGCTTGGTGGCAGCAAGGGAAATGCTGCAGGAGCTGCAGGCGCAGTGCTGGTGGAGCTCTGGCTGAAACTGTGATGGAGCTGCAGGTGTGATGGTGCTGCTGCAGCTAAAATGCAGCTGCAGGTGCAGTGCTGGAGCTGCAGGTGCAGTGCTGGAGCTGCAGGTGCAGTGCTGGAGCTGCAGGTGCAGTGCTGGAGCTGCAGGTGCAGTGCTGGAGCTGCAGGTGCAGTGCTGATGGAGCTCTAGGTGAAACTGTGATGGAGCTGCAGGTGCAGTGGTACTACTGCAACTAAAATGCTGCTCCAGGTGCAGCTCCAGGCGCAATGCTGGTGCAGCTCCAGGTGCTATGCTGCTGTTGCAGCTAAAATACTGCTCCAGGTGCAGCTGCAGGTTCAGAGCTGGAGCAGCTGCAGTGCTGGAGCAGCTGTAGGTGCAGTGCTGCTGCTGCAGCTGAAATACTGCTCCAGGTGCAGCACTGGAGCTCTAGGTTGCAATGGTGCTGCTGCAGCTAAAATACTGCTCCAGGTGCTGCTGCAGGGGCAATGCTGGGGCTGCTGCAGGGGCAATGGTGCAGCTGCAGGGGCAGTGCTGGGGCAGCTGCAGGGGCAGTGCTGGGGCAGCTCCAGGTGCAATGGTGCTCCTGCAGGGGCAGTGCTGGGGCAGCTCCAGGTGCAATGGTGCTGCTGCTGGGGCTGCAGGGGCGGTGCTGGGGGCTGCAGCTCCAGGTGCAATGGTGCAGCTCCAGGTGCAATGGTGCAGCTCCAGGTGCAATGGTGCTCCTGCAGGGGCATTGCTGGGGCTGCAGGTGGTGCCTGGCAGCCCCGTGTGGCTCCCAGGTGTCCCCGCAGGTGACAGCAGTCTGTGTTGCAGCATCGAGCGCATCATCACGCCCCGGCTGGCGCTGACCACGGCCGAGTTCCTGGCCTACCAGTGTGAGAAACACGTGCTGGTCATCCTGACAGACATGAGCTCCTATGCTGAGGCTCTCAGAGAGGTGTGTGCTCGTTAAGGGGTTAATTAAGGGGTGTGTTTGCAGAAAGGGGTGCTGTGAAGTGAGGAGCCAAGCTGCTGCTCAAGGAGTTGGAATTAACATTCTTTGGGATGGTTGGGAGCAGCCAGTGAGGATTTTAGCTGATCCTGGCTGGCTGGGATTTATTTCTCTGGTGGCAATTCCACCCCTGGAGGTGTCCAAGGCCGGGCTGGAAGCAGCCTGGGGCAGTGGGAGATGTTCCTGCCTTGGCAGGGCTGGGTCTGGATGATATTCAGCTTTCTTTCCAACCCAAAGCACCCCAGAATTCCATGGATCAGCAGTTTGATACCCTGATTCTGGATTTGCCTTGTGCTGTCACACGTGGCTGTGCTGACAATCATAAAATACACATTTTCCACATTGGGAATGTTTCTGTGTCTTCCCCAGGTGTCAGCAGCTCGGGAGGAGGTGCCTGGGCGCCGTGGCTTCCCTGGCTACATGTACACTGACCTGGCCACCATCTACGAGCGCGCCGGGCGCGTGGAGGGCAGGAACGGCTCCATCACCCAGATCCCCATCCTCACCATGCCCAACGACGGTGAGTCCCGGGGGAACGTGCCCTGGGTGAATCCCCCGTGGGGATGTGCCTCCTGTCCCTGGAGGAATGTGCCCCGAGTGAGTCCCTGTGGGGGAATGTGCCCCGAGTCCCTGTGGGGATGTGCCTCCTGTCCCTGGAGGAAGATGCCTCGGGTGAGTCCCCGTGGGGGCATGTGCCCCAAGGAGTCCATGTGGGGATGTGCCTCGAGTCCCCCTTGGGGACGTGCCTCGTATCCCCATGGGGGACATGCCCCAAGTCCCTGTGGGGATGTCCCTCCTGTCCCTGGAGGAATGGTCCTCGAGTGAGTCCACAGGGGGAATGTGCCCCGAGTCCCCGTGGGGATGTGCCCCAAGTCCCCGTGGGGATGTGCCTCCTGTCCCTGAGAGAACATGCCTCGAGTGAGTCCCTGTGAGAATGTGTCTCCTCTCCCTGGGGGAATGTGCCCTGAGTGAGTCCCCGTGGGGACGGGCCTCCTGTCCCTGTGGGGTTGTGCCTCCTGTCCCTGGAGGAATGTGCCCCAAGTCCCTGGGGGGATGTGCCCCCTGTCCCTGGAGTAAGATGCCTCGAGTCCCTTTGGGGATGTGCCTCCAGTCCCTGGAGGAACGTGCCCTGAGTGAGTCCCCCATGGGGATGTGCCTCCTGTCCCTGGAGGAACGTGCCTTGAGTGAGTCCTTGTAGGGATGTGCCTCCTGTCCCTGGAGGAACGTGCCCTGAGTGAGTCCTTGTAGGGATGTGCCTCCTGTCCCTGGAGGAATGTGCCTCTAGTCCCCATGGGGAATGTGCCCCGAGTGAGTCCCCATGGGGATGTGCCTCCAATCCCTAGAGGAACGTGCCCCGAGTGAGTCCCCAGGGGGAACATGCCTCCTGTCCCTGGAGGAATGTGCCTCGAGTCCCCATGGTGATGTGTCTCCTGTCCCTGGGGGAACGTGCCTTGAGTGAGTCCTTGTAGGGATGTGCCTCCAGTCCCTGGAGGGACGTGCCTGGAGTGAGTCCCTTTGGGGATGTGCCTCCTGTCCCTGGAGGAATGTGCCTCCAGTCCCCATGGGGATGTGCCTCCTGTCCCTGGAGGAATGTGCCTCGAGTGAGTCCCCCGTGAGGGAACAAAGAAGCTAATCACTTTTCTGAGGTGTTTCACCAGGAGGAAGAACCTCTGGCACCTGGCTCGGTTTTTCTCTGTAAAGAGTTTGTTATTTTGCCTTTTATTAAAACCTTTTTTGTTTCCAACACTACCACAGAAGCCACCCTGCTGATTTTATGCCTTCTGAGGTAGCTGAGCTATCTTGGGTGTGTTGTAGTCCTCCAAGGGCTGCCCAGCAGCACAGCAGTCCTGGGGCCTTTAGATTTCCTTCCTGTTCCAGGTTTTGGCTGCTTTCTGCTAAAAATGCTTTGCCCTTTGAGGGCTCAGGCTTGGTGCTCATCCAAGAGCACTTGGGATTTGTGGAGGGAATAATTGCTGAAGTCACCTGGCAACAAAAAGCTGCAGCTCAGTGCTGAAATGGATGTAAAAGGGCTGAAATTTTTCAAAACTTTATTTTTTTTTTATTTTTCCCCACAGATATTACTCATCCCATCCCTGACTTGACTGGATACATCACCGAGGGACAGATCTACGTGGACAGGCAGCTGCACAACAGGCAGGTGTGTGCCTCACTGCTCTCAAGGTGCTTGGGGTTATTCTGATTTTTAAGGATTCCAGTTAATTCTGGGTGTTTTCCCCCAGATTTACCCTCCCATCAACGTCCTGCCCTCCCTGTCCCGGCTGATGAAGTCGGCCATCGGGGAGGGGATGACCAGGAAGGACCACGCAGATGTGTCCAACCAGCTGGTGGGTACAGAACCCCCTTGGATCAGTTCTGGCATCCAGAACATTCCTCAGGCTGCTTTGGTTACAGTGTTCAGTGAGAGGTTTTGAGTTTGAAGAGGGATTGGGGGTGATTAGAGAGGAGGGAAGAGCCAAGCTGGGGGTGTTCACCTGGAGAGACCTCAGAGCCCTGAAGGGGCTCCAGGAGAGCTGGGGAGGGACTGGGAAGGAGAGACAGGACACAGGGAATGGCTCCCACTGCCAGAGGAAAGGATGGATGGGATATTGGGAAGGAATTCCTGGCTGGAATTCCCAGAGGAGCACCAGGAGATGGGGAGGGACTGGGGATGAGGGATTTGAGGGACAGGACACAGGGAATGGCTCCCACTGCTAGAGGAAAGAATGGATGGGATATTGGGAAGGAATTCCTGGCTGGAATTCCCAGAGGAGCACCAGGAGAGCTGGGGAGGGACTGGGAATGAGGGATGGAGGGACAGGACACGGAATGGCTCCCACTGCCAGAGGAAAGAATGGATGGGATATTGGGAATTGGAAATTCCTGGCTGTGAGGGGCTGGAATTCCCAGAGGAGCATCAGGAGAGTTGGGGAGGGAGTGAGGATGAGGGATGGAGGGACAGGACACAGGGAATGGCTTCCAACTGCCAGAGTGGATGGGATATTGGGAATTCCTGGTTGTGAGGGGCTGGAATGCCCAGAGGAGCACCAGGTGAGCTGGGGAGGGACTGGGAAGGAGAGACAGGACACAGGGAATGGCTCCCACTGCCAGAGGAAAGAATGGATGGGAGATTGGGAATTGGGAATTCCTGGCTGTGAGGGGCTGGAATTCCCAGAGGAGCACCAGGAGATGGGGAGGGACTGGGAATGAGGGATGGAGGGACAGGACACAGGGAATGGCTCCCACTGCCAGAGGGCAGGAGTAGGTGGGATACTGGGGAGGAATTCCTGGCTGGAATTCCTAGAGAAGCGCCAGGAGAGCTGGGGAGGGACTGGGAAGGAGAGACAGGACACAGGGAATGGCTCCCACTGCCAGAGGGCAGGATGGATGGGATACTGGGGAGGAATTCCTGGCTGTGAGGGGCTGGAATTCCCAGAGGAGCACCAGGAGATGGGGAGGGACTGGGGATGAGGGATTTGAGGGACAGGACACAGGGAATGGCTTCCAACTGCCAGAGTGGATGGGATATTGGGAATTCCTGGTTGTGAGGGGCTGGAATTCCCAGAGGAGCACCAGGAGAGCTGGGGAGGGACTGAGGATGAGGGATGGAGGGACAGGACACAGGGAATGGCTCCCACTGCCAGAGGGTAGGGATGGATGGGATATTGGGAATTGGAAATTCCTGGCTGTGAGGGGCTGGAATTCCCAGAGGAGCACCAGGAGAGTTGGGGAGGGAGTGAGGATGAGGGATGGAGGGACAGGACACAGGGAATGGCTCCCACTGCCAGAGGAAAGAATGGATGGGAAGGAATTCCTGGCTGGCATTCCTAGAGAAGCGCCAGGAGAGCTGGGGAGGGACTGGGAAGGAGAGACAGGACACAGGGAATGGCTCCCACTGCCAGAGGGCAGGGATGGATGGGAGATTGGGGAGGAATTCCTGGCTGGAATTCCTGGATCCCTGCAGCGCCAGGCTGGGAGAAGCTGGGGCAGAGGGAGGTGTCCCTGCCGTGGCAGGGCAGGGCTGGCTGACGTCTGAGCCCCCTTCCCTCCCAGTACGCCTGCTACGCCATCGGCAAGGACGTGCAGGCCATGAAGGCCGTGGTGGGCGAGGAGGCCCTGACCTCGGACGACCTCCTGTACCTGGAGTTCCTGCAGAAGTTTGAGAAGAACTTCATCGCTCAGGGTAAGGCTGGCAGCGGCTGGCAGCGGGGCAGGGCGGTGCCAGGGCGTTCCCCGCCGCTCTCCCTGCCCCACGTGTCCCCGCTGTCCCCGCAGGGCCCTACGAGAACCGCACGGTGTTCGAGACCCTGGACATCGGCTGGCAGCTGCTCAGGATCTTCCCCAAGGAGATGCTCAAGAGGATCCCCCAGAGCACCCTGGCTGAGTTCTACCCTCGGGATGCCAAGCATTAGTGGTTGGCTCTCCCCCACCCCGTGGCCCTGCTCTGTGGTTTGGTTTCCTTTTCCATGTGTTGGTGTTTCCCTGTCGCCCTCCCAGCTGCACACAGCAGCAGGTGACACTTTGTGGCAGTGTTCCCACTGAGAGCAGTTTGGAAAATATCCCTTCTCCCACGGCCTGCATCTCCAGGAGGGTGCTCTGAAAATGTGCAATAGCCACCACGAGGTTTTGAAATGAGCCTTTTGAGGGGTTCTCAAGGCTGAGCTGCAAACCTTCACTTTGAAACCACGGGTTAGAAAACATGAAAGAGGAAATGTGACTTGCAGGACAGCATTCCTTGGTGGAAAATGCAGGTTTTTAACCAGGGCTGCACATTCTGGAAGGTTTGTGTGAGCTGAGGTTGTGGAGGTGACACTGGGGACTTCCTCACCAGCAAAGGTGGGAAAGTCCTTGTCCTTTCAGAGGACAGAGGCCAGTGAGGTGCTGCCTGAAATTAGCAGGATAAAGCTTAATTATTGAATTGCAGGTTTTGAATTGAAGTTTGCAGAGTGAATTTCCTCCCTCACCCTTTTTTGGTTGGAATCTGGAGATGCCAAAGAGAACCAGCAGCTCAGTCTGGGCTCAGTGGCACCACAGGGTCAGGGCTTTGTGCTGCTGCTGAGGGGGATCCTGAGAGGTGAAAACCAACCTAAAACCTGGCCTAGGTCTGCTGGTGTGAGCTCAGCTTTCAAACCGTGGCCTGTTCACACAAGGCAACAGGAATTGATAAAAAAGGCAGCTTTTAAAGTGAGAAAGGATCTTTCCAAGCTGCTCCAGGCGTGCTGGGCCCGTGCCGTGGCTGGAGCTGTTGTGGTTTGCACTCCAGGCACAGATTTGCCTCAGCATTCCCAAACTCTGCAGTCCTGGCTGGGCAATTCCGTGTTGTTCCTTTTCCAACGGGTTCAGCTGAGGCTCCGGGCTCGCTGCTGCTTCTGCTGCTGGCACAATTCCATGCTTTTCCCAGGCTTCCCTGTAGTCTGAGCTCCGGGCTGGCTCAGCAGAGCGTGTTGCACCTCCCTGCACTGTCTGGGAAGGTGCTAACATGACTGGAATGTGCTAATTCCAGCTTTCCCTGACGTCTCCATGTGCAGTTCTCTGGTTTGTTCCGTGTTCTCTGTGGCTGCAGCAGCAACTTGATTCCAGTGCATTCCACCCAAAGCTGTGTCCAGTCTCTTTTTCCTGAGGTCAGGATGGGAGGGCAGAAGCGTTGGCATGAAAACACTTTAATGTAGAGAATCTCTAAATAAATTAAATATGGAAGGTGTCGAACAAAGGGGAGCTGTGGTGGTTCTGGGGGTGAAAATTCACTTGGGCTGTTCAGCAGGGTGTTCCTGTCCCTGGGAACGGGCATGGAGCAGCTTCAGTGTGGATTAAGGGTCACTGAAGGCTGAGGAGGAGGAGGAGGGTCTGACCTTCAGCCTCAGTCACGGGGAAAGGCTTTGCAGGAATGTGCAGGGAATGTGATCCCTCTGTCCTCACCTCCCTCCTCTGCTGGGGGAGGCTTGGAAACCTCAAACTGCTGGAAAATGAGCTTTAGGCCCCGCTTGGGCTGGGATTTTGGATATGATCAGCAGTGGGATGGGGGTCAGGCAGTGAGCCCTGGGCAGGTTCAGGGTTAGGACAGACCCTGTGCCAGGAGGGGACAGCCTGAGCCTGCACAGGGCCCTGGAAACCCGGGAATGGGCAAACCAAACCTAGAATGGGCAAACCTGGAATGGGCAAACCAAACCTGGAATGGGCAAACCAAACCCGGGAATGGGCAAACCAAACCTGGAATGGGCAAACCAAACCTGGAATGGGCAAACCAAACCCAGGAATGGGCAAATCAAACCCAGGAATGGGCAAACCTGGAATGGGCAAATCAAACCCAGGAATGAACAAAGCAAACCTGGGAATGGGCAAACCAAACCTGGGAATGGGCAAACCAAACCTGGAATGGGCAAACCAAACCCGGGAATGGGCAAACCAAACCCGGGAATGGGCAAATCAAACCCAGGAATGGGCAAACCTGGAAAGGGCAAACCAAACCCAGGAATAGGCAAACCAAACCTGGAATGGGCAAACCAAACCCAGGAATGGCCAAACCAAACCTGGGAATGGAAAATATGGGAATGAACAAAAGCAGGAATGACCAAACCACACCCAGGAATGGCAAACCCAAGAATGACCAAACCCAGGGATGAACAAATCAAACCTGGGAATGACAAACCCCAAATCAACCACCCAAACCCAGGAGTGTTAAAACCCAGGGATGACCAAACCAAACCCGGGAGTTGCCATGGCAAACCCAGGAATGACCAAACCTAACCCTGGAATGGGCAAACCAAACCCGGGCATGGCAAACCCAGGAATCAACAACCCAAACCCAAGAATTGCAAACCTCTGCAGGTTTCCCCTCTCTCCACAGCCCCCAGGGCTCAGCACATCGTTTCCAGTGCTGTGGGATGAACAAAGGCTTTGGGGCTGTCCGTCTGTCCCTGGCAGTGCTGTGACAGCTCCTGTCGCGGCGCTGTCGCGGCTGGGGACAGGGGACAGCAGGTACCGGCTCAAAGCGCCGTGCTGCTCTCCCAGCTGCCGCTGCCGGGCCTTTCCAGGCCGGCTGCTTTTTTATTCAGATTTTTGATCCCATAATGAGTAACGAGCACCGCCCGGGGCTCAGCCGCTCGCCCGGGGATGGCAGCCGGTCCCTGCCGCGGGCACACGCCAGCTGTCCCCTGGCTGCGGAGGGGAGGGGGCGGCCCGGGCGGGTCCCTCCTGCCCCCGGGGCTCCGGGCCGGTGGCAGATGCGAGGCAGGGCCGGCACCAGGCTGGTGGGCAGAGCGGCCGGGGCTCATTTGCACATCAAAAGCGCCTTTTTGCTGCCCGAGCCCGGCCCTGCCAGCGCGGGGCGGCTCCGTCCGACTCCCCGTGCCGGGCGGCGCCGCGGAGGGGCTGGGGCTGGGTTCGGGATCGGGTTTGGGGTTGGGTTCGGGTTCGGAGCTGGGTTGGGTTTGGGGTTGGGTTAGGAGTTGGGGTTGGGTTCGGGTTTTGGATTTGGGGTTGGGTTTGAGGCTGGGTTCGGGTCTAGGTTTGGGTTTGGGCTATGGTTTGGGTTTGGGTTTGGGTTCGGGTTTGGGGTTGGGTTCGGGTTTAGGTTTGGGTTCGGGTTTGGGGTTGGGTTTGAGGCTGGGTTCGGGTTTGGGTTTGGGCTATGGTTTGGATTTGGGGTTGGGTTTGGATTAGGGATTGGGGTTGGGCTAGGGGTTGGGGTTGGGTTCGGGTTAGGGTTCGGGTTTAGGTTTGGGTTCAGGTTTGGGTTCGGGTTTGGGGTTGAGTTTGAGGCTGGGTTCGGGTTTAGGTTTCGTCTATGGTTTGGATTTGGGTTCGGGTTTGGAGCTGGGTTGGGTTAGGGGTTGGGTTGGGGTTGGGTTTGGGTTGTGGCTGGGTTTGGGTTAGGGATTGGGGTTGAGTTTGAGGCTGGGTTCGGGTTTAGGTTTCGTCTATGGTTTGGATTTGGGTTCGGGTTTGGAGCTGGGTTGGGTTAGGGGTTGGGTTGGGGTTGGGTTTGGGTTGTGGCTGGGTTTGGGTTAGGGATTGGGGTTGGGTTCGGGTTAGGGTTCGGGTTTAGGTTTGGGTTCAGGTTTGGGTTCGGGTTTGGGGTTGGGTTTGAGGCTGGGTTCGGGTTTAGGTTTGGTCTATGGTTTGGATTTGGGTTCGGCTTTGGGTTCGGATTTGGAGCTGGGTTTGAGGCTGGATTCGGGTTTGGAGCTGGGTTTAGGTTAGGGGTTGGGTTTGGGTCCGGGTTTGGGGTTGGGTTTAGGTTTGGGTTTGGCCTGTGGTTTGGATTTGAGTTCGGGTTTGGGTTCAGGTTTGGGTTTGGGTTTGAGGCTTGCTTCGGGTTTGGGTTTGGGTTCGGGTTTGGGCTGTGGTTTGGATTTGGCTTCGGGTTTGGGTTCGGGTTCAGGTTCGGGGCTGGCTCTGCCCTGCACACAGCCAGACACGCGTGCGGTGCCACCGGCGGTTTAAAGGAGATGCAAATCGGCTTTTCTCCGTGCCGGGGCTCATTTGCATGCGCTCATTAGCGCAACGACCGCGCTGCTCCTGCGGCAGCTGCGGCGGGGCTGGAGCTGAGCAGGGACCCCCGCCCGGGCCGGGCTCCTTCTCCCTTCTGCCCCCCAAAAACCAGCCCGGCTGCCTCAGCCCCTGCTCGTCCCCAACCTCCCCCTTGGCCTCCCCCCACGCTGCTTTTTCCTGGAGTTGATTTGGTTCGGAGCAAAACAGCTGAAATAGTCAAAATCCGACCTTGGGTTTGTTCCAGCAGCCACACTCCACCTCTCCCTCGGGAATTGTTTTCCCTGGATCTCCTCAGGGTCGGGACCTGCCTGCTCAGGGATGCTGGGGGTGAAATCCAGCCCCACCTGCAGGGTCTGGGGGCTCAGGCTGGGAGGATTATCCCACTCTGCCTGAGCCCAATCCCTGTTTTCCATGCTCAGGTTATCCCAGCTGCAGAGCAGAGATAACTCCGGGCTGGATAAAGCAGGGCCAGGTGCTGGGATGTCCCCAGAGGGGCTCTGGTGAGCTGTGATAAATTCACAGAATCCCAGAATGATGAGGTTGGAAGAGACCTCTGAGATCATCGAGTCCAACCTGTGCCCAACAC
Organism: Fringilla coelebs; assembly: GCF_963513975.1. Taxonomy (NCBI): domain Eukaryota; kingdom Metazoa; phylum Chordata; class Aves; order Passeriformes; family Fringillidae; genus Fringilla; species Fringilla coelebs. The sequence goes on from NC_140052.1 coordinate 3,015,359, forward strand.
CTCACCCAGACTACAGCACCCAGTGCCATGGCCAGTCTGTTTTAAACACACCCAGAGATGGGGATTCCACCACCTCCCTGGGAAGAGCATTCCAGTGCTTTATTATTCTTTGGGTGAAAAATTTCTCATTTCTTCCTCATATCCAACCTATTGGTCTCTTCCACTGGGCAGCACTGACAGAACCAGAGGGCACAGTCTCAAAATATGGCAGGGAAGGTGTCACAGAATCCCAGAATGATGATGTTGGAAGAGACCTCTAAGATCACCAGGAACCTGTGCCCCAACACCTCACCCAGACTACAGCACCCAGTGCCATGGCCAGTCTGTTTTAAACACATCCAGAGATGGTGATTCCACCACCTCCCTGGGAAGAGCATTCCAGTGCTTTATTATTCTTTTGGTGAAACATTTCTTCCTAACATCCAACCTATCCCTTCCCTGTGTCCTTTTCTGGTGGCTGGGGCATGGAGAATCCAATTAGCACCTGCAGAGACAGGCCAGGGAAGTTTTAAAAAATTTATTTATAAATAAAACCATAAAATTAACCAGTAGTTTACATCAGTCACCAGAAAGAACATCCAAAAAAAAAACAAAATAAAACAAAAAAAAACCTGCAGAAAAATAATTCTCTGTCCAGGCCGGGGCCTGGAGCGACACACCTGGAATGCGACGGGCACACACAGCGCGGTTGTGCAAAGGCAGCACGGCGAGGCCTCCGGAGATCACATCACAGAGCTGGGGACACGGGGCCGAGGGGACAGGGACAGGGACAGGGACGGGGACGGTGCCACCCGGGCCGGCAGGAGCAGGAGCGGGGAATTGCCGCCACGGGGCGAGGTCGGGACGGGCTCTGCTCGCCGCGGGTCCCGGGCGGGGCTGATACCGGGGGAGGCACAAAATCCCTCCCGGCCTCGCTGCCCCTGATCCTTCGGCTTTCCAAACATCCTTGGGCTGGGCTGGGCTGGGCTGGGCACGGCTGGGCTGGGCTGGGCTGGGCTGGGCAGGGATGGGATGGGTAAGGCTGGGCAGGGCTGGGCAGGGCTGGGTAAAACTGGGCAGGGGCTGGGCAGGGACTGGGGCTGGGCAGGGCTGGGGCAGAGCTGGCCCCGGGGGGCACCCGCAGGAGCCTGAGGTTGGCTTTTCCAGTGGGCAGGGGGTGAGCATCGCTTGTGCCGGTACCAGGAGGGGCTGGGCAGTGCCAGGACCGGCTGGGCAGTGCCAGATATGGCTGGGCAGTACTAGGCTCAGCTGGACACTGCTAGGCTCAGCTGGACAATGCCAGACTCAGCTGGGCAGTGCCAGGACCAACTGGTCAGTGCCAAGACTGTCTGGGCAGTGCCAGGACTGGCTGGGCAGTGCCAGACCCAGCTGGACAGTGCCAGGAGTAGCTGGACAATGCCAGACCCAGCTGGGCAGAACCAGGAGTGGCTGGGCAGTGCCAGGACCGGCTGGACAGTGCCAGGCCTGGTTAGGCAGTGCCAGACCCAGCTGGGCAGTGCCAGGATCAACTGGTCAGTGCCAAGACTGTCTGGGCAGTGCCAGAAGGGGCTGCGCAGTGCCAGGAGTGACTGGGCAATGCCAGACCCAGCTGGACAGTGCCAGGATGGGCTGGGCAGTGCCAGACCCAGTTAGGCAGTACCAGACCCAACTAGGCAGTGCCAGGACTGGCTGAGCAGTGCCAGGAGTGGCTGGGCAGTGCCAGACCCAGCTGGGCAGTGCCAGGAGTAGCTGGACAATGCCAGACCCAGCTGGGCAGTGCCAGACCCAGCTGGGCAGTGCCAGGCCCAGCAGGGAGAGCTGGGGCAGTGGTTTGGGGTGCTCAGGGCCGGGCGCAGAAGGCACAGACTGGTTCCTGTGTGTCACCTTTCCAGGCTGCAGTGGCGTGAGGGATGTGGAATTTTGCACAGCTCGGAGCCCGTGGCCAAATCGGCGGCATTGGGATTGTGCAAGAACCCCCCCCAAGAGCCCTGGAATGGGGCCGTGGGTAAATAATTGCAGCAAAAATATCATTGCACTGGCACAGAGGGGTCCCCTGGGGCCCCTGGCCCACAAACTGGGTCCTGCTGGTGCCCTCCCCAGTCAGGGGGACACGAGGGTCACCAGCGGGGCCACCTCGTTATCTGTGGAGCCACTCGCCGGTGGCAGGAGGAACTTTTAAGAGCTGGGGTAGAAATTAAGGTGGAGGTGGTTGGTTTGGGGTGTTTAACAGCCCCCCTTGGCCGGATCCCACGGGATCGGGGCACGGGAGGAGATAAGGCAGCCGGGGCTCCCGAGAGGGGCGGCCCCAGCGAGGGCAGGGGGCTGTGGGGTGAACACAAACCCCATTCCCTGGTCAGACCGTGGCTGGGACATTCCTGGGAATCCTCAGATCCAGCTGCTGCCTGGCAGCCGGGAGAGGGATGGAGTCCGTGGGAGCTGGGAATGCCAGCGGAGGGAGGGCTGTGGGTGCTGTGCTGGGACTGAATGGGGAGTTCAGGGTGAACTCAGGGTGATCTCAGAGTGATCTCAGAGTGATTGCAGGGTGATTTAACGGTGATCTCAGGGTGATTGCAGGGTGATTTAACGGTGATCTCAGGGTGATTTCAGGATGATCTCAGGGTGATTTCCAGGAGTTGGGCAGTACTGGGGGGGTGTGAGCAGGTGGGGACCTTCCTGAGGCCCTCATGGGCTGGCAGGGGCGGATGTGGCAGTGGCAGGAGATGGCTCTGCGCTCCCACGGTGCCGAAGGAGGGTGAGGAGGAGTGGGAGCTTCCTCCAGGGAGGTGGGGCTGATTCCTGTCACCATCAGCAGGCAGGACGGTGCTGGGCTATCCCTGGAGCTGTGCCATTCCATTCCCAGAGCTGTGCCATCCCCTGAGCTGTGCCATCCCCGGAGCTGGGCACACACTGGGGCTGATTCCTGCCACGGGCAGTGGGCAGGACGGTGCTGGGCCATCCCTGGAGCTGGGCACACACTGGGGCTGATTCCTGCCACCATCAGCGGGCAGGACGGTGCTGTGCCATCCCCAGAGCTGCCATCCCTGGAGCTCTGCCATCCCCGGAGCTGTGCCATCCCTGGGGCTGGGCACACGTTGGGGCTGATTCCTGTCACCATCAGCAGGCAGGACAGTGCTGGGCCATCCCTGGAGCTGTGCCATTCCATTCCCAGAGCTGTGCCATCCCTGGAGCTGTGCCATCCCCGGAGCTGTGCCATCCCCAGAGCTGTGCCATCCCCGGGGCAGTGCCAGACCCGGTTCCCCAAGCCTGGAGCAGAGCATCCATCCCCTGGCTGCTGGGCACGGATGGCAGAGAATTCCCTGGAGTCCTGATCCCTGCCCGGGGGCAGAGGGGGCAGTGCCGGGGGAGCTGCGGGCACGTCACCATTGGCACGAGTGGCTTGGCCACCTCTGGAACACGACGGGGGGACGGGGGGGACGCGGCTCAGCTCGGCTGCACGGGAGGGGACGGCTCCCCCGGGGGCTCAGATCTCGGTGGCGATGATGTCCTCGTAGGGGACGTCGGCGCCGGGGATCTCCAGCTCGATGGGCTCCTTGCCGTCCTCGCCCGCCGCCAGCTGCTGCAGCATCTTCTCCAGGCTCTGGTTCCTCTTGTACATGTGCAGGTAGCTCTGCTGCAGCTGCTTCTGGTAGTGGATCACCTTCTCCTTCTCCTCCTTCCACGTCTGCCGCTCGTGCTGGAAGCTGCAGCTCATCTGCTCGTTGCTGTCGCGTTCCGCCTTCAGCTCGGCCCGCAGCCTCTCCAGCTGCCCCTGCAGGGCCTGGGCATCGTCCCCGCCCGGCCGGGGCGCCTGGCGGGCCTCGGCCAGCTGCTCCCGCAGCGCGGCCAGCTCGGAGCGCAGCTCCAGGATCTCCTGCTCCAGCAGGTTCACCTTCTCGCGCAGCAGCTCCGACTCGTTCTTCTTGCGCTGCAGCTCGTTCTCGCACACCTCCAGCTCCATGGCCTTGGTGCGCAGCGACACCTCCAGCTCCTGGCTCTTCATCTCCAGCCCCTCCATCTTCAGCCTCACCTCCTTCAGCTGCGCCTTCAGGCTCAGGATCTCCGTGGTCTTGGTGGTGAGCTCGGTCTGAGACTCCTTCAGCTGCTGCTTCAGCAGGGAGATCTCCCCGGATTTCTGGCACACCTGGAGAGGGGAACACCTGAGTTAGGGCTGGGCCACGGGGAAAGGCCAAGGTGCCCCGTGTGTGCTGCTCTAGGACACGAAATAAAACAAGGTGCCCCGTGTGTGCTGCTCTAGGACACGAAATAAAACAAGGTGCCCCATGTGTGCTGCTCTAGGACACGAAATAAAACAAGGTGCCCCGTGTGTGCTGCTCTAGGACATGAAATAAAACAAGGTGCCCCGTGTGTGCTGCTCTAGGACACGAAATAAAACAAGGTGCCCCGTGTGTGCTGCTCTAGGACACGAAATAAAATAACCCTAGAACCTCCACGGTAAAAAGAAGGCAGTTTAATTTCTGACTCTACCATTTATAGACTTCCAAAAGTGGCAGTGGATTGGAGGGTGACAGCTTCTAAATTCTTCTAAAGCTTCTGATGTTCACATTCTTGTAACAGACCTTTTCACACACTTTTGTGTAGTTATTGTTTTCCATTCTTTTCTAGAGGAAGAGAAATTTAATAGACTCTTTGTCCAGTGTCACTGGGGAGGTGTGGATTGGAGGGTGACAGTGCCACCTCCCCAGTGACACTGGACAAACAGTCTATTAAATTTCTCTTCCTCTAGGTAAGAATGTAAAACAATAACTATTTACACAAAAGTGTGTGAAAAGGTTTGTTACAAGGATGTGAACATCAGAAGGTTTGGAAGAACTTAGAAGGACAGCCGGGCACAGCTGGGGTGCAGCACCCCAAATTTAACTTTCTTACCATTATTTTTTATAATTTAATTACAATTATTATTCATAATTAATACCACATAAAATAACACTGCATATTATTTAACGTGGTATTAATTATAAATATTAATATTGTATATTCAATAGTAATATTATATATTAATTTATAATTAATATCCCTCTTCCCAAGGGCTGGAATTTCCAGCAGATTAACGGTGTTTGCTCGGCAATACCAAGGAGTCAGTAAATTAAGCTCAGGCAGAGAGTGGAAGGTTTTACTGCTCCCTAACAAATGGCCATGGCAAGCCCAAGGAGTTCCTATTTCCTTGTGGCAAGGCAGTTTTACAGCTCCTGTGGGGCAGGAAAACCCGAGCTGGTGGCCGGGAATGCCGAGTTATTTCCGTGCCTGAGGGGTTTGTGCTGTGCTTGTTCCCTCGGGTGTTCCCTCGGGTCAGGGGAGCAGTGAGAGCCTCAGTCCCACTCAGGGGGGCTCTGCTGGGATCTCACATCCATCTGGGATGGGGTGGGAAGGGCTGGGGGGTTTGGAGCTCTCCCCTCCACGTCCTGGATCCCCCCTTTCCCTCTCACCTCCCACTGCGTCTCCTCCAGCGCCGGGGCAAAGCTGGTCTTCTCCTTCTCGTAGGACCTCAGCTTGGTCTCCAGCAGGTTCTGCTCCTTCATGAGTTTCTCCAGCTCCTCCCGCAGCTGCTGCTTCTCCTGCTGCAGCTGGAACACCTGCAGGTGCAGCACCTGCTGCGTCCGCTGCGTTTTCTGCGACGTTTGCTTCAGTTTGCTGTTGCATTTCTGCTTCAGCCCCTCCAGCTCCTCCTTGCAGCGCCGCTGCTTCTCCTCGTAGGCCTGGCAGGAGCTGATTTCCTTCTCCTCGAAGCTCGACTGCAGCTCCTGCAGCTCCCCCTCCCTCTCCAGCAGCTTCTGCTCCAGCTCCTGGATGGTGGATTCATCCGTGGCGATGGGCGAGCGCACGCAGGCGCTCTTCTCGGCGGCGGCGCGGTGCTGGGGCGCCTTGCCGGGGTTCAGGATCTTGTTGCCCCCGTCAGAGAAGGACATGGCCTTGAGGCTCATCATGTTGCTGTCCTGGATGATGGCACACTGCAGGATGTTGTGGGCAGAGCCGCCGAAGCGGCTGATGGGGCCCATGGGGGTGACCAGGGGCTCCAGCTGGTAGCTGCTGCTGGTGCTGTGCGTGGGCAGGCTGGACATGGAGTTGCGGCCGGAGTCGGACAGGCCCCCCGAGCACGGCAGCGGCCGCAGCTCCTGCTCCTTGCCCTTCTCCGGGGGGTGCAGCTGCTGGGCCAGGGGCCCCCCGCTCTCGGGGGACGAGTGCAGGATGGCCCCGGAGCGCGGCAGCACCGGCTTGAAGGCCGTGGGACGAGGCAGCGGCTTCTCGCCGCCCTGCGGGGAGAGCAGAGCCCGTCAGCACCGAGCGAGCCCCGCGGGTGTCCGTGTGTCCTCCCGCCCCTTCTGCCCCCACCCCCGCGGTGGGACAGTCCCCCCAGGGCTCGGGGGATGCTCAAGGGGAAGATATGGGCTACAATTGCAGGGTTTGGAAATTAAAGGATCCAAACCCTTCGGGCATTGCTGCCGATCCAAACTCCCAAAAGCTGCGGTGGCAGAGTGCCCCCAGCTGCCCCTGCTCTCCCTGCGACCACAACCGACACAACCCCGTGGTGGCACCTGCTTTGGGGACAGTGGGACATCCCCCCCGCTCCCGGGGCCGCTTTTCCTGTTCCAGATTGCAAGGCAAGATGTGTTCTATTGCCATCTGTATGGCAGTTGTCTGGTGTAAAGTGGGCAATGCTCCTTATCTCTCTTCCTGATTGATCATAATCAACAGGGGAACATCTGCTGATAAGGGGCTGTTGAATGTCACCACATGACTGATAAGAACTATAGCAACCCATTGTGAGATGCTCCGCCCAGAGGGAGGAGCCAAGCATTCCTACACAGATACAATCTGGAGATTCTGACACCAAGACAGCCTTTGCTCCACTGGACTCCCCAGAGGAACAGCAGCTGCTTCTGCTTCCACGGATCTGCGGAGGAAGAATTCACCCCTTTCCTACAGGACTGCCCTGCTCCAACAGAACCACGCCTGACACTCCAGGAGGACTGCAGCCCCTTTTCCAACTGGACTGCTGCCAACACCCTGACCCACAGGGTGTCAGGTTGAGTTCTGACTCTGACAGTGTTGTTCTGTGTATTGCATTGTTGTATTTTATCATTTTATATTTTTCCCTTCCCTATTAAGGAAATGTTATTTCCTGCTCCCATATTTTTTGCCTGAGAGCCCCTTATTTAAAATTCACAGCAATTCAGAGGGGTGGGGAGGGTTTGCATTCTCCATTTCAGGGGAGGCTCCTATCTCCTTTAACACCCACCTGTCTTTCCAAACCGAGCCATTTCCCCACTCACCATTTCCAGCTGGCTGGGGAAGGGCATCAACTTCTGCGGCGTGGGCGCCCCGAAGTCCAGCCCGCTGGTCCCGGCGGGCGCGCCCAGCTCCGCGCCGCCCAGCGCGGCGTAGTCCGGCCGCTGCGAGCCGTGCGCCTTCTGGCTGACCTTGATGTAAAAGAAATCCTCATTCTTGCTGCTCTTGGAGCCGGATTTGTGGCCGGAATCCTGCGAGAAGCCGAAGCGGAGCAGCCCGTCCGAGTAGCGGTTGAGCTTTTTCAGGTGCGAGGATTTGCGGAGCTTGTACTGGGAGGCGCGGCAGTGCTTGCTGTGGAAGCTGTGGCCGGAGATGAGGCTGCTGACGCTGCCCATGCTGCTCCCGGCGCCGCCAGATCATAGCAGAGCCCGTGGGGCGGCCGGGAGCGCCGAGCCTGGGGACATGGGGACACGGCGTGAGCCGGGAGAGGCCACCCGGGGGTGGCAGAGCTCCCCGCTTCGGGGGTTGAGGGTTAAAAATGGGTTAGAAACTGTAAAAGGGTTGATGGATGGTTAAGCATGTACTGCTTGTTGTTATTATATTGTAAAAGGGGTTAAAAGGTGTGTGGGAACCCAGGACCTTCCTCTGGCTGTCCTGGAGGACTCCAGACCCTGGCAGGGGCTCAGAGACCTTGGCATGGAGTCACAAACACCTGTGCCTGTGATTTTAGCCCATGGAAACAATTCCCAACTGTGTGTGAGGAGTTACAAGCCACAAGAGTTTGAGGAGAATGACAGTGAATTTGTCACAGGGTGAAAAAGTAGAATTTTGGGGATTTAGAATGGCGGTTCGAGAGGCAAGGTGGAGGAATCTGGATGTGTCCTGTCCTCCTTCTCCTCCACCTTCTGGACACTTCTGGGTTGGTTTAGAGCAGAGACAGACTGTCTGACACAGGTGATGGGGATTGGGAAATTATTGTAAATAAAGTACAGGCAGTTCTTAGCATAAAAAGCCAACAGCACCCCAAGGGCAGGGCCTGTGCCACAACCCGACCTGCTGGACAGATCTCAGCAGGGCAGGGAAAGAATGGAATAAAGAGAAAATGAACAACCTTGGGAAGCAGAACTGACCAATCTCGACTTCTTCGGTTGCAGGGCTGGGAGGAAAAAAAGCCAGAAAAATTCTCTAAAAACGCCCGGGAGAGGAAAAGGGATTTGTGGTGATTTTTAGGTGTAATCCCAACAGCCTCCTGCATCTCCCGCCCGTTCCTGGCCAGATCCCAGCTCCACAGCCTCTCCCGCATCCCTCTCCACTTCCCAGCGCTCCTCTTAACCTGCCTGAAAGGGGCTCCGCGAGCCTTAATTAGCGTTAATGAGCGCGCGGCACTCGAGAGGCCCCGGGAGCGCCGAGCGCTGCCATCGGAGGCACGCGGGGCTCTCGGCTCCTCCGCTCTGTTGAGAGGGGAAAAACATAAATAAAATAAAGCCGCAGCTCCTGGTGGCCTCGGCGACACTCGGCTCTAATGGGGACGCAGATCCAGCTCGGTAATTAGCGCTGAGGAGGGGGAAGGCGCGTAAATAAAATGAGCCGGGTCCTGTTTGCGCTGGAGGAGGAGGAGGGAGGGAGGGGAGGTTTCTGCTCCGTGCCGCGTTTGAACGGCTCAGAGCTCCCACGGGGCGCTCCGATCCTCCCCGGAGCTCCCCAGGCCGAGCTCTGGTGCTCCCAGCAGGACCTGGGGGTTAAACTGGGGCTGGGAGAGGCTTGGGGGGTGGAGGGGGGGCAGGAGCGCTGTGCCAGGGCCCCCTCGCTGCCCTCTCCTCAATCCCAGGGTCGGGCCTGTTTTCCCACTCCTCTTTTCCCGTTCCTCTTTTCCCACCCCTATTTTCCCATTTCTCTTTTCCCACTCTTATGTTTTCCCACCCCTCTTTCCCTCCCCTCTCTTTCCCCCCTCCTCTCTTTTCCTCCCTCCTCCCTTTTCCCACCCCTCTTTCCCCACTTCTCTTTTCCCACTTCTCTTTTGCCCTTCCTGTTTTCCCACCCCTCTTTCCTCCCTCCCGTTTCCTCCCTCCTCTCTTTTCCCACCCCTCTTTTCCCATTTCTCTTTTTCCACTCTTATGTTTTCCCACTCCTCCTCTTTCCCCCCTCCTCTCTTTTCCCACTTCCCTTTTCCCACCCCTCTTTCCCCACTTCTCTTTTCCCACTTCTCTTTTGCCCTTCCTGTTTTCCCACCCCTCTTTTCCCCCCTCCTCTCTTTTCCACTTCCTCTCCTTTCCCACTCCTCTCTTCCCCCCATCCCTTTTCCTCCCTCCTCTCTTTTCCCACTCCTCCTCTTTTCCCCCCTCCTCTCTTTTCCTCCCTCCTCTCTTTTCCCACTCCCCTTTTCCCCCTCCTTTCTCCGCCTGCTCCCATCCCCACCCGCCCTCATCCCTCCCTTGATTTATTTTCCTCTCCCCGCGCCCGAGGACCGCGTTGGGTGAAGGACAGAGGGAGGACAGACAGACAGACCGCCCGCCGAGTCCCCAAATCCTTTTTTGGAGATTAAGAGAGGCGAGAAAGGCCAGAGCGGCTGCCGGGACGGCGCAAGCTCCGGGGAGGGCAGGAGGGGAGGGATCGCTGCGGGGGACGCGACAGTTGTCCCCACAATTGTCCCCACAATTATCCCTCAACTGTGCTCACAATTGTCCCCACGATTGTCCCCACGATTGTCCCCACCATTGTCCCTACAATTGTCCCCACAATTGTCCCCACGATTGTCCCCACGATTGTCCCCGCACAGCCGTGCCGGTGCCTGCAGGGGATGGAAGGCGCTGTGACAATGACACAGGTGCCACCTGTGCTGTCCCCGGGCAGCGCCCAGCTCAGCCCCGGACTGGGACATTTCTTTTCCACGCACCCACAGCCCATCCCTATGCATTTATTTCCCCCCCAGAGGGTTTTACACGCACCCACAGCCCGTCCCTATACATTTATTTTCCCCCAAAGGGTGTTACACGCACCCACAGCCCATCCCTATACATTTATTTCCCCCAGAGAGTTTTACACGCACCCCAGCCCATCCCTATACATTTATTTTCCCCCAAGGGGATTTACACGCACCCACAGCCCATCCCTGTACATTTATTTTCCCCAAAGGGTTTTACACGCACCCACAGCCCATCCCTATACATTTATTTCCCCCCAGGGGGGATTTACACGCACCCACAGCCCGTCCCTATACATTTATTTCCCCCAAAGGGTTTTACACGCACCCACAGCCCGTCCCTATACATTTATTTTCCCCCAGAGGATTTACACCCACAGCCCGTCCCTATACATTTATTTTCCCCAGAGAGTTTTACACGCACGCACGGCGGGGCTGGGGGGGTTTGAGCCCCTGAAGAGGTCGGAGCCGCTCGCTGCCCCCTCGGGCCGATGCCCCGCGGATTTTTGGGCGATGCAGAATTGGGGAGGCGGCGCTGGGACTTTCCAGCCTCTTGACAGGAGGCGTTTCCATCAAGCGCAGCCCTCCCCCGCACGCCCCAGAGGGTTGGGCACGCTTCCCTTCTCCCTCCCGTTCAAAAATGAACACTTTGAAAGCCGTGGGGGAGTTGGAATTCACGGGAGACGAGGGCAAAAAGAGGAGCCAGCAGCGCTGGGAGGGGACAGGAGTCCGAAGAGGGGTCGGAGCTGTCCCCTTCCCTGGTTCAGCCCCGTCCCTGGTGACCTGCAGGGACGCTGAGGGGTTTGCTGGGCCACCGAGCGCCGTCACTGCGGAGATTCCCACCCGAGAACGGCGCGGACCGAGCGGGGCCGGGGTCTGAGGGGGTTTGGCTGGGTCAGAGCCGGCGGCTTGGGAAGGGTAAAAGGGGGGAAAAATAAATGTAAATGATGCTGAGAGTGCGGGGAGTGAAAGGGGGCGTGTCCCGTGGGCAGGTGTGGGTGCACAGCTGGAGAGGGGGAGCACAGCTGGAGAGGGAGAGCACAGCTGGAGAGGGGGAGCACAGCTGGAGAGGGAGAGCACAGCTGGAGAGGGGGAGCACAGCTGGGGAGAGAGCACAGCTGGAGAGGGAGAGCACAGCTGGAGAGAGGGAGAGCACAGCTGGAGAGGGAGAGCGCAGCTGGAGAGGGAGAGCACAGCTGGAGAGGGAGAGAGCAGCTGGAGAGGGAGAGAGCAGCTGGAGTGAGGGAGCACAGCTGGAGAGGGAGCACAGCTGGAGAGGGAGAGCGCAGCTGGAGAGGGAGAGAGCAGCTGGAGTGAGGGAGCACAGCTGGAGAGGGAGCACAGCTGGAGAGGGAGCACAGCTGGAGAGGGAGAGCGCAGCTGGAGAGGGAGAGAGCAGCTGGAGTGAGGGAGCACAGCTGGAGAGGGAGCACAGCTGGAGAGAGAGCACAGCTGGAGGGGGGAGCACAGCTGGAGAGAGGGAGTGCAGCTGGAGAGGGAGAGCACAGCTGGAGAAGGAGAGCACAGCTGGAGAGCACGGCTGGAGAGGAGGAGCACAGCTGGAGAGGGAGCGCAGCTGGAGAGGGAGAGCACAGCTGGAGAGGGAGAGCACAGCTGGAGAGCACAGCTGGAGAGGGGGAGCACAGCTGGAGAGGGGAGCACAGCTGGAGAGGGGGAGCACAGCTGGAGAAGGAGAGCACAGCTGGAGAGAGAGCACAGCTGGAGAGCACAGCTGGAGAGAGGGAGAGCACAGCTGGAGAGGGGAGCACAGCTGGAGAGCACAGCTGGAGGGCACTGGGAGCCCGGGGGTGACACGGCCGGAGGTGACAAAACCCCGGCATTAAACTGAAAGGCCTTGGAGAGCGAGTCCGAGCCGTGACCTGAACGCGAGGGGTGTGGCTGACCTGGGGTGATGTCACCGCACAGCCCGGCTGTCCCCAGAGCCCCCGAATTTGATTAGCCCGATCAATTAGCTCAATTAGCGAGCGCAGAGAGCCAGGGGAGGCTCCAGCGTGTCCCGGTCGCTCTGTGCCCGCAGCAAAGGAGCCTCTCACGGATCCTCAGCCGGCACCAGGGCGGTGGCGGCGGCACGAGCCCCGTGTCCCCTCCCCGAGCAGCTCCGTGACCCTTCCAGAGGCTTCCAGCTCCCCCTGGATCGGGGAATCCCGCAATGGTCACGGTGGAGAGCAGCTCCTGGGAGCGTGGGGGGTCCTGGGGGGCTGATCCCGACAAACAGCGCGGGCAGAACCCCGGGATGGGGGAAAACACGTGGATTCACCCACTCGGGCTTGTGCGGAGCGAGGGGGGGAAAAAATGAATGGCATCTCATCAGCGCAGTCATGCCTACCCCGCACGTGGGAGCGCCGCTCTGCCCTGCCTCCTTCCCCCCGGAATTCAGGCTTATCTCCCTCAATCTTATCTCCCTCCGCCTTTGAAGCTTTCCCCCCTTCCCCGCCGCAGCGGCGGCAGTTTTCCCCGCGCCTTCCCGAGCAGGTTTCCCCGGCAGGAGCCGCGGTTTCCTGGCGGCCCCGCGGTGCTGCTCCGCTCCCTGCCGATCCTGTTCTTCCCCCCCTCTGGAATGCCAGCGCTTCCTTCTTCCCCGCGAGCTCTCGCCCCCGCCTTTTTTTTCCCTCCTGGATTATTATTCATCCTCGCCGTGCAGATGCTCCCACACATTCGGGTGTTTGTTGGGAGATGCTGGGATAGCGCGGAGCAGCTGCCCGAGCCTTCCTCCTCCCCTCGAGCGCTGCCAGGCGCTGTGGCCCTGTCCCACCCGGCCATCTGCGCCTTGGGGACACCGGGAATGCGGCCCTGGAGGGGGAAAACTGGGAATTTCCATGGTGGAAAGCGCTACCTGGAGCATCTGAGTTGGGCTTTTAGTGCAGAGCCATCTGGAGCTTGAGCTGGGCCTGGGAGCTGCACCAAACCCAGACTGAGCCTCCAGGACCCCCAAACGCTGCTGAACCCCCTGGGCTGAGGTGACCAAGCTGCCCTGGGCTGTGTGAGAGCATCTGCCCGGCTCAGCTCCAGCTCCTGCTGCTCTCCCTGTGCCCAGCTGGGGCCAGGTGCCCCAAATCCTGCACTTTCAGCCCTCCAAACCCAGCTCTTATTGCTCTCCAAACCCTGCTGGGTTTACTCCCCAAACCCTGCTCTCTTTGCTCTCCAAACCCTGCTGCTTTTACTCTCCAAACCCTGCTGATTTTACTCTCCAAAGCCTGCTCCTTTTGCTCCCAAAACCCTGCTGGTTTTACTCTCCAAATCCTGCCCTTTTTTCTCCCTAAACCCTGCTCCTTTTGCCCTCCAAATTCTGCTTTTAGCCCTCCAAACCCTGCTGGTTTTGCCCTCCAAACCCTGCTGGTTTTACTCTCCAGCTCTGCTCTTTTTACTCTCCAAATCCTGCCCTTTTTGCTCCCTAAACCCTGCTCCTTTTGCCCTCCAAATTCTGCTTTTAGCCCTTCAAACCCTGCTGGTTTTACTCTCCAAACCTTCCTGCTTTTACTCCCCAAACCCTGCTTCTTTTACTCCCCAAACCCTGCTGCTTTTACTCCCCAAACCCTGCTGCTTTTACTCCCCAAATCCTGCCCTTTTTTCTCCCTAAAACCTGTTCCTTTTGCCCTCCAAATTCTGCTTTTAGCCCTCCAAACCCTGCTGGTTTTACTCTCCAAACCCTGCTGGTTTTACTCTCCAAACCTTCCTGCTTTTACTCCCCAAACCCTGCTGCTTTTACTCCCCAAACCCTGCTGCTTTTACTCCCCAAACCCTGTTGATTTTACTCCCCAAACCCTGCTGGTTTTGCCCTCCAAACCCTGCTGGGTTTACTCCCCAAACCCTGCTGCTCTTACTCCCCAAACCCTGCTGCTTTTACTCCCCAAACCCTGCTCTTTTTGCTCCCCAAACCCTGTTAATTTTACTCCCCAAACCCTGCTGCTCTTACTCCCCAAACCCTGCTGCTTTTACTCCCCAAACCCTGCTCTTTTTGCTCCCCAAACCCTGTTAATTTTACTCCCCAAACCCTGCTGCTTTTACTCCCCTTTTACTCTTTTTGCTCCCCAAACCAACAGCAGCACCCATCGCCTGGCGAGCCCCGGGCTCAGCCCACCTCGCCCCCAGCCCGTGCCCGAGCCCCTCCCGGCGCTGCTGGGGCTGAATTCAGCCCCTGCCCGGGCAGGCGCCGGCCTCGCGGTGCTCCTTTGTGCCTCGGGGCCCCACAACAAGGATTTCATTCACTGCCACCCATTGTCCCCGCTCATTCAGCGACATCCACCGCGCTGGTTTTGATCGCGGGCCGGCACAAAGCGCTCTCCGCGTGTTCCGCCCCGATTTGCCATGAGCGAGGGGAGGGGGGACACTCGTCGGGAAGAATAACCCGCCTCGGCGACACGTTCCAGCCACTCGAGTGGCCCGGGAGTCCATCACACTTGGTGTTCTGTCAATGAACACCGGGAGAATTCGCTCGTTAAGGGGAGGCTGTGCCAGGGGCTGGGTGGGCTCCGTGCCAGGGTGGCTCTGCCGCTGTCCCCTGGCAGCTGGGCACCCCCCGCTGCAGGCCTGAGGGCGGGGGTGCGATTGCTCAATAGCAAAAAAAAAGGAAAAAAAAATAAAATAAGGAAAAAAAAAAAAAGGGGGGGGGGGAGGAAAAAAAAAGGGGGAAAGGGGAAAAAATGGGGGAAAAAGGCAATCTACATCACACCAGTTCTCAGGTCAGGGTCACTTAGAAGGACAAAAATCGCAAAAATCGCGGCTGGATTCAGCAGCAGCTTTGGGAAGGGCTCAGCGGACACCCGAGGAGGGGCCGAGGCGCGGGTCCCGCCCGGGATGTGCCCACAAGCCGGCCGGACGAGCAGGGTGGGACCATCCCCGGCGGGACGTGGGCGGCTCCGAGCGGCGCTCGGGGCAGAGCAGGGGGGGTTGGGGCAGAGCAGGGGGGGTTTCTGCGGTTCCCGCTGATTCACAGCCAGCACCGGCTCCGGGGCCGCCACCCCACCCTCCCCGGGCACAGCGGGGCAGGCTCCCGGCCCTGCTCAACGATTGCTCAACGCGCAGAAAATCGCTGGCAGCAGCGCCCCGTGACTTCCCGCGGCTCCTGTTCGCTCTCTGCAGCCTCAGCCCGGCAAATCCCCGGCCTAGCGAGGGGATCTGCGCCTTTCCTCTCTGCCCCCGAGGTGACACAAACCCCGAGAGGCCCCAGCAGTGCCAGAATCCCCTGGGATCCTGCAGGGGAAAGCCGGGCTGGGGACAGCGCTGGGGAACGGGGCGGGAGAAGGTTCTGCCCCAAAAGGGCGCTGGGCACGGCCCCGGGGCTGCCAGAGCGGCAGGGATGGGATTGCTGCGGGTCTGTGCAGGGCTGGCACTCGGATCCCCGTTTGGAATTAACTGGGATGCCAGCAGAGGGTGATGATGAGGGACTGAACGCCTTCACCCCCTCCCTCCCTCCTGCCAGCCCTGGAACGGGTTTGTGAACGGCGTCCCCAAAAGTCACTCTGGGAATCTGCTGCTCCCAGGCCAGCCCTGAGGGTGTGCCCTGAGCCAGGGGGGATTCCTGGAGGCCAAACTCCCAGTTCTCCCCACATGGCTGCGGTTTGAGAGCTGCAGAGCCCGGAAAATCGGGACAGTCCGGGAGCTGGACACAGCCTGAGCCCCTGCTGCCAGCTGGGATGGAGGGATGGAGGGATGGATGGATGGATGGATGGATGGATGGATGGATGGGTGGATGGATGGATGGATGGATGGATGGATGGATGGATGGATGGATGGATGGATGGATGGATGGACGGATGGACGGATGGATGGATGCTCCCTCCTGGACTCAGGGCAGCCTGGGAACATCCCAGGAGCTTGGGGATCCCTGCTCCTCCCACCTCAGCTCAGCCTCCAGCTCTCCCTGCACCCAGCTGGGGCCAGACTCCCCAAACCCTGCTCTTTTAGCCCTCCAAACCCTGCTATTTCTTATCCCCAAACCCTGCCCTTTTTACTCTCCAAACCCTGCTCTTTCTGCCCTCCACACCCTGCTCGTTCTTCTCTCCAAACCTTGCCTTTTTGCTCCCTAGACCCTGCTCCTTTTGCCCTCCAAATTCTGCTTTTTGCCCTCCAAACCCTGCTGGTTTTGCCCTCCAAACCCTGCCGGTTTTGCCCTCCAAACCCTGCTGGTTTTACTCCCCTAACCCTGCTGGTTTTGCCCTCCAAACCTTGCCTTTTTGCCCCCTGGACCCTGCTCCTTTTGCCCTCCAAATTCTGCTTTTTGCCCTCCAAACCCTGCTGGTTTTACTCCCAAAACCCTGCTGGTTTTGCCCTCCAAACCCTGCTATTTTTTTCTCTCCAAACCTTTCCTTTTTTGCTCCCTAAACCCCGCTCCTAAACCCAAATTCTGCTTTTGGGTCTCCAAACCTTTTACCCTTTCCATCCTCCCAACACCAACATTTGCGCCAACAGCCCCCAGCCCCGCCTGTAAGAGCAGAACCCGAATCCTCCCTCCCTCATTTTTGGGTGAAATCCACTCCAGCCCCCCTCCCGCTGGCAGCCCCGGCTCCACCACGTGCCAGCGCCTCCCGGTGCCACCCGGAGCTCCCCGGTTCCGTCCCCGCTGCTGTCGCCGGGCTCTGGGAGCTCGGTGATTCACAGAGCACCCACACGAGGCACATCAGTCACGCTGGGCTACAAAGGGAACGCGTGTGAGACACCGTTAAATATTCCTGGGGCGGAGAGAAAGATCCTTTCAGCTCCTGTAATTCCTCCCAGCATCTGGCTTTTCGCGCTAATGAGCGACTGAGACGGCAATTAGAGCCCTGCTAATTGGCAAGGCATTTGGTTTGGGGACACCTGAAGGGTGACAGTGGCACCGCGGCCAGCCTGGGGGATCCACCCTCGCTCCCTGGCGCCAAATTTGGGGACAATTCGGTCTCCCGGGGATGCTGTGGGGGGCACCTCGCTGGAGGTGCCATCCCCGCAGGTGAGGAGCGGCTCCTCCTGCCCGGCCGGGATAATTTGAGATATTTTGGGATATTTTGGGAGCCGTCTGGGGCTGGCAGGTGGTGCCGGGGTGGTGACAGCTGAGCCCGGCTTTCACTCGGGAGCCGCCAGGCCCCTGCTCACACTTCTCTTCCCGACCCTTCCCCGCACAATCTGCCGCGGTGGGAGCTGAAATTCCCGGCCCCAGGGGCTGCGGGGATGAATCCCTGAATTCCTGCCCGGGCAGCACCGGCCCCGGCGGGGCGGGGGTCCCGCAGCCTCCCCCGCACCGTGCCCGGGCTCTGCCTGCTGGGAGGGCTTTGTCTGTCCGGCTAAAAATAGCAGGAACTTGGTGTAACTCGGCATGAGCCCGAAATACTTCTCCTCCCAGCTTGCCGCGGCTCACGTGGCTTCACCCCTGAATTATGGATAAAACCGGGATGAGGGGCAGCAAACCCATCAGCCTCGGGGTGAAACGAGGTGGTGGCACCGAGGGCTCCTTCCACAAACCCAAAACCCGCAGGAAATACCTGGCCCGAGGCTTTTTGTGCTGCACGACTCCCCCGGGCACAGGAGGGGAGCAGCATCCTCACCATGTACAGGCAAAATTTAGCAGCGGTGCTCAGGCTGCCATGGAGACCGGGCTGTGTTTGCAATCCCCGCGCCTTTTATTGTCTCTCCCCCTCTCCCGAGCGGCTGAAAAGCAGCCAGGGCTGGCATTGCCTCGCTGGCATTGCCCCCCCCGGCACTGCCCCCCTGCTCCCGGTGGCCACAGCAGCCAGCCCACCCCTCCCTGGGTGCCCTCGCTGCTCCTTCCCCCCCTCTCAGGGCCACTTCGGGCACCTCCTGCCCTCTCTGGGGACCAATTTGGGCTTGCTGGGCTCAGGTGGGCACCATGAGGGGCACGGGGCCACCCTCTGCTGTCCCCTCCTCCCTGCACCCTGGGGACAGCCAGGAATGGGGGATAAGGGCTGGAATTGGGCTGGTTTGGGGATTTTTCCTCTAGCCAAGGGCTGGACACTGCCTGAGGAACAGGAGGGGGAGTCAGCAGCAGCTGAAAGCCCCAAACTCTGCCCCAGCCCAAGGCAAAACCTCTCCCAGGCAGGGCCTAAAGATCCTCCTCAAACTAAACCCGGTGCCAGGTCTAGGCTGGGCTTTGCTGTGGTTCCTCCTGCGCTGCCCTTCCCTGTCTGTGGTGCCAGCTACACCCAGCTTGTCTAAATTTGGGGATTTTAGTCCCTGCCTGGCGCTCAGAGCTGAGGAAAGGCAGCTCCTGCTCGTTGATGAGGAGCCAAGCTCGGTCCTCGCTGCGAGGAGCATCTGCTGCTGCTGTCTCCTCATCCCCAGCTCCTCTCCTGCTTCCCAGAGTGTCACATCCCATCCCAATGCTCCAGTGCAGCAGCAGAAGAGGGAGGGGGATAGAAAAAAAAAAGGCAAATTCGGTTCTCGCTTCCCATTTTCCTCTTCCTCTCTTTTCCAGACTTGGCCCGTGGTGAATTCCACCCCTTTAATGCCTGGCTGCCAAATAGAGCAGCTCTCCCAACAGGGAAATGTGCATCAAAGTTGCAGGGAATATTTAATTAACCTTTAAAGGAGCTCTTCCCTAAGTGGCTGGTGGAGATGTCAGTGAATTGTTCTGAAAATCGAGGGGGAGAAAAAGGGGCACTCAAAGATCCAAACGCTCCCGGATCCTGAGCTGGAATCTCTGATCCTGGCTGGGGCAAGGGGCCAAACCCACAGCCCTGCACCCAGGGGAGCTGGGGGAACTCGAGGGGGACACCCTGGGGTGGCAGCAGGGATTTTTGGGGAGGTTTTCTATCCCCAGGATCTCCCAGCTGCATCCTCTCCCTCTCCCAGGCCTCGGAGGATCCTCCCGAGGCAGAACTCAGGGCTGAGAAATGATAAAAACTCCCGTTCAGGCAGGAGCTGCATTCACTGAGGGGATAAACAGGAATATTTCAGCCCAGGGGGGAAGTCCTGGCTGTGAGGAAGAGGAGGAAGAGGAGGAAGGGCTGGCTGGGAACGCTGCAGGGGCTCCACATTTGCTGCTGCAAGAACCCCAGGGAGGATTTGGCTCCCCAAATCCAGGGAACAGCCACGCCTGGCCCCACTCAGGGCTTCCCACAACAAAAAATAAAGAAATCCTTAGGGCCTCCCTGCTCACAGGGGCTTCTCCCAGCCAGGGGAGCAGCACAAAATCCTGGCAGGCAGCAGGGACGGCCGTGGCTGGTGACCCACGTGCCGAATCTTTGTGCATTCCCTGCTATTTTTAACTAATCCCGAATGGAAACCCTGCCCGGGGCTGCTGCTCCTGGAAAAACCCCCCCGAGGGCAGCTGGCCAGCGAGGAACACCGAATAAATCAGGCAGGGGGTGGATTTGGGGCCTCCCGAGGGAGAGGGGATATTTATAAACACGCCAGGCAGTGCTCAGGGGGGACAGGAAAAATCCCCTCCAAATTTCCTGTCGGGGCTGAGCTTTCCCTGAGCGCTGCAGGATGGAGATCCCACAGCCACAGCCAGGCTGGGCTGCTCCAGGAGCAGTTTTAGGAGCAGTTTTAGGAGCAGTTTTAGCAGCAGGTTCTGCAGCAGGTTTTGCAGCAGCTCCAGGAATAGCTGCAGTGCTACTACGGATTCACACTTGGCCACGCAGCTCTGCCGGCGGCCCTGGGTGACTCTGTGTCCCGGGAAGGGCCCCTGGAGCTCGGCTCGGGCTCTCAGGGATTTCTGGGATGGTCCCAAGGATCAGATTCCCGCCCCAACCCCAGCCAGGCGCTGCTGCTCCGCGCTGCCCATCTCTGCATGCCGCGGATGCCTCACCTGAGCCTCACCTGAGCCTCACCTGGGCATGACTGGACCTGCCCGCTGCAGACTGAGCCTTTCCGCGAGAGGGAAGAGAGGGATTTGGGCCCGAGGAGAGAGCGAGGGGTGCAGAGGAGCCGGGACAGATCCCCGGGACAGATCCCAGGAGCATCCCCCGCTGCCCCTCCTGCCCTGCCCAGCCGGGCACGGCACCGCAGCCCTGGCAGCCCCCGCGGCCGGGGGGCTCTGCGGGGGCTCCGCGGGGGCTCGGGGCTGCTCCGGAGCTCTCATTTCGCTGCCTGAGCCTCGCCTGCCTTCGCCTCCCCCCTCGGCAGCGCTGCCTGCCAGGAGCGGTGACTAACGGGTGGGAGGGATGCAGCGGCTCCGGCCCCGTCCAGCCGTGCCAGGGGGGCTCGCCCGGGGGTTCCGGGGCCGGGGAGTCCCGCAGCGGGAGCCGGGAGCATCCCCGGAGCCGCGATTGTGCGGCTGAGTGCGCTTTTGCAGCTGCCATTAATTGCCCCCAACGCTGACGGCGAGGATTTCGCACTTGCAGCTTTTTGTGCCGCTCATTAATGGGCCTGGTAATTAATGGCCCGAGCGGAGCCCCGGGAAAACCTGGCTGGGGGCGCAGGGGTGAGCCGGACACACGGAAAGGACAGAGTGGGACACTGGCAAAGCCTGGCTGGGGACACAGAGGTGAGCTGGGACACTCGGGGGACAGAGTGTGACACTGGCGTGGGAGGCTGGGCTGGCCAGGAATCCCTGGAAGGTAAATCACTGCCTGCTTGATGCTGGAGGGATTTTTTTTCTTTCCCTGCTCATGGAAGAGGAGCTCTGGGGAGGGTTTGGGCAGCCGTGGGCGCTCCTGTGGAAACCCACGGGCCTGCTCCCAAAAATGGGGCTGGCGCTGGTCCCTCCTGGCTGCCCGAGGCCCACGGGGGAGGAGAGGGTCACGGGCCCCACTGTGAGCACAGGACACGACAGAAACCCCTCGGGCACTGCTGGTGCCACGGGGGGGTGGTGGCAGGAGGGGACAGCAGGAAAGCAAGCCCAGCTCCCCGGGATGCACGGCGGGGACGCAGCTGAGCCACCCCTGCAGCGGGACCGAGGGGTGGGAGCGCATCCCTGGGGAGGGGGAATCAGCACCGGGGCTCCCACACGACCCCGCGAGGGTGGGACCCTCCTGCCACACCCGGGGGAGGGAAACTGTCCCCTGAAGCAGGAGGGAGAGCCCAGGTCCCTCCGGAGGCGTCACAGAGCAAACACGGCTCGGGTGGCTCAGCAGGGACGGGAATGTCGCCTGCCAGGACGGGAATGTCGCCTGCCAGGACCTGCGCTCGGTCTCCCCAGGGAGTGAGCGGATGCGTCCCCGAGGCCTCGGTGTCACCGGGTGAGCGGTGACAGCCCGGCCGTGGCAGCGCTCCAGCGCCGCTTTTCCAGGCGAGATTAATCCCCGGCTTTCCAGGAGCTGCGCTGGCACCCGCGGGAGCTGCGCGGCCTCGGGGCGGCTCTGACCTCCCTCCCACGCCTTCCCCGGGCTGCAGAGCCCCAGGAGGGGCCGGAGCCCCGGCACGGCGCTGCCGCATCCATCCAGGTGCGGTTGGCATTTCCCGCAGGGGTCCCCCCGCTCCTTCCTCCCCTCCCACGCGCCCGGCGCTGCCCGCGCAGCTCCAGCGGCGAAGAATTCCTGCAGGAGCAGGCAGCCCCTCGCCGGGATGGCTCCGAGCTGATGACAGCAAACCAAAGGCATCCATCCGCTCCTTCCCTTCCTTCCCCTCCTTCCCGGGCACTCCGGGGCTCTGTAACCTGAGGCAGCCCGCACCGAGGTGCTGAACAGGCAGAATTTTCTCGCTGCCGTGTGAAAAGAAGTTTTCCAGACTTCAGAGGGAAGCGAGAAGCCAGAGCTGAGCCCCGGGGGAGCCGCGGGCGGCTCCGAGCGGCCGGAGGGATGGGAGCCGGCAACGGGGGCGAGTCCAGCCGCTCTGCCGGGCCGATCCCGACTCTCTGTGACCGAGCCCGAGCCCTGTCCCCGAGCCCCGAGCCCTGTCCCCACGGTGCCCGACCGGGAGAAGGCCGGTGCGGGGCATCCCCGGGGCCGCCGTGCCCGGCGGGGGGGTCACCCCAAAGCCATCGCACTGCGGGGAGCCCGGACCGCACATCTCAGCCCCTCCGAGTCCCCTCGGTGTCCCGACAGTGTCCCCGCAGCTCCCCGGCCAACGTCCCCCGGTGCCGCCAGCGCTTCCCCCGCGCGTCCCCTCCGTGGCCCTGCCCGGAGCCCCCCGGGCGCGGCCCCCCGGTGTCCCCCCGTGCCCACCTCGGGTGGCCGCTGGCTCCTCGGCGCGGCGCGGGGCTCCGCGGGGCTCCCGGAGCCGGCCCGGCCGCAGCATCCCCGGCGCGGCGGCGGAGGAGGAGCCTGGACCCCGCGCCCGCGCACCGAGCCCGCCCCGGCGCAGCCCCCGGCTTTGTGCGCCGGCCCCCGGCCCCTCCTCCGCGCCCCCGGCCCCTCCTCCGGCCCCGGGCCCGCGCTGGGGCAGGAGCGGCGTTTTCTGCTCGGATGCTGAGCGAGAAGGGAGAGGGGCCCGCGGGTGGATCCGGGCTCGCCGGCGCCTCGGGAAGCGCTGCGGGAACGGAGCCCGGGGGAGCAGCCAGGAGCCCGCCCGGCCGGGAAAGGTCCGGGCTGAAGTTCCTGTTCTGCTGGATTCGGAGCGAGGACTTTGAGCTCTAAAATCCCGGCCTGGGCTGTGCCCGGCTCACGCCGCAGCCGCTCCCGCTGGCACCAGCAGGGACACGATCCCCGCGCCTCCGACCACCGGCAACCCGCTCGGGGGGCTGGAACTGCTGGGCCAGGGGGGATCTGACCCCTCCTGGGCTCGCCGGAGTGCGAGGGACGCTCTAAGGAAACCCCGAAGGTCTCTGCTAAATCCACTCAGGTGGGCCCCGGTTGTGCGTGGCCGCAGGTGAGCTCTGTCCTGCTCCTGATTTTCCAGCTCCGTGTCCTTCCCGTTGCTCGCAGGCAGCCTGGAACCGGGCTGGAGGTGCAGCGACGTTGTCACGTCCCTTCCGTCCCTGCCCACCGGCCCCTGGGGGGGGTTCGCCTCCTCCCCCTCACCTGGGGAGCCGCTCCCTGCCCGGATTTTCCTGCCCGGAGTTTTCCTGCCCGCGGTTTTCCACCTGCCCCGCGCGGGGCCGGGGCGCTGACGCAGCGCTCAGGAATCCCCGGGCAGCTGGAGCCACATCTGGGCTTGTCCCGGGCACGGAGCGGCCCGGTCCGGTATGTGGGGAGGGGGGATCGCCCGAGCCAGCACAGGATCCCACTCTGGAATAGGATCCCCGGTTCCAGCCCAGGATCCCCGGTTCCAGCCCAGGATCCCCAATTCCAGCACAGGATCCCCAATTCCAGCACAGGATCCCACTCTGGAATAGGATCCTCGGTTCCAGCACAGGATCTCCCAGTCCAGAATAGGATCCTGCTCCAGCCCAGGATCCCCAATTCCAGCCCAGGATCCCCAATTCCAGCCCAGAATCCCCCATTCCAGCCCAGGATCCCCAATTCCAGCCCAGGATCCCCAATTCCAGCCCAGAATCCCCATTCAGTCTCACATGGGGTGCTGGGTGCCCAGGTGACTTTGACTTGGGATCTTCCTGTCCCACGGGATTGGGATCATCGTGTCCCATGGGATTGGGATCGTCGTGTCCAATGGGACTGGGATCATCGTGTCCCACGGGATTGGGATCGTTGTGTCCCATGGGATTGGGATCATCCTGTCCCGTGGGAGTGGGATTGTTGTGTCCCATGGGGTTGGGATGGTTGTGTCCCACAGGATTGGGATCATTGTGTCCCGTGGGAATGGGATCGTTGTGTCCCAGGGGATTGGGATCATTGTGTCCCGTGGGATTGGGATCATCGTGTCCCACGGGATTGGGATCGTTGTGTCCCATGGGATTGGGATCATCCTGTCCTGTGGGACTGGGATGGTGTCCCTTGGGAATGGGATCATTGTGTCCCGTGGGGTTGGGATTGGTGTCCCACAGGGTTGGGATGGTGTCCCACGGATGGATCTCCATCCTCTGGCACGACCCGAGGATCTCAGCCGCGGGATTTGCTCCGTTCCCCGGTGGGAGCCGGGCCAGCACCCCAGGAGCGGGCGGGAGGCGTGACCCCAATCCCGGCCCTGCCCTCCCGGGTTTGACGGGGGCGGGAACGGGAGCGGGGCTGGCATTGATGGGATTTAGGGGATTTATGGGATTTACGTGATTTATGGCGCTGCTGCTCAGCAGACGAGATCCACCCCCTGCCTCCTCTTGACGCCGTTTCCTGGCAGCTCCCACAGCCCCGCGAGCAGCGGCTGGAATCCGATACTCTGGGAGCTGTGAAGTGAAGGGAGGAAGGAGAAGAGGAGAGGGAGAGGGGAGAGGGGAGGAAGAGAGAGAGAAGGAGGAAAATGAGAAAGGAGGAGGGAGAAGAGAAGGAGGAGGAGGAGGAGAAGAAAGGAGGAGGAGAAGAAAGGAGGAGGAGAAGAGAGAGGGGGAGGAGAAGGAGAAGAAGGAAGGAGGAGGAGAAGGAGGGAGAAGAGAGAGGGGGAGGAGGAGGAGATGAAGGAAGAGGAGGAGGAGGGGACAGAAGAGAAGGAGGAGGAGGAAGAGAAGGAGAAGAAGGAAGAGGAGGAGGACAGGGGAGAAGGGGAGGAAGAGAGAGAAGGAGAAGGAGGAAAAGGAGAAAGAAGGAGGAGAGAGAGAAGGAGAAGGAGGTGAAGAAAGAAGAGGAGAGGGAGAGGGGAGGAAGAGAGAGAGAAGGAGGAAAATGAGAAAGGAGGAGGGGGAAGAGAAGGAGAAGGAGGAGGAGGAGAAGAAGGAAGGAGGAGGAGAAGGAGGGAGAAGAGAGAGGGGGAGGAGGGGGGGAAAGAAGAGAAGGAGGAGGAGGAAGAGAAGAAAGAAGAGGAGGAGGACAGGGGAGAAGGGGAGGAAGAGAGCGAAGGAGAAGGAGGAAAAGGAGAAAGAAGGAGGAGGAAGAGAAGAAGGAGGTGAAGAAAGAAGAGGAGAGGGGGAGGGAGGAGGATGAGAAGGAAGAGGGAGAAATAGAAGTAGAAACAGGAGGACGAGGAGAAGGAGAGGAAGGAGAAAGCGAATTCACGTGAGCACAGAGAGGGTTTAGCAGGATTCCAAGAGGGAAAAGGCCCAGGAAAGCGGTGATGATTCATTTTCAGCCAGCTCGGTGTTTCTACAGCAAACCACAAACAGGAGGGATCTGCTCCAGCTAGGCCGGCGGCCGGAGCTCCCAGGAATCCTCCGGGCTGGGGGCTGGGATCCTCCTGAGCTCTGGGCTGGGGGCTCAGCAACTCCACCACCATGGGGGGTCGGGGGAGAAGAGCCCCACGGTGTCCCCAGGCTGTCCCCAGGCTGTCCCCGGGCTGTCCCAGGGACGGGTTCGACTCCTCCTGGGCTGGAACTCCTGGAGAATCCTTGCTGAGGGGAGGGATTCCCGTGATTTGGAGAAGTTTAGGATATTTCCTTGCCTTCCTGTTGAAGTTAGGAGAGTGTTCCCCATCCCATCCCACCCCATCCTATCTCAATCCCATCCCACCCCATGGATCCTATCCATCCCAACCCATCAATCCCATCCCATTCCTCCTGCTCTCCCATCTCTCCTGCTCTTCATCTCTTCTCTCCTGCCCTCCATCCTTTCTTTCCTGCTCTCCATCCCATCCTCTCCAACCTGCTCTCCCTCTTTCTGGCTCTCCATCCCTTCCCTCTGCTCTTCCATCCCTGCTGCTCTCCTTTCCCTCCTGCTCTCCATCCCATCCCATGGATCCCATCCCATGGATCCCATCCCATCCCATCCCATCAATCTCATCCCATTTCATTGATCCCATCCCATCGATCCCATCTCATCCCATCAATCCCATCCCATCCCATCCCATCCCATCCCATCCCATCCCATCCCATCCCATCCCATCAATCCCATCCCATCTCATCAATCCCATCCCATCAATCCCATCCCATCAATCCCATCAATCCCATCAATCCCATCAATCCCATCAATCCCATCAATCCCATCCCATCCCATCCCATCCCATCCCATCCCATCCCATCCCATCCCATCAATCCCATCCCATGGATCCCATCAATCCCATCCCATCCCATGGATCCCATCCCATCCCAGCCGTGTCAGGACTCGCCCCGGCTGCCGCCGCCTCCCCCGCCGTGTTGCTTCACCTGCCGAGTCACCTGGCAGCCTTCCCAGGGCAGGGAGCTCCGGAGAGGAACTGGAAAGGATCCCAGTGGAGTTTGGGCTCTTGAGGAGCGTGGGGTGAAGGCCAGGTCCTGAAATTCCTCCCTGAATCCACCTGGATTTCCCCGTGGTGGCACCTGAGCTGTTGTGAAAATCCCCCCGTTAAAACATTCCACGTTTTGAGTTTAAAAATTCCTCCGGCAAAACCCAACCACACAAACAAAACAAAACAAAAAAAATTCACAATAATCCACTTTTTGTCCTTTGGCTGCAAAGGGGGTGGGTGAGCCTCGGGTGATTTGTTTCCCCCTGCAGGGAATTTGGGCAGGGAAAAGTTCCAGGGCCTGACTCAGGTTTGGCAGCCCCGGGAGTGGCTCAGGTGGGCAGTGAGTCCCTCCCTCTTCCCTCCCACCGCTCCTTTCCTCCCTGGAATCACCCTGGACGCAGCCCTAAGTGGATTTGCATGGCTACATGGAATAAAATCCCTTAAATTTCACTACAAAGGAAAAGCAGAAATGACAAAGACAGGATTTTTTCCCCCCCTCCCCTTTTTTTTCCCCATTTTTTTCCTACTCCCAGATTATTTACAAATCCCTTGAAATTGGATAGAACTCGGTTCACACTCGTTGGCTGCTCGGGGAGGGAATTACAAGATAATCAGATCAGTGATAAAAGCAAGGAGGAGGTGTGTATTTAATGACTTTTTCCCCCACAGAGCCACGAGGGAGGATTGGAGGAGTGAGGGAAAGGGAAACAAAACCTCCAAAGGCTCCACGGGGCTGGAGGGCTCCCATGGCACCTGGGACTGGCAGGGAAAGGAATTCTGCCTTGGTTTTCCCAGCTGGATTTTGAACAGATCCAAGCAGGGGGTGTGGGGTGTCCCAGCTCTCTGGGTTTGGAGGATGGGGTTTGCTTCCCAAAACCACGGGGACGGGAATTTCCCTTCCAAAGGGGGAGAAAGCGGCTGTGGGGCTGATCCAAAACCTGATCCCAAAGGGTGATCCCAAAGGCTGATCCCAAAGGCTGATCCCAAAGGCTGATCCCAAAGGGTGATCCCAAAACCTGATCCCAAAGGTGATCCCAAAAGTTGATCCCACAGCCTGATCCAACAGCCTGATCCCAAAGGCTGATCCAAAAACCTGATCCAAAACCTGATACCAAAGGCTGAGACCAAGGAGTGATCCCAAAACCTGAGCCCAAGCCTGAGTCCAAAGGCTGATCCTAAAGTTTGATCTCACAGCGTGATCCCAAAGCCTGAGCTCAAGGCCTGGTCCCAAAGCCTGGTCCCAAAGCCTGAGCTCAAGGCCTGATCCTAAAGCCTGGTCCCAAATCCTGAGCCTTCCCGGAGGTGTCAGAGCAGGGATTTGGGACTTCAGGACTGGGATTTGGCTTTGGGATTGCTGAGGGCTCAGCTTTGGGCTCAGCTTTGGGCTCAGCTTTGGGGCTGGGAATATTCATGAGCTCATCCCCAGCTGCTGTCCCGGGATTTTGTCCCCGTTGTGCCACACAAAGGGATTTCCAGCCAGGCCCGGGGATAATTCTGATCATTCTTGTTCTGGTCGGGGTGGAGGAAGGAATCCATCCCAAAATCCATCCCAAAATCCACCCCAATCCACCCCAATTCATCCCAATCCACCCCAATCCACCCCACTCCACCCCACTCCACCCCACTCCACCCCACTCCATCCCACTCCATCCCAATCCACCCCAATCCACCCCAATCCACCCCAATCCATCCCCATCCACCCCAATCCACCCCAATCCACCCCACTCCACCCCAATCCATCCCCATCCACCCCAATAATCCCACTCCAGGGGCTCTGCAGCAGGAATTTTCCCTCCTTTTCAGAAGAAAACTTTTCTCTCCTTTTCCTTCTCAGCCTTTTCCTCCTCCCCTCCCCTCATCACTCACCACTTACGCAATCCTTATCTCCATTCTGCCGAGCCTGCCCGGCTCTGCCTGCCCGGATTCACCCGGGACAGCCCAGCCCCTTCTCCCGCTGCTTTCCAGGGAAAAAAACCAGCAGGAACAGGGCCTGGATTTCCCCGTGGGTGCTCAGCGTTTCTGCTCCGTTGGCCTCCAGATCCAAATCCTCCTCAATAATTCAGCGCTCCGGGATTGAATAATTCATCCTGGAGCTGGAGGGGGGAGATGTGCCCGCAGCGCCTTGGGGCAGCGGGAGGCGGCTCTGGAGTTTGGAGCAGCCCTTCCCACCCCACTTCAGGATTCCCGGCCTTCTCCATGCTGGATGAAATCCTTTTTCCGCTGGGAATGAGGATTTACCCCAGCTCCGACACAGGATGCTGGAATTGGGTTAAAATGTCCCACGGGGGTGATTTGAAGCAGGAACATCCCGAGTTTGGGGTTTGTTCATTTCCCTCACCCGGCTGTGAAAAACCCTTTTCGCTGCTCTGCTGCAAACTCGAAGCCCTTAAAGTGACTTAAATCACTCCTAAAGAGGAGCAGTAATTCCGGGATTTATTGAGCCCGGGGCTGCGTAAACACGGCTTTGAGGCGGGCTCGCTAAATCAGAGCAGATTTTCCTCTCTGCTGATTCTCCAGGGCCCTTTAAGCCGGATTCAGGTTGATTTAAGCCCAGCCTGGGCCGGGGGAGGCAGGAGAGCTGAAATTCCCATCCCTGGGGAAGCAGGGATGCTCCAGGATTTCCCAGCCCGGCCCAGTCCCAGCGCGCACCTGCGCCTGGATTAAACAAACCCGGACTCGGCTGCAGGGCGCGCCTCGCCCGCCAGAGGCTGCTGGTGCCGTTTGGAACCGTCCGGAATTCCAGCTCCATCCTCTCCCGAATTCCAGCCCCATCCTCTCCCGAATTCCAGCCCCATCCTCTCCCGAATTCCAGCTCCATCCTCTCCCGAATTCCAGCTCCATCCTCTCCCGAATTCCAGCTCCATCCTCTCCCGAATTCCAGCCTCATCCTCTCCTGAATTCCAGCCCCATCCTCTCCTGAATTCCAGCCCCATCCTCTCCTGAATTCCAGCTCCATCCTCTCCCGAATTCCAGCCCCATCCTCTCCCGAATTCCAGCCTCATCCTCTCCTGAATTCCAGCCTCATCCTCTCCTGAATTCCAGCTCCATCCTCTCCTGAATTCCAGCCCCATCCTCTCCTGAATTCCAGCTCCATCCTCTCCCGAATTCCAGCCCTGTCATCTCCCGAATTCCAGCCTCATCCTCTCCCGAATTCCAGGATCTCCCTGATCCCTTTCCAGGATCCCTTTGACCCCAGGATCTCCCTGATCCCTTTCCAGGATCCCTCAATCCCTTTCCAGGATCCCTTTGACCCCAGAATCCCCCAATTCCTTTCCAGGATCCCCAAATCCCTTTCCAGAGTCCCCCGATCCCTTTCCAGGATCCCTTTGACCCCAGGATCCCCCGATCCCTTTCCAGGATCCCCCAATCCCTTTCCAGGATCCTCCAATCCCTCTCCAGGATCCTCCAATCCCTTTCCAGGATCCCTTTGATCCCAGAATCCCCCAATCCTTTTCCAGCATCCCTTTGATCCCAGGATCCTCCAATCCCTTTCCAGGATCCTCCAATGCCTTTCCAGGATCCCTTTGATCCCAGGATCCCCTGATCCCTTTCCAGGATCCTCCAGTCCCTTTCCAGGATCCCTTTCCAGGATCCCTTTGATCCCAGGATCCCCCAATCCCTTTCCAGGATCCCTTTGATCCCTCTCCAGGGCAGGTTTGGAGCAGTGCCCTCAGCAGTGTCCCCTGCTGTCCCTTCCCAGCCTCAGGCTCCCCAGACAGTGTCCTGGGACCCCTCTGCTCCTTCCATGGGAATTTTGACCCCTCATCCTTTTTTGGGAGCAATCCTGGAGGGGTTTGGTGGCCACAGCCCAGATTTGGGGTTTTGTGGCTTTGCCACTGCCCGAGTGAGACCCCAGTTTGGGATTTTGTGGCTCTGCCGCCCCTCGTCCTCTTTTGGCAGCAAACCCAGAGGGGTTTGGTGACCACGGCCCAAATTTGGGGTTTTGTGGCTTCCCCCCTTCCTGGGAAGATCCCAAACCAACCCCCAAACCCCACCGGGGCACGGTGGGGGAATTCTGAGCCCCCCCAGGGAAAACCCCTGGAATTCCCCGGGTCGGGGCTCACCATGGCAACCACGGATGGGCACCGGGCACACCCCGAACGGGAGCCCGGAGAATTCCCAGCCGCATTCCCGGCGGGATCGGGGCTGCTTTGATGCTGTGTCTGCCAGGTAGGGCCCGGGCAGGCCGGGCTGTAATTAGCGGGCTGTAATTAGCGGGCTGTAATTAGCGGGCTGTGATTGAGGCATTGCCATAGTTACTGTCTGCTCCCGGGGCTCGGTTCCCCTGCCCATGGAAGTTCAGAGCTGGGAATCGCTGGATTCATCCTGGAGGGATTTATCCTGGAGGGATTCATCCCAGAGGAATTCATCCTGGTGGGATTCATCCAGGGATTCATCCAGGGATTCATCCTGGAGGGATTCATGCAGGGATTCATCCTGGAGGGATTCATCCTGATGGGAATTCATCCAGGGATTCATCCTGGAGGGATTCATCCAGGGTTCATCCTGGAGGGATTTATCCTGCCCAGGATTCATCCTGGTGGGATTCACCCTGGAAGGATTCATCCTGATGGGAATTCATCCTGGAGGGAATTCATCCAGGGATTCATCCAGGGGTTCATCCTGCCAGGGATTCATCCAGGGTTCATCCTGGAGGAATTCATCCTGCCAAGGATTCATCCAGGGATTCATCCTGATGGGAATTCATCCAGGGATTCATCCAGGGATTCATCCTGCCAGGGACTCATCCAGGGATTCACTCTGAAGGGATTCATCCTGGAAGGATTCATCCTGATGAGAATTCATCCAGGGATTCATCCAGGGATTCATCCTGATGAGAATTCATCCAGGGATTCATCCAGGGATTCATCCTGCCAGGGATTCATCCAGGGTTCATCCTGGAGGGATTCATCCTGGAGGGATTCATCCTGATGGGAATTCATCCAGGGATTCATCCAGGGATTTATCCTGGAGGGATTCATCCAGGGACTCATCCTGCCAGGGATTCACTCTGGAGGGATTCATCCTGGAAGGATTCATCCTGGTGGGATTTATCCTGTCAGGGATTCATCCAGGGTTCATCCTGGAGGGATTTATCCTGCCCAGGATTCACCCTGGAAGGATTCATCCTGATGGGAATTCATCCTGGAGGGA
Organism: Fringilla coelebs; assembly: GCF_963513975.1. Classification (NCBI taxonomy): domain Eukaryota; kingdom Metazoa; phylum Chordata; class Aves; order Passeriformes; family Fringillidae; genus Fringilla; species Fringilla coelebs. The sequence continues at coordinate 3,046,677 of NC_140052.1, forward strand.
TTCATCCAGGGATTCATCCTGCCAGGGACTCATCCAGGGATTCACTCTGGAGGAATTCATCCTGGAGGGATTCATCCTGATAGGAATTCATCCAGGGATTCATCCTGATGGGAATTCATCCAGGGATTCATCCAGGGATTTATCCTGGAGGGATTCATCCAGGGACTCATCCTGCCAGGGATTCATCCAGGGATTCATCCAGGGATTTATCCTGTCAGGGATTCATCCAGGGTTCATCTTGGAGGGATTTATCCTGCCCAGGATTCATCCTGGTGGGATTCACCCTGGCAGGATTCATCCTGATGGGAATTCATCCTGGAGGGATTCATCCAAGGATTCATCCTGCCAGGGACTCATCCAGGGATTCACTCTGGAGGGATTCATCCTGGAGGGATTCATCCTGATGGGAATTCATCCAAGGATTCATCCAGGGATTCATCCAGGGATTCATCCTGATGGGAATTCATCCAAGGATTCATCCTGCCAGGGATTCATCCAGGGATTCATCCTGGAGGAATTCATCCTGGAGGAATTCATCCTGATGGGAATTCATCCAGGGTTTCATCCAGGGATTCATCCTGGAGGGATTCATCCTGATGGGAATTCATCCAGGGATTCATCCAGGGATTTATCCTGGAGGGATTCATCCAGGGACTCATCCTGCCAGGGATTCACTCTGGAGGGATTCATCCTGGAAGGATTCATCCTGGTGGGATTTATCCTGTCAGGGATTCATCCAGGGTTCATCCTGGAGGGATTTATCCTGCCCAGGATTCACCCTGGAAGGATTCATCCTGATGGGAATTCATCCTGGAGGGATTCATCCAGGGATTCATCCTGCCAGGGACTCATCCAGGGATTCACTCTGGAGGGATTCATCCTGGAGGGATTCATCCTGATGGGAATTCATCCAGGGTTCATCCTGGAGGAATTCACCCTGGAGGGATTCATCCTGATGGGAATTCATCCAGGGATTCATCCAGGGATTTATCCTGGAGGGATTCATCCTGATGGGAATTCATCCAGGGTTCATCCTGGAGGAATTCATCCTGGAGGAATTCATCCTGGAGGGATTCATCCTGATGGGAATTCATCCAGGGATTCATCCAGGGATTCATCCTGGAGGGAATTCATCCTGCCAGGGACTCATCCAGGGAAGGGAGAAGGGAGAAGGGAGAAGGAAGAAGGAAGAAGGAAGAAGGAAGAAGGAAGAAGGAAGAAGGAAGAAGGAAGAAGGAAGAAGGAAGAAGGAAGGGATCCCAAGCCAAGCTGGGTTCAGGAGGAGCCGGGAATTTCCTGCCGGGAGATTTAGGGGATGTTTAACAGCCCTGCCCGTCCCCGGGGGTGTTTGTTGGCTTCTCCTTGGATAACTCAAGCTGTTCCCGAGGCTTTCCGTGCCATTAGCGCCCTCCGAGGATTAATTAGGGCTCGAGCCAGGGGTTTGTAAACCAGGCGTGGGTTTGTCCTGGGAAAACTTCTCCGAGGGCTCCTGGATAAAGGAGAGGGGGAAAACGGCATCAAAAAAAGAGGGGGAAAAACAGCATCGAAAAAAGAGGGGGAAAAACGGCTTCAAAAAAAGAGGGGAAAAACGGCACCAAAAAAAGAGGGGGGAAAATGGCATCAAAAAAAAGGGGGAAAAAGGGCTTCAAAAAAAGAGGGGGAAAAAGGGCATCGAAAAAAGAGGGGAAAAACGGCACCAAAAAAGAGGGGAAAAAACGACTTTACTGCAGGGGGAATGAGGGAGGAATTCCAGGCGGTGGCACCAGCAGGAGTCAGGATGGATGGATAAAGCCCACTCCATAAATTTCTCCTTTTGCTGAAATCCGTGGAAAAGCGGAATTGAGCACCCGGGCTCAGGTGGGGATTGGGCTGCGGCTGCTCCAAAAATCCCAAATAACTCCTGGGATTGGGGTGGGATCGGCGCTGCAGGGCCGGGGATTGCAGAGGCTCCGGGGGATTTGGGGATTTGGGGATTTGTGCCTCGGCTCCCACGGGAAGTGATTCCCGACGGGAACAGAGGCGGGTTCGGTCTCACCCTGGGGTTGTCACCCCAAAATCGGGAGGGTCTGTAAGGGCAGAGTGACCCCTGGGGGCCAGGGGGAAATGAGGCGGGGCTGTGGTCACACCTGGGGACAGCTGGGGACACACCTGGGACACACCTGGGGACACACCTGGGGATCTCTGGTGACACACGTGGGACACACCTGGGGACAGCTGGGAACACACTTGGGGACACACCTGGGACACACCTGGAAACAGCTGGGACACACTTGGGGATACACCCGGGGACACACCTGGGGACACCTGAGCACACCTGGTGACACCTGGGGACACACCTGGAGACAGGGACACCTGAGGACACACCTGGGGACATACCTGGGGACACCTGGTGGCACCTGGGGACACACCTGGAAACAGCTGGGGACACCTGAGGACACACCTGGGGACATACCTGGAGACACCTGAGGACACCTGAGCACACCTGGTGACACCTGGGGACACACCTGGAGACAGATAGGGACACCTGAGGACACACCAGGGGACACACCTGGGCACACCTGGGGACACCTGGTGACACAGCTGAGCACACTTGGTGATACACCTGGGGACACCTGGTGACACACCTGGGGACACCTGGTGACACACCTGGGCACATCTGGGGACACACCTGAGCACACCTGGGGACACGTGGGACACACATGGGAACACAGCTGGGGACACCTGGGGACAGCTCAGACACGCCTGGGCACACCTGAGCACACCAGGGGATACTGGGGGACAACTGAGGGCACCTGAGCACAGCTGAGGACACACCTGGGGACACACCTGGGCACACCTCAGCACAGGTACTGGGGGATAGCTGAGGGCACCTCAGCACACCTGGGGACACACCAGGGAACACAGCTGGGGATACCTGGTGACACCTGGGGACAGCTCAGACACACCTGGGCACACCTGAGCACACCAGGGGACACACCTGGACACACCAGGACACACACCTGAGGATACACCTGGGCACACCTGGGGACACCTGTGGACACCTGGGGACACACCTGAGGATACACCTGGGGACACCTGAGGATACACCTGGGGACACCTGGGCACACCTGGGGACACACCTGGGGACACACCTGGGGACACACCTGAGCACACCTGGTGACACACCTGAGCACACCTGGTGACACACCCGGACACACCCGGCGCCGTCTGTCACCGCTGCCCCTCCTGGCCCAGCACAGATCCGTGTCCCGCTGCTGGAAATCCGGGAATGTCCCCCTGGAATTCTGCCCCGCTGGGGGACGCCGGCCCTGCCGGCAGCGAGGAGCGTTCGGCGCTCAGAGTTTCCCACCCCATTTTCTCCCCTCACCTCCTGATCCCGCTCTCCCTTCGCGCCTCCCCTCTCCCGAAATTCCCGTGCAGAATCCACGAGCAGGGGATTACCGATTCCTCCTGCCTAGCACAAAGTTTTTTATTCCTTTATTTTTTTAAAACGAGGCTTTTATTCCTTTGCTGATAAATTAAACTCCAATTCTCACTCCTCGCCCTTGAATTCCCCCTTTTCACCTGAGGGGAATTTTCGCCGGAGGTGTTTAATGCCCCTCTAATCCCTGCGCTCCCAGGGGGGCACCAAAGCCGCTTTTCAAACCCATCAATCCGGCAGGATAAAGTGCACTTTTATTTTATTTTATTTTATTTTATTTTATTTTATTTTATTTTATTTTATTTTATTTTATTTTATTTTATTTTATTTTATTTTATTTTATTTTATTTTATTTTATTTTATTTTATTTTATTTTATTTTATTTTATTTTTCCTGCTGCCGTGAAAGTCCAAAAAAAAAAAACCCGCGGCCTTAATGTGATGCAATCGAGAGCAAATTTACGGAATGGTCCCACTTGTCCTGGGAAAGCAGCTGGAAAGGGAAGGGTTGGGATGGGGAGGGGCGTCCCAAGGGTGGGGAGGGCAGTGGGGGTAACCCAGGTGGGTTTGGGGTCACCCAGATGGGTTTGGGATCATCCAGGTGGATTTAGGGTCACCCAGGTGGGTTTGGGATCAACCAGGTGGGTTTGGGGTCACCCAGGTGGGTTTGGGATCACCTAGCTGCGTTTGGGGTCACCCCACTAGATTGGGATCATCCAGGTAGCTTTGGGGTCACCCAGGTGGGTTCGGTGTCAACCAGTTTGGTTTGGGGTCACCCAGCTGAGTTTTGGGGTCACCCAGGTGGATTTAGGGGTCACCCCACTGGATTGGGATCATCCAGGTGGCTTTGGGGTCACCCAGGTGGGTTTGGTGTCAACCAGGTGGATTTGGGGTCGCCCAGGTGGATTTGGGGTCACCCAGGTGGGTTTGGGGTCACCCAGGTGGGTTTGGGGTCGCCCAGGTGGGTTTGGTGTCATCCAGCTGGGTTTAGGGGTCACCCAATTGGATTGGGATCACCCAAGTGGATTTAGGTGTCACCCAGATGGGTTTGGGATCAACCAGGTGTGTTTGTGGTCACCCAGCTGGGTTTAGGGGTCACCCCACTGGATTGGGATCACCCAAATGGGTTTGGGGTCACCCAGGTGGGTTTGGGGTTGCCCAGGTGGGTTTGGGGTCAACTGGGTGGGTTTGGGGTCACCCAGGTGGGTTTAGTGTCAACCAGGGGGTTTTGAGGTTGCCCAGGTGGGTTTGGGGTCACCCAGGTTGGTTTAGGGGTCACCCCATTGGATTGGGATCACCCAGGTGGGTTTGGGGTTACCCAGGTGGTTTTGGGGTCACCCAGGTGGGTTTGGGATCACTCAGATGGGTTTGGATCACCCAGCTGGGTTTGGGGTCACCCAGATGGATTTGGGATCGCCCAGCCAGGTTTGGGATTACCCAGCCAGGTTTGGGGTCACCCAGCCGGGATTTGGGGGGTCATCCAGGTGGTTTTGGGGTCACCCCACGGGATTTGGGATTGCAGGAATTGCGGAATTTCGGGAATGGCGGCTTTGGGGCCGGCAGCAGCGCTAGGTGGCAGGAGTCAGTCGCGCACAGGGAAGGAAGCGGGGACAAACCGGGGAAGGGATTCGGGAGCTCCTGTGGGGCCGGAACCGCTCCGGGCTGGAATTCCGCCCGCTGGCCCCGGGGATGCGCCCAGGAGGCAAAAACCCCTCCGGCAGCCCGACCCCAAAGCCACATCCTGACCCCAAAGCCGCATGCCGACCCCAAAGCCGCATGCCGACCCCAAAGCCGCATCCCGACCCCAAAGCCGCATCCCGACCCCAAAGCCGCATCCTGACCCCAAAGCCGCATCCTGACCCCAAAGCCACACCCCGACCTCAAAGCCTCATCCCGCATTTCCCCCGGGCCGGGGAACAGGGAGGGGATTTGGGAACCTCCTGCTCCAGGATGGGATTTGGGACCATTCCACTCCAGGATGGAGATTTGGGAGGTTCTGGATCCAGAATGGGGATTTGGGAACCTCCTGCTCCAGGATGGAGATTTGGGAGGTTCTGAACCCAGGATGGGGATTTGGGAGGTTCCTGTTCCAGGATGGGGATTTGGGAACCTCCTGCTTCAAGATGAGGATTTGGGAGGTTCTGGATCCAGGATGGGGATTTGGGACCATCCCACTCCAGGATGGGGATTTGGGCTTGGATCTGTGCAGAGAATCCAGGCTCGGGTCTGGGACGTGCTCAGGCTGCAGCTTGGGGTGGGGCTTGTGGGGTTTGGGATCTGTGGGGTTTGGGATCTGTGGGGTTTGGGATCTGTGGGGTTTGGGATGTGTGGGATTTGGGATCTGTGGGGTTTCTCCAGGAGGTGTTTTAGTTGAGATCTGTGGCTGGGAATCCCTGCAGAGCCTCACCTGGGCATTCCTGAGGGCTGGAATAACAGGAATTTTCACACACAGCCCCAAAACCTTCTCTGGGGGGTGTTTCAGTTGAGGTCTGTGGCTGGGGATCCCTGCAGAGCCTCACCCGGGCATTCCTGAGGAATGGAATTACACAGATTTCCACACTCCACCCCAGCCTCCATCGAGCCATCATTCCATAACTGCCCCATAAATTTGGGGAATCCTCCTCACTCCCAGAGGGAGAAAACCCCGGAGCCAGAGGGGCTGAGGGCTCCTCCAGCCCTTCCCTCCCCTCCCCAACCCCCGGCTCAGCCGAGCATCCGTGTGAGAGAGGCACAGGGCGACATTTCCACCTCTCCGAGTCTTGTTAGAACTTTTATTTGCCTGGGGCTCGGCTTTTAGGGCCGCTGTCACTTCTCCCGGCCCTAAAGCGCTCCCCTGGAGCCGGAGCCGCCGCTGCGGAGCTCTCCGAGGTGTCTGTGCGATTTTATCGGGCCCCAGAGCCGAGCGAGAGGCGGCTGATGCGAAATCAATGCCCGGAACAGCCGAAGGACAGAGGAGATCGGTGCCAAACGTTGTAGCGACAACAGAAGGAACGATTCTCGCTCCGATTCCTCGCCCTGAGGATCTCTGCTGGGATGGAGGCAGGAGCGGTAATTGGTGAGGGAAGGAAGGAGGGAGAGGGACCGGAGCGGGATCCGGGGCAGAGCGAACCGCACCGAGCTGCTCCGGGAGGCCGAGACCCCACGGGGCTGGCGCGGAGGGGGCGGCGGGCGGTGATTGCTCCTTTCAGCCGCTGATTGCTCCTTTCATCGCGGCACAATGGCCGGGGATGGGCTCCGGCCTCTCCTCCGTTCCCTCAGGATCTCATCCGGCCTCTCCTCCCAGCCCTGGGAATGAGGGGAGGTATCCCAGTGCTCCCAGTCCCTCAGGATCTGATCCATCATTTCTCATCCTGGGAATCAGGGGAGATATCCCAGTGCTCCCAGTCTGGATCTGATCCAGGCTCTGCTCCCAGCCCTGAAAATCAGGGAGATATCCCAGTGCTCCCAATCCCTCAGGATCTGATCCATCATTTCTCATCCTGGGAATGAGGGGAGATATCCCAGTGCTCCCAGTCTGGATCTGATCCAGGCTCTGCTCCCAGCCTGGGGATGAGGGGAGATATCCCAGTGCTCCCAATCCCTTGGGATCTGATCCAGACTCTGGTCCCAGCCCAGGAATGAGTGGAGATATCCCAGTGCTCCCAATCCCTCAGGATCTGATCCATCATTTCTCATCCTGGGAATGAAGGGAGATATCCCAGTGCTCCCAGTCTGGATCTGATCCATCATTTCTCATCCTGGGAATGAGAGGAGACATCCCAGTGCTCCCAGTCTGGATCTGATCCATTCTCTCCTGCCAGCCTGGGAATGAGGGGAGATATCCCAGTGCTCCCAGTCTGGATCTGATCCATTCTCTCCTGCCAGCCTGGGAATGAGGGGAGATATCCCAGTGCTCCCAATCCCTCAGGATCTGGTCCAGACTCTCCTCTCATTCCAGGAATGAGGGGAGATATCCCAGTGCTCCCAATCCATTGGGATCTGATCCAGACTCTGGTCCCAGCCCAGGAATGAGGGGAGATATCCCACTACTCTCATTCCCTCAGGATCTGATCCATCATTTCTCATCCTGGGAATGAGGGGAGATATCCCAGTGCTCCCAATAGCCCAGGATCTGATCTGGCCTCTCCTGCAGCCTGGGAATGAGGGGAGATATCCCAGTGCTCCCAATCCTTTGGAATCTGATCCAAGGTCTGTTCCCAGCCCGAGATTGGAGATATCCCAGTGCTCCCAATCCCTCAGGATCTGATCCACCCTCTCGTCTCATCCCAGGAATGAGTGGAGATATCCCAGTGCTCCCAATCCCTCAGGATCAGGAAATATTGTTGCAGCTGCATTTTTATCCATGCCCAGGCTGGGATAAAGGCACAAAATTATTTTTTTTTTGTTTTGGGATGCAAACCAGCTGGGCTGGGCAGTGTCCCGGCAGCCGGGTTGGGAAGGGCTGGAGCTCCCGGAGGCGTGGCGGTGTGTCCGTCTGACCCAGCCCGGAGCAGGGAAAAGCCGGGTTAATCGCGGGGCCGGCCGCTGTGGGAGCTCTCCAGGAGCAGCGCGATTTCCCAGCGTGCGGAACAAAACATCGGAGCGAGCGGAATCGGCTGGCGAAGGGAAATCACCGAGCCGGGGGGTTCTGGCTTTGTTTGAAAATAAAGATGATGTTTGCTGCTCCACTCCTCCGGCGGGATCGGGAATTGGGGTCCTGGGGGTGAGGGGGGGTTTGGGGCGGGGAGCGGGGCTGGGGGATGGGGGGGGAGGGGGATTGGGGTCTGTGGGGCCGGCGAGAGGGGAATCCTGGGATGGTTTGGGTTGGGAGAAGCCTCAAGGATAATCCCATCCCAAACCCGGCCGGGATTGATCCCGGCCTTGGGCGCTTCCAGGGATTGGGTGGGGCTGGGGATCCTCACTCGGGGGATGAGCTGGGATGGCAGGGATGGACGGCGGGAGAAGGTGGGAATGTCGGGAATGTCGGGGATGTGGGGTGAACCCCTGGATAATGTGGGAAGATCAGGGATGTGGGATGAACACATGGATAATGTGGGAATATTGGGGATGTGGGAATTTTGGGATTATCAGGGGTGAACTGGATAATGTGGGAATATCAGGGAATGTCGGGGATGTGCGGTGAACCCCTGGATAATGTGGGACGATCAGGGATGTGGGATGAACACATGGATAAAGTGGGAATATCGGGGATGTGGGATCCTCCCGATTCACCCTGAGAGGAATGGGGGATTTGTGTTTCCAAACCAGCTGTGGGTCTGCTGGGAGATAAAAGCAGCACTGGGAGAGAAAAGAAACACTGTGGAAGGATTCCACTGATGGATGAATGGAAAAAGAGATTTGATTTTACAAATAAACTTTAGGGTTGCTGATAAATCAAATTGGACATTGAAAGATGAAAGAAACAATGGGGAAAACCCCCTAAATTCAGTAAGAATTAAAAATTAAAAGGAGGGTTGTACATTAGAGGGGAATCTTTGGGATCAGGTGTTCTGGGGAGTCTGAACATCCCAAGTACCTCAGGAATGGGGAAAGAGAGAAGGGAAATGTGGCTGGAAATTGGGATAAAAAGGGAGGGTGGATCCTCCAAAAATCTGAGACCCCAGGGGATGCCCCATGGCCTCTGCCTTGATTGGAATAAAGCCAAAGGATCCTCTGTCTCCTGTTTGGACACAAACCCCTGGTGTTTGTGGGTTAACTTTCCTGACACCCCCTTGGCCCGGGGAGCAGCCTGCGGGGCCGGCTGGGGACAGGGCGAGGTGACAAACCCAGGGAGTGTCCCCGTGCCAGCTCCTCACCAGACCCACTCCCCGAATTCCCCCGCAGTCCTCGCCGGCTCCCGAACACCCCAGGGTCCCCTGCAGCTGGGGGTGTCCCCGTGTCACCCCCAGCCCTGCCCGTGTTTGCTTGGAGCCCGGCAGGAGCCGCCGCTGCTGGGATTGACTCGCGGATCAATTAAAGCAGCGCGCGGACGGATGGAGGGCTCGGATCCTGAGTTTTCCCCCCCCGATCTCCTCCTCTCCCGCTCTCCAGGGGCCTTTCAGGTTAATTGCCCTGATCTCTCTCTGCCTTTTTGCGCCGGCCCTCAAGGACTGCCTGGCAAATCCTGCCCTCCTGAATCCGGGCCGCGAGCAGGAGGAGGAGGAGGAGGAGGAGGAGGAGGAGGAGGGAGAATTGATTTGCTCCATCAGGCAGCAGCAGCAGTTGCTGCCACTGTTTAATTCTCAGTTCAAGCCCCGTGGAGAATGCAAACGGCTCCGCTGCTCGGCCAATTTACAGCTCTGACAAGCTGCTAAACAACGTCTTTGTCAGCGCCGGGCGGCCCCGGGCCCGCCGCGGGTGGCGGGGGAGGCGCAGGTGAGGAGGAGGAGGAGGAGGAAGAGGAGGAGGGGAAGGAGAAGGAAGAGGAGAAGGAGGAGAAGTAGAGGGAGAGAGAGAAGGAGGAGGAAGGGGAGGAGGGGAAGGAGGAGAGGGGAAGGCGAAGGAGGAGAGGGAGGAAGGGAGAAGGAGGAGAAGAAGAGGAAAAGGAGGGGGAGAAAGGGAAGGAGAAGGAGAAGGAGAAGGAGAAGGAGAAGGAGAAGGAGAAGGAGAAGGAGAAGGAGAAGGAGAAGGAGAAGGAGAAGGAGGAGAAGGAAGAGAGGGAGGAAGGAAAGGAGGATGGGAAGCAGGAGAGGGAGAAGAAGAAAAGGAGGGGGAAAAGGGAAGGAGAAAGAGGAGGAGAGGGAGAAGGAGAAGGAGAAGGAGAAAAGGAGGCGAAGTAGAGGGAGAGAGAGAAGGAGGAGGAAGAGGAGGAGGGGAAGGAGGATGGGAAGCAGGAGGAGATGGAGGAGAGGGAAAAGGAGGAGAAGAAGAGGAAAAGGAGGGGGAGAAAGGGAAGGAGAAGGAGAAAGGGAAGGAGGAAGAGGAGGGGGAGAAGGAGAAGAAGGAGGAAGAGGAGGAGGAGTTGTTTCTTCAGAGCATCCCCCTCTGCCCACGCTGCCTCTCCCGAGCAGCCCCTCCCGCCCCTCCCGGCCCTTCCAGGGATTTGGAAGGGGCTGAGGGATGGAAATGGGGCTGGGCTGGAGCTGCCCGGGCTGTGGTGAATGGGAGGGGGCAGCAGGCACCGCGCAGCTCTGTGAGTGAGCTGCAAAATGATGAGAACCCAACAAAACTCCCCAAAACCCAATCTGGGGTGGCTCCTTTGGGGTTTGGAGCGTTGGGTGCTCAGTTCAAGGAGGAATCCTGCCAGGATTCAACCGTCCCGAACTCCGGGATGATTTTAAAGATAATTTTTTACACAAAACCCTTTTGCCCCAAGGCTCCAGCTCCTGGCACGCCCACGCCTGGCAGAGTCCCTGCTAATCTGATCAGGCTGCACTAATCCCAGGCTGGAATCAGGGCCTGGTACTGAGTTTAGGTAAATTATCTCCCTAATAATGACAAAGCAATCATCGGTGTACCTGCTCCAAAAATCACCTGTGGCAACGCAGCCAAAAACCTGGGGAACAATCCCAGCACAGAGACAGAGATTTAATGAATCCTCACCCTGCTGCTGGTGCAGCACAAAAGGGAAACAAACCCTGAATCCTTCTTGGGGTTTATTACGAGATTTGATGAAGAGATTTTGCTTTTCTTCACATCTTTTTTCTGCCTTTTTTGGTTTTTGGGTTTTTTTTTTTTTTGCCATGAGGCTGGCTGGGAAGCGAGGCTTGGGCTGGGATCTGTTGCCAGCACACAGAGCTCAGCCCTGAGCTGGGGTTTGGTTTTGGGGAGCTGGGGAGGGGCTGCTGTGACATTTGTGTGACATTTGTGACATTTGTCATCCTGGCAGGACACCCTGTCCCGTGGCTGGGCTGAGACAGATCCCGAGGGAGCTGGGAGGCTCTGGGAATTGCTGCCAAGGGCAGGGATGGCATCACTGCCACCAGCCCAGCGCTGGGAGTGGCTTTGGGGGTCACCTCGTGCCCCCCTCCCTCCCCCTGCCCCTTTTCGGGCTCTAATTCCCGCTGTGCCATTTGGTGCCAGGTGGGCATCCCGTGTTTGGGGACATTATTCGTGCTGACAGCACTGATGGGACTTTTCATCAAGCAATTAAATTGAAAAAAAAAAGAAAAAGAACCAAAAAAACCCAAGAAGAAAGGGCCCAGCTTGCTCTGAAACACAAAGGCAGCAGCCGGCATAAATTACCGAGCGGAGCTGTGTTTACTCCAGCGCGTTCCCGCGGGGGATAATTAGGGAAGAGGATGGATCTGAGTTCCAGGAGGCACCAGGGGAGGCTGACACACCCCGGAGCTGGGCCGGATCCCCCGGTCTGGGAGGGGAGAGCAGGGAGCGATCTCTGCTCCGCTCCGAGTCCGGGGTTTCCTGGGTGGAACGATCCTCGTTAGCTGAGATCACAATTAGCGGCCCGTGATCGGGGCTGGAGCAGCTTGTTCTGAGCAGGGATCGGGGTGGAATCATGGGATCTGAGCAGGAATTGGGATCAGGGCTGGAGCAGTTTGTTCTGAACAGGGATCGGGGTGGAATCATTGGATCTGAGCAGGAATTGGGATCAGGGTGGAATCATTTGATCTGAGCAGGAATTGGGATCAAGGCTGGAATCATTGGATCTGAGCAGGAATTGGATCACGGGTGGCAGGAATTGGGATCAAGGCTGGAATCATTGGATGTGAGCAGGATTTGGGATCAGGGGTGGCAGGAATTGGGATCAAGGCTGTAATCGTTTGTTCTGAGCTGGAATGGGGATCAGGGTGGAATCATTGGATCTGAGCAGGAATTGGGATCAGGGCTGGAGCAGCTTGTTCTGAGCAGGAATTGGGATCAGGGGTGGCAGGAATTGGGATCAAGGCTGGAATAATTTGATCTGAGCAGGAATTGGGATGAGGGGTAGAGCAGTTTGTTCTGAGCAGGATTTGGGATCAGGGTGGAATCATTGGATCTGAGCAGGAATTGGGATCAGGGCTGGAGCAGTTTGATCTGAGCAGGAATTGGGGTGAGGGGTGGAGTAGTTTGTTCTGAGCAAGAATTGGGATCAGGGCTGGCAGGAATTGGGATCAGAGCTGGAATCATTGGATCTGAGCAGGAATTAGGATCAGGGCTGGAGCAGTTTGTTCTGAGCAGGAATTGGGATGAGGGCTGGCAGGAACTGGGATCACAGCTGGAATAATTTGATCCAAGCAGGAATTGGGATCAAGACTGGAGTAGTTTGTTCTGAGCAGGAATTGGGGCTGGGAATGGGTGCCAATGTTCCCACAAGTCAGAGGGGCTTTGAGGAGCCCTTTGGGCTCCTCTCCCTGTGAGCTGGACCTGCTCCTGCACCCCCATCCCTCCTGCAGCACTGCCAGACGCCCAAAATCTGCCTGCTTTGATCTGCTGCTGGAATTCCTGCTGGGAATTGCCCCAAACAGGAGCTCTCTGCATCCTTCTCTTGGTCCCAGATGGTTTTGAGGAGGAGGAGAGGAGCAGAGGTGATGCTGGGAGGGGTCACACCCCCATGGCCATGGGATAACCTGGAGAGTGGGAATTCTGCTGGAAATGGGCTCAGTCCGTGCCCTGTTCCCTTGATCAGGGAATCCTGGAATGATTTGGGTTGGGAGGGACCTCAAATTCACCCCCAAGGACACCTCAGGCTGCTCCAACCTGGCCTTGGATGTTCCAGGCCCAGAGCAGCCGCAGCTCCCACGGAAAACCCTTTCCCAAAGAGATCCCTCACAGGGTTAAACCTTGAGGCAGGAGGGATCCGAATGCAAAAAGCCAAGTGGTTCTCAGGATTTGGGGATTTTTTTTTTGTTTAATTTTTTTTATTTTTTTTTAATTACCGTCCTCCGGCGCATTTTAATTTGAGGGATCAAAGGCAGGAGACGAAGCCGTGCGAATCTGGTGCCGTACCTGCGGTGGCCGGGCGTGTGTGGCTGTCATCTGCAGCCTTTGCTGGGGACAAACAAACCCTCTCCTCTTTGTTCTCTCTGCTGTTTTATTCCCTGCATTAATTTCTCCTCTAAAGTTTAAAAAAAAAAATAAATTATTATTAAAAAAAAAAAAAAATCCGCGAGATTTGGCGCTTTTGCAGGAAAAATAAAGGCGGCGTTTAGGGGATTAAAAAGAAAATACCTCTTTTCTTTCAACTAAATTACAAAGTGCTTGTGCTGCTTTGTACCTGAGAGCCGGAGGAGAGGAGCAGGTGGGGTTTGGTGGCAGATGGGAGGCGGGGAGGGAACGGCTGAGCTGCGCTGCGGAGCCAAGGAGGGGACGCTGGAAATGTCCCTGCCGGGGTGGCCGTGGCTGAACCGGGGCTCTGACACTCAGCTGGTTCCGCTCCTGGCCCTGCACAGCTCTGGGAGAGCGGGATTGGGGAGCCACGGGAGGGAATTGTGGAATCACGGGAGGGAATCGAGGAATTGCTGAGGTTGGAAAACTCCCCAAGGTCACCGGGTCTGACCTTGTCCCCAGCCCTGAGCTCTGAGTGCCGCAGGCGTTCCTGGGACATGTCCAGGGATGGGGACTCCAAACCCCCCTGGGCAGTGCTAAAAAACCTTTTCCATGGAGAAATCCCTGTGGATGTCCCAGCTGGCACAGCTGAGGCCGTTCCCTTTTGTCCTGGCAGAAATCAGCAGATTCAGCCTCAAACAGAGGTGCTGAGCTGCGCTTTCCCCCCCTGGATCACTGTGACCTCCCTGTGAGCCTTCCCAAGCTTTTCCAGAGGCCGGGATCCGGTGTTTTCCCCTGGTGTTTTCCCCTGGAAGTCGGTGTTTTCCTGAGCTCAGGGCAACGTTTGTTCCTCACCCTGAGCAGCTCCTGGCTTGGGTTTGGCTGTGCTGAGGCGCTGCTGCTCCCCAGAACTTCCATCCCATGGAAGAGCTCCAAGAGGAGCAGAGTCCAGAACTTCCATTCCACGGAAGGGCTCCAATGGGAGCAGAGTCCAGGATTTTCATCCCATGGAATGGCTCTACCAGGAGCAGAATCCATGCTGCTTCCCAGAATTTCCATCCCATGGAACATCTCCAATAGGAGCAGAGTCCAGATCTTCCATCCCATGGAGTGTCTCTAATGGGAGCAGAATCCACACTGCTTCCCAGAATTTCCATCCCCTAAAATGGCTGTAACGGGAGCAGATCCAGAACTTCCATCCCATGGAATGACTCCAATGGGAGCAGAGTCCAGAACTTCCATCCCATGGAATGGCTTTACCAGGAGCAGAATCCATGCTGCTTCCCAGAATTTCCATCCCATGGAATGTTTGTAACTGGAGCAGAATCCACAACTTCCATCCCATGGAATGGCTCTACCAGGAGCAGAATCCATGCTGCTTCCCAGATCTTCCATCTCATGGAATAGCTCCAACAGGAGCAGAATCCAGAACTTCCATCTCATGGAATGGCTCCAACTGGAGCGGGATCTGCTTCCCAGAATGTCCATTCCATAGAATGACTTTACCAGGAGTAGAATCCAGAACTTCCATCCCATTGAACGTTTCTAATGGGAAGAGAGTCCAAACTGCTTCCCAGAACTTCCATCCCATAAAATGGCTTTAACAGGAGCAGAATCCAGAACTTCCATCCCATGGAACGGCTCCAACGGGAGCAGAATCCAGAACTTCCATCCCATAAAATGGCTCCAACAGGAGCAGAATCCAGAACTTCCATCCCATGGAGCGTCTCTAATGGGAACAGAATCCACACTGCTTCCGGGAACTTCCACCCCATGGAGCTGCTCCAACAGGAGCAGAATCCAGAACTTCCATCCCATAAAATGGCTCCAACAGGAGCAGAATCCAGAACTTCCATCCCATGGAATGTCTGCAATGGGAGCAGAATCCAGAACTTCCATCCCATGGAATGGCTCCAACAGGAGCAGAATCCAGAACTTCCATCCCACGGAACAGCTCCAATGGGAGCAGAACCCAGAACTTCCATCCCATGGAATGGCTCCAACAGGAGCAGAATCCAGAACTTCCATCCCATGGAATGGCTCCAACAGGAGCAGAATCCAGAACTTCCATCCCATGGAATGTCCCCAACAGGAGCAGAATCCAGTCTCCCAATTCCCACCTCATTTCCCAGGTCCCTCCGAGCCTTTCCCACGGCGCGGCGCGAGGCCGAGCCGCTGGAATTCCGCCAGCGCCGGGATGGATCACCCCCTTGATTGCTGTCAGGGCGCTCCTAAGTGCCTCCATCCATCATTCCCGGCGTTTTCCGGGCGGGAATGAGCGCCCAGGTGCCAATCTCAGCTCCCGGAGCCTCCCCTCGTGTCCCTTCCTTCGCTCCCCGTCTGTTTTAGTGCCGCCCTAACGAGCTCTCGCTGCACAGGGCACAATGAAGCCACGGCCAATTAAGCACAATTAAGGAAATTAAGGAAAGGTCCCCATCAGGTGTCCTCATCAAAGCCTCCATCCGTGGCAATTCCAGCAATAAACGGGATTCCAGCTCCATCAAACTCCAAGAGGTGCTTTGGGATCTCGGAGGCGTGAGTTTAAAATTGAGCTTAAAATTTGAGTTTAAAAATTTCAGTTTTAAGGGGTTTGAGCTGAGATTTCCCTGGGATATTGGGGTGGAATTCCTGGCTGGGATGGAATTCCCAGGGAAAACGTGGCTGCTCCATCCCTGGAATTGTCCCTGGGATGGCAGGAAGCGTGGCTGCTCACAACAGGGGTGGAACGAGGGGATTTTCAGGTCCCTTCCCATCCAAACTAGCCTGGAATTCTGAAATGAAATATTCCCGCTGTTCCTTCTTTCCCTTACTCTGCTTTTCCATCCCAGCAGAGCTCCTGGAGGGAAAAACTTCCGTGGGTGAAGCTCAAGGAAATAATCCAAGCAGCAGAGGGGAAATGGAGCTTTTTTAATTGTTAGAAATCTTTAAAAATCTCTTCCTGGGATTAAAACCAGCAGAGAAAGGTTTGACCACCAGGAAAATAAAAATTACAGGGAATATTTCCCACCCAAAAGAGGCCAATCCCTGCTGAGTCAGCATCTCACCTCAGCTTTTCCCAGGATCTGGCAAATCCCAAATTCCAACCCAACCCTTTTTCTCAACCTGGAAATGAAAATCGAGGTAATTTTAGCCCAGAGGAAATATCAAATGTGGATCTTTGTTTCAAGGCCTTCAGGGGCAGTTACAGAAAGATAAATTCCACTCGATACAGTTTTTATTTATTTAGTAAATCAGCATAATTGACCAAAAAAAAAATTAGAAGGACAAGAATGATGAAGTCTTCTCCCATTTCGAGTCCTTTTTTTGGAGGTCTGGAATTTCGGGTGTGGAAAATTTGGGTGTGGAAAATCTCTGGGAAAACGAGTTGTTGATAGAATGGGTGGCAGAATTGCAAATATCTGAGAAGAGAGAAAAGAAAAAAAGGCAAAAACCAGATCGGAATCACCGGGGTCCCAGGGAGGGTCACCGTGGTTTTGGGAGGAATTTTGGGATTGCTTTGGGATGGATTTTGGATCTGCTTTGGGGTGGATTTTGGGCTGGTGTTGGGAGGGATTTTGGGATTGTTCTGGGATGGATTTAAGGTTTGAGTAGGGAGGGATTTTGGGCTTGCTTTGGGAGGGGTTTTGGGATTGATTCGGGATGGATTTTGGGATTGATTTGGGATGGATTTTGGGTTTGCTTTGGGGCCAATTTTGGGTTTTCTTTGGGAGGGATTTAGGGGTTGCTTTGGGATGGATTTTGGGTTTGCTTTGGGAGGGATTTGGGGTTTGCTTTGGGACCCATTTTGTGTTTGCTTTGGGATGGATTTTGGGATTGCTTTGGGACGGATTTTGGGATTGCTTTGGGAGGAGTTTTTGGTTTGCTTTGGGAGGGATTCAGGGGTTGCTTTGGGATGGATTTTGTGTTTGTTTTGGGACCAGTTTTGGCTTTGCTTTGGGACCCATTTTGGGATTGCTTTGGGAGGGATTTTGGGATTGCTTTGGGACCCATTTTGGGATTGATTTGGGAGGACTTATTGGTTTGCTTTGGGATTAATTTTGGGATTGGTTTGGGACCCATTTTGGGATTGCTTTGGGAGGGATTTTGGGTTTGCTTTTGGAGGGATTTGGGGTTTGCGTTGGGATGGATTTTGTGTTTGATTTGGGACCAGTTTTGGCTTTGCTTTGGGACCCATTTTAGGATTGCTTTGGGAGGGATTTAGGGGCTGCTTTGGGATTGATTTTGGGATTGCTTTGGGACCAATTTTGGGATTGATTTGGGATGGATTTTGGAATTGCTTTGGGAGGGATTTTGGGATTGCTTTGGGACCCATTTTGGGATTGCTTTGGGAGTTTTTGGTTTGCTTTAGGATGGATTTTGGGTTTGCTTTGGGATGGATTTGGGGTTTGATTTGGGAGGGATTTGGGGTTTGCTTTGGGATGGATTTTGTATTTGCTTTGGGACCAGTTTTGGCTTTGCTTTGGGACCCATTTTGGGATTGTTTTGGGAGGAGTTTTTGGTTTGCTTTGGGACCCATTTTGGGATTGCTTTGGGAGGGATTTAGGGGCTGCTTTGGGATTGATTTTGGGATTGCTTTGGGAGGGATTTTGTATTTGCTTTTGGAGGAATTTGGGGTTTGCTTTGGGAGGGATTTTGGGATTACTTTGGGACCCATTTTGTTATTGCTTTGGGACCCATTTTGGGATTTCTTTGAGACCCATTTTGGGATTGCTTTGGGACCCATTTTGGGATCGCTTTGGGACCCATTTTGGGATTTCTTTGAGACCCATTTTGGGATTTCTTTGAGACCCATTTTGGGATTTCTTTGGGACCCATTTTGGGATTGCTTTGGGAGTGAATTCGGGGACTCTGCGACGGGAGAAGCGGCGGCGCTGGGGTTGATTACCGATGCTAAACGCGGAGCATCCCCTGACAGCCGAGCCCTCAGATCTCGGAGCCATCAAATCCCCGCCTGAGCTTCCCCGCTCGGCGAGAAATGACGGAGAGGACGGGGAAAAAAAGGGATGAAAGTGTGGAAATCGCTCCTGGAGCCGCTCACCTCTGCCTCAACCCGCCGCTTTCATGTCGCGCGGATTTGTTTTGATCGCTGCCAGCCGGGGCTGGTTTGAACCCCGTTTGTTCCCGGGATTCATGGAAATGAGGAGCCGCTAATGAGGGCGGCTGTGGGAGCGCCGGATCTGCGGGATTTGGGATCTGGGATTTGGGGTTTGGGGTGTGGGGTGAGGGATTTGGGATGGGAGATGCAGGATTTGGGATTTTGGGGTGAGGGATTTGGGATTTGGGGTGCAGGATGAGTGATTCGGCATGAGAGATGCAGGATTTGGGATTTGGGGTGAGGGATTTGGGATATGGGGTGAGGGATTTGGGGTTTGGGGTGCGGGATGAGTGATTTGGGATGGGAGATGCAGGATTTGGGATTTTGGGGTGAGGGATTTGGGGTGCAGGATGAGTGATTTGGAATGGGAGATGAGTGATTTGGGATTTTGGGGTGAGGGATTTGGGGTGCAGGATGAGGGATTTGGGATGGGAGATGCAGGATTTGGGATTTTGGGGTGAGGGATTTGGGATGCAGGATGAGTGATTTGGGATGGGAGATGCAGGATTTGGGATGCGGGGTGAGGGATTTGGGATTTGGGGTGAGGGATTTGGGGTGATGGATTTTGGATTTGGGGCATGGGACGAGTGATTTGGGATGTGAGATGTGGGATTTGGGATTTGGGATTTGGGATTTGGGGTGAGGGATTTGGGATTTGGGGTGCAGGATGAGTGATTCGGCATGGGAGATGCAGGATTTGGGATGTGGGGTGAGGGATTTGGGATTTGGGGTGAGGGATTTGGGGTGCAGGATGAGTGATTTGGGATGTGAGATGTAGGATTTGGGATGCAGGGTGAAGGATTTGGGATTTGGGATGAGGGATTTGGGGTGAGGGATTTGGGGTGATGGATTTGGGATTTGGGGTGCAGGATGAGTGATTCGGGATGTGAGATGCAGGATTTGGGATGCGGGGTGAGGGATTTGGGGTGCAGGATGAGATTTTGGAATCAGGGATTTGGGGTGATGGATTTGGGATTTGGGGTGTGGGATGAGGATGTGGGATTTGGGAGTGAGGGATCTGGGGTGTGGGGTGTGGGATTTGGGATCAGGGACTTGGGATTTTGGGTGAAGGATGAGTGATTTGGGATGCAAGATGCGGGATTTGGGATTTGGGGTGAGGAATTTGGGATTTGTGATTTGGGGTGCAGAATGAGTGATTTGGGATGCGAGATGTAGGATTTGGGGTGCTGGATGTGGGATTTGGGATTTGGGGTGATGGATTTGGGATTTAGGGTGTGGGATGAGGATTTGGGATCAAAGATTTTGGATTTGGGGTGTGGGATGAGTGATTTGGGATGCAGGGTTTGGGGTTCAGGATTTGGGGTGATGGATTTGGGATTTGGGGTGTGGGATGAGGATGCAGGATTTGGGGGTGAGGGATTTGGGGTGTGGGATGTGGGATTTGGGATCAGGGATTTGGGGTGAAGGATTTGGGATTTGGGGTGTGGGATGAGGGATTTGATATGTGGGGTTTGAGATTTGGGGTGCAGAATTTGGGAGAGGAATTTGGGGTGCAGGATGCAGGAAAAGGGATGTAGGATTTGGGACGCAGGATTCGGGAGTGTGGGATTTGGGATGTGGGGTTTGGAATGCAGGATGCAGGATATGGGATGAGGGATTTGGGATTTCGGATGCTGTGCCCAACCCCAAAATGCTGTGACCCCAAACTGTGCCAACAGGACCTTCCGGAACCGGGACAGAACTCCAGGAAATCCCATGGGAATCCCATCAAAACTGCATTTTTATGAAGGAGTTTCACATTTTGATGTAGAATTGAGGCTTTTTTCTTTAATATCCCGATTCTCATGGAAAAAATGGTGGAAATCCCATTCCTACAACTCAAGTTTTGTGGGGAAAAATAAAAAGAGGAAAACTCGAGTTTTATGAAAAAAATTCACTTAATTTGGAGCGTGTTGGAATTATTTCCCCCAAGGACGCTGTCCCACATTAAATAGAAATTAAATTCAGTTTTTGCTCGGTGTGTTATTTCTAACAGAAATGCGTTTTTACCCTTTTTTAGGGATTTTTTTTCCTCCCCCTTTCCTATTCTAAATAATTCCCTGGCTCCTTGACTGTCAATGCACCCAAATGGAAAGAAAAGCTGATTTCCATCCACTTAAATCCACCTAAAATGAGCCCATTAGGAGCCACCTTCATCCAGTGCTTTTTTTGAGGAGAAAAAACCCAATTTGGGGCATTTCCCACTGCTGAAAATTCACATTTTGGGCTTGCCCACCTCTGCTGTCCTTTTGTCCCAAAGTTGTTTTTTTTTTTTTTTCACTGCAGATGTTTTCAATTTCTCCCCAATTTGTTGGAATTATCCTGACGAACATTCCTGCCAAAAAAAAAGGTCGGGAAAACTCAATTTTCCCCGGGAAAATTAATAAAATATGTTCCCATGCAACCTGTTCGTTCTGCTGCGAAATGAAAAGTAATTAAAATTAAAATGAAAATTAAAATCCGGGGACTTCTCCCAGATTTCACCTTTCCAAAGTTGCGGGTGCGGGAATTTTTTAGGGCCAAAGAGCCCAATCTGGCAGCTGGGAGAATTTCCAGAAATTCCAGAACTTCCAAAAAATACCTGGAAGAGGATTCGGTGCTTTGTCTGGCATGGACAGGAGAAATTCGGGTGTAAAAAATGAATTTTTTTTCTGCTGGAATGTTGTAATTTTTCCCACCTCTTTCCCAGGATTTGCGTGGCACAGGCAGGAGAAATCCATCCGTAAAAAATGAATTTTTCCCCTGGAATGCTGTCATTTTTCCCACCTTTTTCCCAGGATTTGTGTGGCACGGGCAGGAGAAATCCAGCTGTAAAAAAATGAATTTTTCCCCTGGAATGCTGTCATTTTTGCTGTCATTTTTGCTGTCATTTTTGTTGTCATTTTTGCTGTCATTTTTGCTGTCATTTTTGTTGTCATTTTTGCTGTCATTTTTGCTGTCATTTTTGCCATCGTTTTTCACTCATTTTCCCCAGGATTTTAGGGCAAAACCGTGATGGGAATTTGGGGTTTTTATTCGGGATTTGGGGGAGGAATTGGGGCTGGGGAGGAGGGGACATCCCGGGGAATTTGCTGCTCTGGGGCGTCACCTGAGGATGTCACCTGTGAGTGATGTCACCTGAGGAATCACCTGAGGAATCACCTGGGGAATCACCTGAGGTGTCACCTGTGGATGTCACCTGTAGATGTCACCTGAGGAATCACCTGGGGAATCGCTTGAGGTGTCACCTGAGGAATCACCCGAGGATGACACCTGAGAACGTCACCTGAGGATGTCACCTGTGAGTGATGTCACCTGTGGAATCACCTGAGGGCATCATCTGTGAGTGATGTCACCTGAGGGTGTCACCTGCGGAATCACCTGTGGATGTCACCTGAAGATGTCACCTGAGGAATCAGCTGAGGAATCCCCTGAGGAATCACCTGAGGAATCACCTGAGGGTGTCACCTGTGGATGTCACCTGTGGATGTCACCTGAAGATGTCACCTGTGGATGTCACCTGAGGAATCACCTGAGGGTGTCACCTGAGGGTGTCACCTGTGGATGTCACCTGAGGATGTCACCTGTGGATGTCACCTGAGGAATCACCTGAGGATGTCACCTGTGGATGTCACCTGTGGATGTCACCTGAGGAATCACCTGAGGGTGTCACCTGAGGATGTCACCTGAGGATGTCACCTGAGGAATCACCTGAGGAATCACCTGTGGATGTCACCTTTGAGTGATGTCACCTGAGGATGTCACCTGAGGATGACACCTGTGGATGTCACCTGCCGTTTTGGGCAATAACCTCGGTGTCAGGTTTGGTTTTTATTTCCTTTTGGTTAAAGCTGTTGAGAGGCATCCAAAGCAGGGAGAGGAAACAAAAAAAAATTAATTTATTTAAATATATAATGTATTTAATATAATAATTATATATATTCATATTAATATTAATTAATTTTAGTATAAAATCAATTTAAAGCGAAAATTACTTAGATTTAATTATTTTAAAAATTAAAGGAAAACTTTTTAAATTTAAATATTTTGATTAAACGTAATTAATTAATAACAAATATAATATATATTTAGATAGAAGAAATTTATGAAATCATTATATTAATTTTTAAATGTTAATATTTACATTACTTTATTATTTTGGCAACATATAATATTAAATTTTCATAATATATACTAAATAACATACAATATATTATATTATATTATATTATATTATATTATATTATATTATATTATATTATATTATATTATATTATATTATATTATATTATATTATATTATATTATATTATATTATATTATATTATATTATATTATATTATATTATATTATATTATATTATATTATATTATATTATATTATATTATATTATATTATATTATATTATATTATATTATATCATATCATATCATATCATATCATATCATATCATATCATATTATATCATATATATTATATTATATATAGTATAATGTAGAATATATGTAATACGCAATATAATATATGCAATATAATATATGCAATATATAATATATAATATATAATATATAATATATTATATATTATATATTATATATTATATATTATATATTATATATTATATATTATATATTATATATTATATAATATATGTAATATAATATACAGAAACAATTGTTATTTCTAATTTATTTATCTTTTATTTTGCTATTAATTTTCATATTAATCAATTAAATTACTTATAAACAAAGCAGCCAGAAATTCAGGATTGAGGCACCCCAGGCCATTCCCATCCCCACATTCCCCCACTCCAGGATGGGGACCTTGCCCTGCCAGGGGAGGGGGCTGAGCCCCGGCTGCTCCTTCCCCTCCTCAAAACCCCCAATTAATTCTGATTTTAGCAGGCAGCTTTTTGTTTGTTCAATTAAACCCAGCTGCTTATTGAAAGAAACAGATTTATTGGGAATTAGCAGCCGTGCGCCGGGTGGATGTTTCCCCCCACCTCGCTCTCAGGGCTCAGACACAAAGCTGTGTTTAATAATAAATTTTTATTTTCCCCCTTTTCAATTAAGGGAGGAAGGGGTGAAAAAGACTCATCCCATTAATTCTGAATTAAATGAACATTTGGAAATGAACATTTGGAAATGAACATTTGGAAACGAACATTTGGAAATGAACATTTGGAAACGAAGCTTTTGGAAACGAAGCTTTTGGAAACGAAGCTTTTGGAAAATCTCAATTCCCAGCGCTGAGGGTGCCGTGTTCCAGCTGGCTCTGCTGGGATTTTCCCCTGGAATTTTCTCCTGGATGATCCAGGCAGGGCTGGGACCTTTGGAGCTTCAGCTCTGCCCTCTCCAAACTCCCACCTGGGGATGCTGCCAGCACCCCCCTTCTTCCCCAACAAAAAAAACTCTGGGAATCTCAATGTTTAGCAGAAAATGGGGATAATTGGCTCTTCCTGGAGCGGGTGGGAAGGGCCATGAATGATTTAGAGGGAGCTGGATCAGAGATTTCTCCAGCTCTGCTGAAACATTTATTGCGCCTTCCTTGCGCCGGGCCGGGCTTTGTTTGCCTGGATCTCTGAGGAAAAAGCGTTTATCCACCCCAAAAAATGGGCTGGGGGAGGGAAAAACTTCCCAGGGGCGCCCGGATCCAGGATTTGGGGGGGTTTGTCTCAGCCCTGCAGCTCCTGGGGTGGTTTTGGGTGGGAGCAGTGGCAGGGCAAGACGTGGCCTTGTCACTTGGGCCCTTGGATGGGTTATTCCCATTTTTTTGAGCCCTTGGATGGGTTATTCCCTTTTTCTGTTCCCCTGGATGGGTTATTCCCATTTTTTGTGCCCTTGAACAGATGATTCCCATTTTTTGTGCCCTTGGATGGATTATTCCCATTTTTTTGTGCCCTTGGACGGATTATTCCCATTTTTTTGTGCCCTTGGACAGATTATTCCCATTTTTTTGTGCCCCTTGGATGGGTTATTCCCAATTTTTGTGCCCTTGGACAGATTATTCCCATTTTTTGAGCCCCTCGATGGGTTATTGCCAATTTTTGTGTCCTTGGATGGGTTATTCCCTTTTTCTGTTCCCCTGGATTGGTTATTCCCATTTTTTGTGCCCTTGGATGGATTATTCCCTTTTCTTGTGCCCTTGCACAGGTTATTCCCATTTTTTTGTGCCCTTGGATGGGTCATTCCCTTTTTCTGTTCCCTTGGATGGGTTATTCCCATTTTTTGTGCCCTTGAACAGATGATTCCCATTTTTTGTGCCCTTGGATGGATTATTCCCATTTTTTTGTGCCCTTGGACAGATTATTCCCATTTTTTGAGCCCCTTGGTTGGGTTATTGCCAATTTTTGTGCCCTTGGATGGGTTATTCCTTTTTCTGTTCCCCTGGATTGGTTATTCCCATTTTTTGTGCCCTTGGATGGGTTATTCCCATTTTTTTGTGTCCTTGGATGGATTATTCCCTTTTCTTGTGCCCTTGCACAGGTTATTCCCATTTTTTGTGCCCTTGGACAGATTATTCCCATTTTTTGAGCCCCTCAATGGGTTATTCCCATTTTTTGTGCCCTTGGACAGATTATTCACATTTTTCGTGCCCTTGGACAGGTTATTCCCTTTTTCCTGTACCCTTGGGAGCGTTATTCCCTTTTTCCCGAGCCTCATCCCCAGGATCCCGCCCTGCTGCACGACACCTTTGTTTCCCCAGCACCGGCCAGGGCAGTTCGTCTCTCTCCATCCCCGATTTCCCTCAGTCCCTCCTTTTTTCCCCAGAATCCGAAGGTGTCTCCGCGCTCTGCCCGGCCCCATCGCCCGGGGCCAAGCCTGACCTTTGCTGCTCTTGGAAAAAAAAGGGATTTTTTGAGCAGAAAACGACTGGTGAGGAGCGATGGAAAGAACAAAAAATCGCTCTGAGGGCTCGCTGCGGGCGGGGAGGGAGCAGCGGCATTCCCGGATCCGTCCCAGTCCCATCCCTTGGGAGCCGTGCCGTGGTGGTGGCACTGTGGTGGCACCGTGGTGGCACTGTGGTGGCACCGTGGTGGTGGCAGGGACAGGGAGGCCGGGCAGAGGGCACCCCGCTAGGTGGCAATGCCCATCCACGCCTCAGCCCCGGATTTTGGGGATGTGCAGAAATCTGGGATTCTCGGAATTCCGTGCCCCGGCCCTGGGAGGAGGTGGCACCAGGGCAGGGTGGCAGTGGGGGAGGGGACCCCAGGGCAGGCTTGGGGGGCTCCCCACACACGGCTCCTGCTCCTGCTGGGGGAGTGAGCCCCTCCCTGCATCCTGACATTCCCAAGGATCCACGTTTCCAGGCCCAGGATTGCACCTGGGTGTGCCCACGCTCCTGAGCACCTGAGCCAGGTGTGAGCTCTGCCCTCCCGGGACAGAGACAGCTCCGGTGACAGGGACGGGCCCTGCAGGGTCCTCCTGGCCAATCCCACTCCGTGTTCTCCCGCAGGATCCTCTTGGGTTGATCCCATTCCGTGTTCTCCTGCAGGATCCTCTTGGGCTGATCCCACTCCATGTTCTCCTAGGATGATCCCATTCCATGTCCTCCCAAGGATCCACTTGGGCTGATCCCACTCCATGTTCTCCTAGGATGATCCCATTCCATATTCTCCTGCAGGATCCTCCAGAACTGATCCCACTCCGTGTTCTTCTGGGCTGATCCCATTCCATGTTCTCTTGCAGGATCCTCCAGAGCTGATCCCACTCCATGTTCTCCTGGGCTGATCCCACTCTGTGTCCTTCTGCAGGATGCTCCAGAACTGATCCCACTCCGTGTTCTCTCGCAGGATCCTCTTGGGCTGATCCCACTCCATGTTCTCCTAGGATGATCCCATTCCATGTCCTCCCAAGGATCCACTTGGGCTGATCCCACTCCATGTTCACTTGCAGGATCCTCCAGAGCTGATCCCACTCCATGTTCTCCTGGGCTGATCCTACTCCATCTTCTCCCAAGGATCCTCCAGAGCTGATCCCACTCCATGTTCTCCTGCAGGATCCTCCAGAGCTGATCCCACTCCATGTTCTCCTGGGCTGATCCTACTCCATGTCCTCCCAAGGATCCTCCAGAGCTGATCCCACTCCATGTTCTCCTGCAGGATCCTCCAGAGCTGATCCCACTCCATGTTCTCCTAGGATGATCCCACTCCATCTTCTCCCAGGCTGATCCCACTCCATGTTCTCCCTCCAGGGCCTTTCCTGCCCCTCCTGCCTGCCCCAAACCCCCCTGGGGACACGGATGAGAAGCGAGGGAAGGAGGGAGGGAGTCTGGGAGGGGAGGCAGGAGTCAGGGAGGGAGGGAGAGAAGGACGAAAAGATGGAGGGAAGAGGGAGGGAAGGCAGGAGGGAGTCAGGGAGGGATGGAGGGAGGGAAGGAGGGAGAGAAGGAGGGAGGGAAGGAGGCAAAGCAGGAGTCAGGGAGGGATGGAAGGACAAAAAGATGGAGGGAAAGAGGGAGGGAAGGCAGGAGGGAGTCAGGGATGGATGGAGCGAGGGAAGGAGGGAGAGAAGGAGGGAGGGAAGGAGGCAAAGCAGGAGTCAGGGATGGATGGAGGAAGGGAAAGAGGGAGGGAAGGCAGGAGGGAGTCAGGGATGGATGGAGGGAGGGAAGGAGGGAGGGAAGGAGGCAAAGCAGGAGGGAGGGAGGGATGGAGGGAGGGAAGGAGGAAGATAAGGAGGCAAAGCAGGAGTCAGGGAGGGATGGAAGGACAAAAAGATGGAGGGAAAGAGGGAGGGAAGGCAGGAGGGAGTCAGGGAGGGATGGAGGGAGGGAAAGAGGGAGGGAAGGAGGCAAAGCAGGAGTCAGGGAGGGATGGAAGGATGAAAAGATGGAGGGAAAGAGGGAGGGAAGGCAGGAGGGAGTCAGGGATGGATGGAGGGAGGGAAAGAGGGAGAGAAGGAGGGAGGGAAGGAGGCAAAGCAGGAGTCAGGGAGGGATGGAGGAAGGGAAAGAGGGAGGGCAGGCAGGAGGGAGTCAGGGATGGATGGAGGGAGGGAGGGAAGGAGGGAGGGAAGGAGGCAAAGCAGGAGGGAGGGAGGGAGGGAGGTGCCCCCAGCCCGTCCCTGCCCTTATCTCCGGTTTCCGGCCCAATCAGCAGCGCTGCCTTTAGATAAGGCGGGCGATAGCGAGGGTGTGCAAAGTTTAGAGCCTCGTTTTTCTCCTTTCAGGCAAAGGCAGAGGATGTAAAACCAAGAGCCAGGCACCGATAAAAGGAGAAAGTTGTATTTCTTTCACTAAAAACCCCAACTGCTGCCCCTTCAGCGCCGGGGTGAGGCGCTGCCAACCCCATTTTTGGGATGCTGCTGCCATTCCTGGCTCTCCCCAGCTCGGGAATCGCTCCAGGTGGGGCAGTTCCTGCCGTAAATCCGGGATAACGGCTCTGCCCCGCCGTGGTGGGATCCTGGGAAATCAGGGATGCTCCAGGGGCTGTCCCAGTGCCACCATTCCCGGCCCAGCTGGGGACACTCCTGGATGAAGGGACAAAATAATCAGTCCCTGCTTGGCTGTTGGAGCCACGGGCAGGTCGGGGGTGAGGCAGCTCCGGGAGCACGGAGCAGCCCCGTGGATGTTCTCTGCCCCTTTTCCCCCAGTTTACCAATAAAACAGACACAGAAATATTATAAAAAAAACGATTTTTTTTTGGTAATTCTAGCCCTCGCTGTGGCTCAGGCTGATTTAACAGTCTCAGGGACATTCTTTTGTTTACAAATCAATATTTCGCCCAGGAACAGCAGGACCTGCCATAAATATCCTCCTAAATATCCTCATAAACAGCCTCATAAATATCTTCATAAACACCTTCCCAGCCACCTGAACCCCATCCACAGGTTCCCCTGGCGTGGATCCCACAGGGAGCCCCACACTGGCTGGGCCAGGGAGGATTTTTGGGATCTGCTGGGATCCAGGTGGCCTGGAAAAGGTTAAAATTAAAAAAAAAAATAAAAAAAGGCTCAGGGAATGCAGAGCTTTGCAGGTAATTCCTGATTCTGAGCTTGGGAATTGCCCCTGCTCGTTATGGAAGGGTTTGGGAAATTCAGGGAATTCATTTTCTCTTGCAAGGGATGATCCAGTGCAGATAAGTTTACAATAAATGGGAATATTCTGGGGCTTTCAGCGGGATTGGGGCGATGCTGGAGAGGGAAAAAGTGGAGGGAAAAGGTGGAGAAACAGGAGAGCAAGGGCGGCCAGACCACGGAGAACCGTGGGTCTTCCAGGAATCCCACTGGATTGGGAATGTGCTGGGATGGCACTTCCAGGAATCCCATTGGATTGGGAATGTGCTGGGATGGCAGTTCCAGGAATCCCACTGGATTGGGAATGTGCTGGGAGGAAATTCCAGAAATCCCATTGGATTGGGAATGTGCTGGGATGGCAGTTCCAGGAATCCCATTGGATTTGGGAATGTGCTGGGATGGCAGTTCCAGAAATCTCATTGGATTGGGAATGTGCTGGGAGGAACTTCAGGAATCCCATTGGATTTGGGAATGTGCTGGGATGGCAGTTCCAGAAATCTCATTGGATTGGGAATGTGCTGGGAGGAACTTCAGGAATCCCATTGGATTTGGGAATGTGCTGGGAACTTCCAGGAACCCCATTGGATTTGGGAATGTGCTGGGATGGCAGTTCCAGAAATCTCATTGGTTTGGGAATGTGCTGGGAGGAACTTCAGGAATCCCATTGGATTTGGGAATGTGCTGGGAAGAACTTCCAGGAATCCCATTGGATTTGGGAATGTGCTGATTCAGCACTTCCAGGAACCCCATTGGATTTGGGAATGCACTGGGAGCTCCCTGCTCCTGAAGGAATTCCTGGGAATTCAGGGATTTGGATGTTTTTAACCCCTGGAAGTGTCCAAGGCCGGAGGGTTTGGGGCACGCTGGGATCGTGGGGGTGGGATTGGATGGGATGGGATGGGATTTATGGTCCCTTCCCACCTCATCCATCACGGGATAATTCTGGTTTTGGGGTTAAACGGCTCAAAACTGATCCCAAATCTCCATCCCAGCCCTGCCTGGGCGGTGGGACCTTTCCTTGGGATGGGGAGGTCCCAAATGTCCCCCCTGAGGTGGCAGCAGCCCCTCCTGGCTTGGGGGAACCCCAAAACCACCCGTGCCGGGAGGAAAGGAGCAGCAGAACAACCCCAGCCTGCAATTATCGCCGTGATCCTTCAGAAATAAAAAAGTATCAAAAATAAACCCCCCAAAAAACCCAAATAAACCCAACAAAACCCCAAACCGGCAGAGGAAGAGAGGAGGAGGCAAAGTGAGCAGCCGGGGAATCGTTCTCGTCGCAAATTGCCCTCGGGAAAGGAACGTGTCAGAGCAGATTGAGGGATGGTGTCATCCCCGGGGAGGCAGCGGAGACGGAAACAAATCCCGGCAGGGAATCTGCTGGAAGCTGGGGGAGACCCGCGGGATCCTCCCCTGCTCCCCCTCCCCTCCGCAGAGACCCGGCCGCCCTTTATGAGCAATAAAACCCCAAACGGCACGGGCGGGGAGGATGAATGACAATGAGGAGGTTAATGAGGGGAGGATTAATTGGCGGAGAACCCCACGGCGCCATAAAGCGCTGCCGGGCTGTCCCAGGGCTGGGCTTTGATTTGTCACCGCTGACGGAGGGGTGACAGCCCCTGTGCCCTGTGCCCCCATCCTGACCCCAATGTCCTCCAGGTGCCCAGGAAGGGCAGATATTCCCTATAAATCACTGGGGGATGAGCCAGCCCTGAAATCAGCTCCTGCCCTTTCCTAGAGCTGGTTTTCCCCTTTCCCAAGGTCCATGGAGGGCAGGATTTGGGATGGGGAGGGCAGGATCAGACCTGCCCCCTGTGTCAGACACATCCCACGTGGAGGGAATTATTTGGGATGTGTCAGACACGTTCCATGTGGAGGGGATGATTTGGGACGTGGAGGGAATGATTTGGGATGTGGAGGGAATGATTTGGGATGTGGAGGGGAGGATTTGGGATGTGGAGGGGAGGATTTGGGATATGTTAGACACATCCCATGTGAAGG
The DNA here is from genome assembly GCF_963513975.1 of Fringilla coelebs. NCBI lineage: Eukaryota > Metazoa > Chordata > Aves > Passeriformes > Fringillidae > Fringilla > Fringilla coelebs. Next base: position 3,077,087 of record NC_140052.1, read on the forward strand.
AGAGGATTTGGGGTGTGGAAGAGAGGATTCGGGATGTGGAGGAGAGGATTTGGGATGTGGAGGGGAGGATTTGGGATGTGGAGGGGAGGATTTGGGATATGTTAGACACATCCCATGTGAAGGAGAGGATTTGGGGTGTGGAAGAGAGGATTCGGGATGTGGAGGAGAGGATTTGGGATGTGGAGGGGAGGATTTAGGATGGGAAAGCTCCAGGAGAGCCAGAGCTGATGGATTTCATGGGTTTGGGGTTAGGATCTAAGGTGGGATCCATCACGGCCCTGATTTGCACCAGCACAGGTTTGGGACCTTCGTCCAGGTCAGGTGTCCAAGAGGAGCAGGACAATTCCGGAGGGGGTTTCACTGGAGGGTGGATGAGAAGTGGGATGAGCTGGATCTGTGGGATGAGCTCTGTCTGAAGTGGGATGGGCCCTGCTGGATCTGTGGGATGAGCTGGAGATGTGGGATGAGCTCTGCTGGGTCTGTGGGATGAGCTGGATCTGTGGGATGGACCCTGCTGGATCTGTGGGATGAGCTCTGCTGGATCTGTGGGATGAGCTGGATCTGTGGGATGAGCTGGATCTGTGGGATGAGCTGGATCTGTGGGATGGGCCCTGCTGGATCTGTGGGATGGGCCCTGCTGGATCTGTGGGATGAGCTCTGCTGGATCTGTGGGATGAGCTGGATCTGTGGGATGAGCTGGATCTGTGGGATGAGCTCTGCTGGGTCTGTGGGATGGGCCCTGCTGGGTCTGTGGGATGGACCCTGCCGGGTCTGTGGGATGAGCTGGATTTGTGGGATGGGCCCTGCTGGATCTGTGGGATGAGCTGGATCTGTGGGATGAGCCCTGCTGGATCTGTGGGATGGGCCCTGCTGGGTCTGTGGGATGAGCCCTGCTGGGTCTGTGGGATGAGCTGGATCTGTGGGATGAGCCCTGCTGGATCTGTGGGATGAGCTCTGCTGGGTCTGTGGGATGAGTTCTGCTGGATCTGTGGGATGAGCTGCGGGATGAGCTCTGACCAAGCTCCATCTCTTGGAAAAGCAGGATTGATCTGGAACCCCTGGAGCAGGGAATGGGGGTCAAAGCCCCGCAGGCTCCACACCTGAGTTGCAGGAGCCCCCAATTTCCTGGAAAAGTGGGACTGAGCTGGAGCCCCTGGAGCAGGGAATGAGGGTCAGAGCCCTCCAGGCTCCATCCCAGCTCTGTCCCGCCCCTCCAAGAGGAGCTGGAGCAGAGCCCGGCCTCTGACAACGGATATTTAATGATTTCCCCCAGGGCAGTGCTCAGGCAAACAGGTTTGTCATTTATTTCCACAGATTTCCTGGAGTATTATTAATTTCCCAGGATAAACTCCATTAGGAGAAGGCATTAATTTCTGGGATATAACTTATTCACAGCTCTGCAGACAGGGATTCCACCGGTTAAGAATTACTCAAATATTGATCTGGACATTTCTAATTAACTTTGCCCATGTGTTAATATGCATACGCCCCCAAATTGATTTTGGACGGCCCAATAATGAGATTTAATACCTGAGGTAACATATATTTATGTGTTTAATTATTAGATTCATTAGCAATTTTAATAAATGCTCTTGGCTCGGGATTGAAGCACCGCTCTTGACACTTGTTGACTTTCCCTGTCGCTGTCTCAGCAGAGGAAGGAGAGACAAAAGCCCTGCCTGGGAAGCAATTAACACCTTGTGTAATTATTAATACATTCCCCGTGCCTGCAGCGTGGTTGGGTTTGAAACCGAGGCCATCTGTGAGAAGAACAAAAATATCTGACGGGTTCCTGGCACCGGGGGGGGGGAGCAGGGAGTGTGAAATCCGTGTGGGAAGCAGCAGGAGGACGGCACGGCACGGAGAGGGACCGGGAGTGACAGAGCTCTGGGGGCAAATTCCAAATCCTAAATCCCAAATTCCCAAATTCCCAAATTCCCAAATTCCTGAACCCCAAATTCCCAAATTTCCAAATCCCCAAATTCCCAAATTCCTGAATCCCAAATTCCCAAATTTCCAAATCCCCAAATTCCCAAATTCCTGAATCCCAAATGCCCAAATTCCCAAATTTCCAAATTCCCAAATTCCCAAATTCCCGAACCCCAAATTCCCAAATTTCCAAATTCCCAAATTCCCAAATTCCTGAACCCCACATTCCCAAATCCCCAAATTCCCAAATTCCTGAATCCCAAATTCCCAAATTCCTGAATCCCAAATTCCCAAATTCCCAAATTCCCAAATCCTCAAATTCCCAAATTCCTGAATCCCAAATTCCCAAATTTCCACATCCCCAAATCCCAAATTCCTAAATTCCTGAATCCCAAATGCCCAAATTCCCAACTTCCCAAATTCCTGAATCCCAAATTCCCAAATTCCCAAATTCCCAAATCCTCAAATTCCCAAATTCCTGAATCCCAAATTCCCAAATTTCCACATCCCCAAATCCCAAATTCCTAAATTCCTGAATCCCAAATGCCCAAATTCCCAACTTCCTAAATTCCTGAACCCCAAATTCCCAAATTTCCAAATTCCAAATTCCCGAATCCCAAACTCCCAAATCCCAAATTCCCGTTGCATTTCCACGGCAGAGAAGGGATGGGATGACCCCGACGGTGTGGGGATGGTGGTCCAGGAGCTGCTGCTGGGGTGGGAATGTTCTGCCTCAAATCTTGGCCTTTCCTTCCCAAATATCCAGGTTTTCCTGTAGCATCAACCTTGGAGCATCTCTATCCACCTAAATCCAACCCCAAATATCCAGGTTTTCCTGCAACATCGACCTTGGAGCACCCCTATCCATACCCAAATTCAATCCCAAATATCCAGGTTTTCCTGTAGCATCAACCTTGGAGTGCTCCTATCCACACCCAAATCCAATCCCAAACATCCAGGTTTTCCTGAAGCATTGACCTGGGAGCACCCCAATCCACACCTAAATCCAACCCCAAATGTCCAGGTTTTCCTGCAGCATCAACCTTGGAGTGCTCCTATCCACACCTAAATCCAATCCCAAATATCCAGGTTTTCCTGCAGCATCGACCTCAGAGCACCCCTATCCATACCCAAATCCAACCCCAAATATCCAGGTTTTCCTGCAGTGTTAACCTTGGAGCATCCCTATCCACACCCAAATCCAATCCCAAGCATCCAGATTTTCCTGTAGCATCAACCTCAGAGCATCCCTATCCACCTAAATCCAACCCCAAATATCCAGGTTTTTCTGCAACATCGACCTTGGAGCACCCCTAAATCCACCCCTAAATCCAATCCCAAATATCCAGGTTTTCCTGCAGCATTGACCTTGGAGCAGCCCTATCCACACCCAAATCCAACCCCAAATATCCAGGTTTTCCTGCAGCATCAACCTTGGAGCGCCCCTAAATCCACACCTAAATCCAATCCCAAACATCCAGGTTTTCCTGCAGCATCGACCTCAGAGCACCCCTATCCACACAGAAATCCAATCCCAAATACACAGGTTTTCCTTGGAGCACACCTAAATCTAATCCCAAATATCCAGGTTTTCCTGCAGCATCGACCTTGGAGTGCCTCTATCCGCACCTGGAATGGTTTGGGGTTGGAGACACCTCAAGTCCCACCTCAGGATGGGATCCATCCCATTCCAGCCAGCCATCCAATCTCAGGGGGGAGATTCCCACGGCCAGGGACACCTTCCCCAATCCCAGGCTGCTCCCAGCCCCTTCCAGCCTGGATTTCAACACTCCCAGGGATGTGGTATCCCCAAAAAATGGTGGAATTGGGCATTTTTGGAGCCAGGCAAAGCCCCCCTGGATCCCCCTCTTGGAGGATCCCAGGGCCCATCCCCTCTTCCAGGCTGGAATTGCTTCCCAAGTGCCTCAACTGCGGTGACCTCTCAGCCTGAACCACTGCCCCAATTTATTTTGGGATCCGTTTCTATTTTGCCATCCTGGAGCCACAAATATCCTACAAAAACCCGACTCCTTTCCCACAGATTTACGGCCTCGTATCCCAAATCCATCACGGGAACGGCCTCACCCTCCCCCCACGATGGCTCCAGGCCTGAGATGTGGCCGGTAATAACCCAAAAACCCATTTTTGAAGGGTTTTTGTCGAGCTGCTGCCACCTCATCCCAACATTTCCCCCTCCCTCGCCTGCCCACGGACGCCTGGGCGGCCTCGCAGCGTTCCCGAGCACTCAGTTATAATTTGGTGCCGGGACCATTGGGAAATTGCCGACAATTTGGATGAAAATGGTCGGAAAATTGCAGTGTTTAGGCCCATTTTGCTGGGCTGTGTGTGCAGAAATTGCAGAGGGAACGCTGGAAGAGGCCAGCTTGGAAACAAGCACTGGAATCCTGAGGGTGCCGGGATGCCCCCGGAGGCCTTCTGGATTTGTAAATAAATGTGTGAATCCAGGCAAAGGAATTGGCCCTGAGGGAGGCAGAGGACAGGGAAAAATTGGGAAGAGGGGATGGGAAGGGGGAGAGGCTGTGGCTGATCCCACAACATTCCCAGATGAAGCTCAGCTTGGGCAGGGCTGTGGTTGTCCCCAACACTTGGAGCTGATCCGGCGTCATTTTGGGAATAAAACATCCCAGGGGTTGTTTACGTGTTTGCCCACGGACAGTTTGTACATTTCTCCCAGGAATTTATCCCAAATTTTGCCTGTTGGGATTGTTGATGCACCTCAGGGAGAGCAAGAAGGTCTTGGAGCTTTCCCCACACATTTTTAATTGTTCCAATGAAAGATCTTTTCCCACCCAAATGTTTCCATGATTCTATGAAATGTCTTTTCCCACCCAAATGTTCCCATGGTTCTCTGAGAAGACTTTTCCAACCCAAACATTTCCAGAACTTTATGGAAGGTCTTGTATCCCAGCAATCCCATGGCTCTATGAAAGGTTTTTTTATCCCAACAATCCCATGGTTCTCTGCAGGGTCCTTTCCCCCCTAAACAATTCCATAATTCTGTGACTGCATGAAGAAACAGGAAGGGAAATATTTATGCCAAACTGCTTCTCACCCCTTCACAAATCCCACTTTCCCCCCATTCCCCAGATCCCTCTTTCCCTGTTCCCAAGCCCAGGAACCCCACGATGTCCATGGCAGTTTTGGTTCCACCCCAAAACCTTGGCAAAGCCCCCAGAAGTGGGACAGGAATGGGGGGAAGAGATCCAGCCGCTGATGGAACCGGAGGAATTCTGAATTCTCCCAGCCTGGCTTCCCTGGCTGGAATGCATTGCTAATTAACAAACAGACAAACAGCAGCCGGGCTCTCATTTGCATAAACCTGCATTGTCAGCCTGGGAGGTAAACAATGGCAGCAGGAGGGGGGATTCTCTCCTCATTCAGTGGGAATTGCGGCCTCGGAAATCGGAGTTTGGATTTTTTCCCGAATTTTTCCTTCTGACCCCACAATTGGCTGCGAGGCCTCGGCGCAATCCACGGCACAAAGGAGCCTTTTCCTGCTGTGTTCCTCGCCAAGGAGCACGTGGAGACTGGAAATGACCAAAATTTGGGATTTCAAAGGCTGGTGTAAACATGGAGATTCATTATAATCCTTAATTACAGCTAATTGGGAGCATCGAGTGTTGTGAATGCTGGGAGATGGAGCTGGCGATGTCCATTGGATGTTCTGAGGGTAATTAAACACTCCAGAGTTAATTAATCATTTGGACCTTCCTTCCCTGCTGATAATGGGAGGGATCCTGGTGGAAAGGAACCAGAAACTTCCTGGGGAGGGGGATTTGGGTGCTGGGGCTGCCCAGGGAGGTTTGGAGTGTCCATCCCTGGAGGTGTCCAAGGAATTCCTGGAAACTCAGGGATCTGGGCTGGGCACAAGGTGGGTGTTGCAAGGTAGAAAAATCATAAAGAAAGGCTTCGAAAATCATAAAGAAAGGCTTCAAAAAAATCATAAAGAAAGGCTTCCAAAAATCATAAAGAAAGGCTTCCAAAAATCATAAAGAAAGGCTTCAAAAATCATAAAGAAAGGCTTCAAAAATCAGAATCAGTGGCTGGCCTTGCCAAGCTGGGCCTTCACAAATTGCCAGGTCCTGGTGTGAGCAGTTTGTTAACATAACAATCTGTTCCTGGGTGAAAAACAACCTGCACCTGTATAAACTGTTTTTAGATAGAAAAACGAAAATTATCTCTCACAAACGACTTTTCCTGCAGGTACACACCGGGGGTTTGAGTGATCAATCAATACAAAATAATTTGTATTTACCAATAAAGTAATTGGTGAGAAAGACGCTGGCCAATTGAAGGCCTGAAAAACTGTATAAAAATGAGTTATTCAATAAAAAATGAACTTTTTCCACCATGAAGAAAATGGAGTCCCACGTGGTTTATTCCCATAGGTGGGCATGGGGCACACCTTGGGCTCGGTCACCTTGGAGGGTTTTTCCAACCTCAGGGATTCTGGGATCTCTCCCACCCCTGGTTTCATTTTGTCTCAGCCATGCCCTGCAGTGTGGAGCTTTCCATGGGGGAATGGTGTCCATCGTCCACTTGTGGTCAGCAGGATCATGGAGGGCAGTGGGACAAGGACAGATCAGCGCCAGCATTCCCACAAACGTTTAATGGGATGGATTCCCTATTGGAATAATAACCAATACAGCAGGATGGGACGTGCCTGAGCTTGTCTGGCCTTGGTGCTGAACCACACCGTGGTGTTTCACCCCAGGGACACTTTTGGCCATGGCTGGGTGGTGTTTCACCCCAGGGACACTTTTGGCCATGGCTGGGTGGTGTTTCACCCCACAGACACTTTTGGCCATGGCTGGGTGGTGTTTCACCCCAGGGACACTTTTGGCCATGGCTGGGTGGTGTTTCACCCCACAGACACTTTTGGCCATGGCTGGGTGGTGTTTCACCCCACAGACACTTTTGGCCATGGCTGGGTGCTGTTTCACCCCAGGGACACTTTTGGCCATGGCTGGGTGGTGTTTCACCCCAGGGACACTTTGGGCTGGCTGGTGCTGCCCTGGGCACGTGGGCACAAGTCCAGGCGTGCAGGAGCTCTGCTGGGGCTGGGATGGAGCTTCCTCCCGTGCAGGGGCCGCTCCTCAGGGTTCCCTCTGTGGAGAAGCTTTGGGGCCATGGGGAAGGAAAGGAGTGGGTTCTGCTGGAGGGTTTGGATCCAGAGCTTTATTCTGGCCCACAGCCTCTGAACCCACAGCAGCTCCAGCAGAACTCCTGAGCCCGTGGCTGCTGCTCCTTTAACCCCGGGAGAGGGCAGGGAAGGGGCAGGGAGCCACCAGCCAGGGACAGGAGGGGAGGGCTCAAGGGACAGAGGACACCTGGATGGCCCAGTGCCCCTGGGGGTGGAGGGCATCCTTTGAACCTGCCAATCACTTCTGGAATGCCAGGACTGACAGACAGTGCTGGGAGGGGAATGGAGAGGTGACTGACACACCTGGCAGGGAATTATCAGGGAGGGATCCAAGGTTCTGGGGTAAACCCTGAAATCACAACACAACAATTCCCAAGCCTGGGCAGAGCTGAGCTCAGAGTTTCCATTTTTGGGAGTCACAGGGAGCCATAAATCAGCCCCAAATTCTCATATCCAGCTGACCTTTCCCTGTCCCCAGCAAAGGTTTGGAGCACAAAGCGTCAAATTGAAAATTCGGAAGTTTTTTTGCTGGATGGGAAGGAAAACCCTGGAGGGTTTCCAGGAAAAGTGTGGAATGCTGCCCTCCCATCCTTGATCCAGGGCTGGCCTCAGCCACTGAGGAGCTTCCAGGAGATGAGGAGTCAGAGGAATCAGACGGCTCCAGACAACTGCTCCAAGGGCTCTGCCGAGTCAGGATTTTCCAGGAGCTCTTTTCCAGCTCCATGGTCATTATTCAGATTTTCCGGTCCTGTTTTCTCTGTGCAGACTCCAGGCTTTTTTAACTTTTTTTTTTTCCCTAAGAACCTCACCATTACTGTGGATATTTTCCCCTTAATACTGCAAGGATTAAACAGAAATAATTCTCCTTTTGTGCTTCCTCCCTGCCTGGATGCTGACCTGCCCTGGCACGGTGCTGAGCTCAGCTGGCCTCAGCTGGGGCTCTTTTCCAGGCCAGGAAAAGGGAATCAATCCCATCCCTCCATCCCTGCCCCAGGACGGAGCTGGGGGTGGGAAATCAGGAATTATTTGCCCCAAGATCCACATCAAACATCCCCTGGCAGAGGTGGGACCTGCCTGGATCCAGGGATTCACCTCAGGACTTGGCAGCGCTGTAGAGATTGAATTTCTTCGCCTTCTCATGGATTTTGTGGCAATTCTGGGATAAATGGACCCAAACAAATCCAAGCTGTGGGAAATCCTGGAAAGACCAGAGGCAATTTCCCTCTGAGGGATGAGCCGGTGGCCTCATCCCCTGGGAAACCCGTTGCCACGGGAATGGAGGGACTCTCCGCATCCCAAAGAGTTAACGAGCCCAGCGATTAAAAACCGTGAATCTTCCTCGAAATCCTTGAAGGACTTCCAAAGGGAAGGAGGGAAGCGCCGGAAGGGCTCTGATCCCCCTCCTCCCCCCGGCGAGGAGGATTTGCGATGTGCGGGAGGCAGATGAGAGAATTCCTGCTCGGCAGAGAGCAGGGATGAGAGATTAAATCAACCTGCTCGGAGATGCTGAAATATTTATTTAAAGGAGAAGGAGAGGGGGGGATGGCACGAGGGGGATGCACGGAATTAAAATGCTCATTAGCTTACAATGCGTGTTTAATGGGGGCCTTGCTCCAGCTGGATAAAGGATTCCCTGCATTTCTCCCGTGCTGGGAAAGGCTGGGAACACCTGGGGAGGGCATGGAGAGCTGGGAGTCAGGAGCATCTCTCCCTAAATCCATCAAATTCCGGCTTCTCCAGGATTATTTCACCCCGTGCTGCTGGAGGAGCTGGGGTGGGATTGCTGAGCTGCTGCTGCTGTGGGGTTTGGGGTTTTTTGGGGGCAGAGGGAATGTTGGGGTGGTCAGAGAGCTCTCAGCTGCCTGTTGGATCCATATTCCCAATTTCCCATGGGGGTTCCTCATTTTGCCCTGGATTCTCCAGGATTATTTCACCCCATGGTGCTGGAGGAGCTGGGGTGGGATTGTTGAGCTGCTGCTGTGGGGTTTGGGGTTTTTTGGGGGCAGAGGGGAATGTTGGGGTGGTCAGAGAGCTCTCAGCTGCCTGTTGGATCCATATTCCCAATTTCCCATGGGGGTTCCTCACTTTGCCCTGGAACAAAAGCACTCCCTGAGCAAAGTCCATCCGTGGGACCCACATTCCCGTTTTTCCCTCGGGATTCCTCAGCTTAGCCCTGGAACAAAAGCAAATTCCCACATCCCTTGGAGTTTGTCCCCCCTGCAATTTTTTCCTGGAGCATCCAGGCTGGAAAAACGTCTTACATGGAAATCTTCATGGAATGGGAGAAGGGAAGATGTTGAGTGGGGAGATTCTGGAGGAAATAAAGGGGTTTATTCTCTGTGCCAGTTAATGAAATTAGAAAATGGAGATGAGCTGGGCTGATATCCTACAGGGAAAGATAAAATATGTTGGAAAAAAAACCAAAAAAACCAAAAAAACCCAAAGCCCACAATGCTGCAGCTCCTTGGAAATGTCAAAATATTGCATTTCCCGGGTTGATAAAGATGGAAGAAATAGCTGGGTTTCAGTTTCAAGTGCCACGTCATCGCTCTTCCCCTCTGTAATTTTTATTAAAATGGGAAAGTGCCAGGAAGTCATTCCAGAGGGAATCCAAGGTTTGTCCTGGGAACAAGGCTGGGAGTGCCACCCCCAGGGGGTGATGCCCCTGCTGCCGCCCTGGGGCTTCCGTGGGGTTTGGGGGGCACATCCAGTGGGTTTTTCCAGCGTGCATCCATTTTCCAGTGTGCATCCATATATTTTTCCAACGCATATCCATGTATTTTTCCACTGCATATCCATGTATTTTTCCACTGCATATCCGTTTTCCAGTGTGCATCCATTTATTTTTCCAATGTATATCCATTTTTCCAATGCATATCCATTTATTTTTCCACTGTATATCCACTTTCCAGTGTGCATCCATGTATTTTTCCAGTGTATATCCATTTATTTTTCCAATGTATATCCATTTTCCAGTGTGATTCCATTTATTTTTCCACTGTATATCCATTTTCTAGTGTGCATCCATATATTTTTCCAATGCATATCCATGTATTTTTCCACTGCATATCCATTTTCCAGTGTGCATCCATGTATTTTTCCAATGTAGATCCATTTTTCCAATGTACATCCATGTATTTTTCCATTGTACATCCATTTTCCAGTGTGCATCCACGTATTTTTCCAATGTATATCCATTTTTCCAATGTATATCCATGTATTTTTCCATTACATATCCATTTTCCAGTGTGTTCCCATTTCTTTTTCCACTGTACATCCATTTTCCAGTGTGTATCCATGTATTTTTCCAATGTATATCCATTTTTCCAATGTATATGCATGTATTTTTCCACAGCATATCCATTTTCCAACATATTTCCATTTATTTTTCCACAGTATATCCACTTTTTCAGTGTGTATCCATGGGATTTTCCAGTGCATATCCATTTTTCCAGTGTACATCTATTTTCCAGTATATATCTATTTTCCCAACATGTATCCAGCATATTTTCCCAGTGTCTATCCATTTTCTGAGCATATATCTGTTTTTTGAGCATATATCTATTTTTCAGTATATATCTATTTTCCCAGCATGTATCCAGTATATTTTCCCAGTCTGTATCCATTTTTTGAGCATATATCTATTTTTTGAGCATATATCTATTTTTCCAGCATGTATCCAGTATATTTTCCCAGTATATATCCATTTTTTGAGCATATATCTATTTTTTGAGCATGTATCTATTTTTCCAGCATGCATCCAGTGTATTTTCCCAGTGTATATCCATTTTTCAGTGTATATCCATTTTTTCAAGCACCTATCCATGTGTTTTTCCAGTGTATATCCATTTTTGGAGCATATATCCATTTTTTCCAGTGTATATCCATTTTTCCAGTGTATATCCATTTTCCCAGTATATATCTATTTTCCCAGCAGGTATCCAGTATATTTTCCCAGTGTATATCCATTTTTTGAGCATATATCCATTTTTTGAACATATATCTCTTTTTCCAGCATGCATCCAGTATATTTTCCCAGTGTATATCCATTTTTTGAGCATATATCTATTTTTTTGAGCATATATCTATTTTTCCAGCATGCATCCAGTGTATTTTCCCAGTGTATATCCATTTTTCAGTGTATATCCATTTTTTTTGAGCATCTATCCATGTGTTTTTCCAGTGTATATCCATTTTTGGAGTACATATCCATCTTTTCCAGGCTATTTCTATTTTTCCAGCATGTTTCCCTGTGTTTCTCCCAGGTGCCAACCTCAGCTTTGAAATCCAGCAGCCCTTCGGAATCAGGCAGATGTTTCCAGGAGATTTCCCAGCACATTTGGAAGCCTGGAGGGATTTTTTAATCTCCTTTTTTTTTTTAAATTCTGCATTTGGGAGGCAGAGGGTGAAATGGTGACATTTCAAACTCCTCTCTTTAGCTCCTAAATTAAATTCTTTGCATGGGATCGTTTTGGATCAAACTTCCCGACGTGCATTAAAGGAACAGCTGGAGAAGGGACAGCAGGAATATCAAGTTATTCATTCCTGATTATCTCTGGAATTTTGGGGATTTCTTGGCTGTGAAGGGAAGAATTTTCTCTCTGTCCCCCACAGACCCTTCCTGAGCTTCCACCTGGGATGAGCTCCGGAGTTCCTTGGACCCCGGGCGCATCCTCACTCCCATCCCAAAACCTCTCTGGAGGAAAGGATTCCATGATTTCTCCAAGGGCTGATTTTCCAGGGCTTCCTAAAGCAGGGGAAGCCAAAACAAACCTCCCCCAGCTAGGAAATTTGGGAATTTTTATCCTTCCTTCCCTCTAAGGATGCTCCTCTCCTGATCCCGGTGTGGTGGAGCAGCGCCAAGCCCTGGATCCCGGGAATATCAAACACCCAGGAGCAGCTAACGAGGGGGGAAGGGAAAGGAAGCTTTTCCCAGGGGATAGGAGCGGATTTGGATGGAAAATAAAAATCCCAGAGGGGCTCAGGAAAGACAGAGTGACTGGGAAAAGGTGGGAAGGGCTCTCTGTTTCTCATTCCAGGCCTTCCTGGCTCCGTGAAAATCCCAGGGAATTCGGGGCGGGTTTTTGAGGGGACTGGGGGCCCAGAGGAGCCCTTTGCCTTCCCTGACCCTGCTTGGGATCTCTGCAGAAATGTGCAGTCCTCAGCCTTCAGAATAAAGGAATTATTCCAGAGGTGAGGTTAATTATCCCTCGGTGCTGTTAATTGGGTGTTTGGGAAGGCAGGAAGCGGCTCCAGGGCCCTGGAATTACACTGAGCACGTGAATAAAAAGCAATTAAAGTTCCCAATCCCGCTGATCCACACACAGCCTCCCTGCCTCCCACTATTTATTATTTTTGTGGAATTCCAAGTCATTAAAGGCATTAATTCCACTCTTTTGAGGGTTGTAGAGGAGCTGGAGTGGGATGAACCCTCCCTGACCCCTTTGGTATCAGCACAGCTCAAAATTCGGGGTTTTAGGAGGTTTTATGGGGTTCCCCCAGTTCATCCAGTGTCAGGAACAGGAGCCAGCCCTGATCAGGCCTGGAATCAAAAACAAACCAGCAGGAATTAAAAACAACATGCGAGGAATCAAAAATCCATCTCCAACCTGCCAAATCCACCAGGTGAGGAAGGGCAGGGCCGGGCCAGGAGCATTCCAGGGATGCAGAGCCTGAGGAAGCACAGGGAGCTCTCCCAACGGTGAATTTTTCATCAAAGGTGGCAGGACCGTTGTCCCGGGGTTTTCTCTTTATCTTTTATCTCTGCTGGAATGCCCGGAGCCAGAAGGATCCCCTGGAAGGATCCCTCTGCCTGGCCTGGATGATTTATACACCTGGAGAAAGGCAGAGGGCTGGCGGGGAGAGCCGGGGAGGATCCCGCTGGTTGGGAACATCCCGGATCCCCTCCGTGTTCTCCGCTCCTCCCTCTCCCCCTCGGAACCATTCCCGCCCTTTTCCTCTTGTTTGGAATCCACAAAAGCCCAGGCGGCACCAGGGAGGGAAAGGTGGCAAATCAGGAATTTGTCACCCACAAAACCGTCTCCACCTTTATTTCAGGCTGGGAGCATTTCTCATTTGAGACATTCCAAAGTTGGCCGTGGAATTTCCCCTCCTATTTCCATGGGTGTTTCCAGCAGGGACCGATTCCCACTTCAGAGAGAAAATCCATGGATACCCAAAGGAGTCCTGAGGCCCTTGGGGGCCTCCTGAGCATCCCCTGCTCAGGCCTTGGATTCCCAATGGGAATCCTTGGAAAACCCAAGGCTGGAGTGCAGAGAGACACTCAACTCCAAAACCCTCCTAAATACCCCCAACCATTCCCATTTATTCCCCCAAAAACCCTTTTACCCTCCAATTTCCCAACCCCTCAGCATCCCTTGCTCAGGCCTTGGATTCCCAGTGGGAATCCTTGGAAAACTCAAGGCTGGAATACAGAGGGACACTCAGCTCCAAAACCCTCCTAAATACCCCCAACCCTTTCCATTTATACCTCCAAAAAACCCTTTTCCCCAAAAAATCCCAACCCCTGAGTATCTCTTGCTCAGGCCCTAATTCCCAATGGAAATCCTTGGAAAACTCAAGGCTGGAGGGAAGAGGGACACTCAGCTCCCAAACCCTCCTAAATACCCACGACCATTCCCATTTGTACCTCCAAAAAACCCTTTTCCCTCCAAAATCCCAACCCCTGAGTATCTCTTGCTGAGGCCTTGGATTCCCAATGGGAATTCTTGGAAAACTCAAGGCTGGAGTGCAGAGGGACACTCAGCTCCAAAACCCTCCTAAATACCCCCAACCCTTCCCCCTGACCCACCAAAAAACCCTTTTCCCCCAAAAATCCCAACTCCTGAGTATCTCTTGCTCAGACCTTGGATTCCCAATGGCAATCCTTGGAAAACTCAAGGCTGGAGTACAGAGGGACACTCAGCTCCCAAACCATCCTAAATACCCCCAACCCTCCCCATTTATTCCCCCAAAATATCCCTTTTCCCCCCAATTTCTCAACCCCTCAGCATCCCTTGCTCAGGCCTTGGATTCCCAATGGGAATCCTTGGAAAACCCAAGGCTGGAGTGCAGAGGGACACTCCACTCCTAATCCTTTCTGAACACTCCAACCCTCCCCATTTATACCTCCAAAAAACCCTTTTCCCCCCCAAAACCCCAACCCCTGAGTATCTCTTGCTCAGGCCTTGGATTCCCAGTGGGAATCCTCGGAAAACGTGAGGCTACAGAAGAGGGACACTCCACTCCCAAACCCTCCTAAATACCCCCAACCCTTCCCCCTGACCCACAAAAAAACCCCTTTTTCCTCCCAAATTTCCATCCCTGAGCCACTGGAGTCGTTCTGATCTCCCTCCTGGCAGCCTCTCCATCCTAGTGGGGCCGGGAGGAGCTTTCCCAGCTCCGTTTTTCCCTTTAAAAGCCGGGATATCATTCCCGAGGAGGCGGACACAAAGGCTGTCACTCGACCGCAGCGGAACGGGGCCAGCAGCGGTGGCAGCTGAATTTCCTAAGCAACAAAGCTCCCGTTTTCATGCAAATATCCCTGAGAAATGAAATCCCGGCGAAGAGAAAGGCAGATAATGCGTTATATAAGCAGAATTATCTCGGCACAGACGGATTCTTCCAAGGGTTCGCGGTTTATCCGTGTGGTTGGTTTTTTTTAATATTTATTTTGGAGCCCTCGGCGCCTCGATTTGGGGCCGGGGAGGGGATGGCAGAGCAGGAGTTTTATCACCCACAAAGCCCCTCTGGATGGAGGGGTGGATAAAACTCGGGAAAAGATTCCGTGCCCCGATAGCGCGGCCTCGCTTCCCGCAGGATCCCGGAGCGCTCGGAAAACGTCCATTAATGAGGCCTCGGAGGAGCTCCCGGCCCTGCAATTTTGGAGATGAAGGAGCCGATCCAGCAGGAAGGGAAACGGGATTGGGATGAGCCAGGAGTTGAACTTGGCTCCTCTCCCCGCTCAGCCTCTCCATCCTTGCAGAGGCAGCCAGGAAAAGCAGGGATTTTTACCCGGATTTTGTCAGGATGCTCCAGCACTGCTGCCCTGGGGGATGATTCCAGCTCTGGGAAAAGTGGGGCCTGTCCATTTCCCATGGGGATGGATCCATCCCAGCAGCTCTCAGCTCCTTCCCCCTCTGGTTCCCACTTTCCTGAATGTTTTTATGCATTTTTGGGGAGATTTGCAGCAAAACCAGCTCCATTTGTGTGCACCCCGTGTCAGGAATGCCCTGTGGAATATCCAGAAAACCCAGAAAGGTCCAGTGGAATCCCTGCAGAGGCAGCCAGGAGCAGCAGGGATTTTTATCCGGATTTTGTCAGGATGCTCCAGCACTGCTGCCCTGGGGGATGATTCCAGCTCTGGGAAAAGTGGGGCCTGTCCATTGGAGCCTGAAGGATCCATCCCAGCAACTCCCAGCTCCTTCCCCCTCTGGTTCCCATTCTTCTTAAGATTTTAATGCATTTTTGGGGAGATTTGCAGCAAAACCAGCCCCATTTGTGGGCACCCCGAGTCACGACCTGGAGCAAACTGAGCAGGATTTATCATGGAGGAAGTGGAAGGAATATCTGGAAAAACCAGGAATGCCTGGTGGAATATCCAGAAAAATCAGGAATGCCCTGTGGATGAGGAGGCAAATCATGGAAAATGAGGGGGAACACCAGGGATGGCAGCCCCTGTTTAATTAAATAAATCATGGAATCATGGAATTATTTGGGTTGGAGTGACCTTGAATCCCATCCACTCCACAGGAATGGACACCTTCCACTATCCCAGGTCATTCTGAGCCCCATCCAGCCCGGAATGTTGGCACATCCACATCCACAGTCCTCCATACATATTTATATGGGCACAGAATTACAATTAATTAAGCCCTGGATGAATCTGAGCTAACAGAATTCCCACTGCTTCCCAGATCCCTGATTATCATCCCAGGTTTCGCTCCCCTGGATGCTCTGGGGAATGCTCCACTCCTTAATTCCCATTCCCACAATTCCCATTTCCAGCAGATCACATGGAGATGATTTCCCTCGCTGATTTCAAACTCCAGAGCTCCCAAATCCCTCAAAAATCAGAATTTTCAACCCAAATATGGCAAAAATTGTTGCTGTGGTCCTGCAGGGGCTTGGGACAGGCTGGCATCACTCTCGTGTCCCTCCTGGCTCTTACTGGCATCCCGTGCTCATGGAACTCATTCCCACCCAGGCAGGGCAGGAATTTGAGCAGATTTGGGATTTAGAGCCGGTGCCTGGTGATCCCACGGATCCCAGTACTGGGTAAACATCCCTCAGCATGCCAGGAAAACATCCTGGGATGAGGATTCAGGATCATCCCCAGGCTTTTCCCCTCGTTCCCACCAGCAAACCCATCCCGCTGATCCCAGGAGCAGCCGCATTCCCGGCGCGGGGGGTGCCACCGTACAACCCCTCAAATTTTGATTTCAAAGAAAGGCCGGCGAAAAAAATCTGAAATTTCTCTGCAAAGCAACTCCAGGCTGGAAAATAGGCCAATTTCCACCTTATCTGCTGCCTCCAGCTGGGATGTGAAAAGCTCCGAGGAAAAAAAGCCCATCTCGGCTTTATCTCCTCGGCGCAAAGTTTAATTATCCGCGGCTGTTCCGCCGCATTGTGGGGACAGCGGCGGTGACAGGGGCTGGGACAACCCCCGATGGCACCTCCCAGGCGGCCATACCTGGATTTTTCCAGCTGGGATGGGTCAGGCAGGAATGTTTCTCCTTTTTTCTTGCCTTTTTTTTTAAATTTTATTTTTATTTATATCTATATCTCCCGTCTGTGTCGAGGAGCTGGAGTTTCTCAGCTCGCGCTCGTTCCGTGCCCACGTGCGCGGGACCTGTGTGGGATCCGTGAGGAGCCGCGGTGTCCATCAATTATTTATAGCAGGAACGGCTTCGTTTTGCTCCTCATTTATTCCCCATTAGCTCCGTGGTAAATACAGGAAAAAAAAAAAAAAAAACAGGGATGGAGGCACCGAGGAACTCCAGGAATAAATCCGCTAAGGAGGGGGGCAAATGTTAGGGAATGGGGAAGGGCTGGGAGTTGGAGGGAATAAAAAGCTTTAATCTGAGGAGGGTTTAAATACTCTTCTAAATGTCAGCTCCTTAATAGCTTGTCCTGAGTCCCGGCGTGCTGGGAAATGGAAATGATGGGGATGATCCCGTTCCCATTCCCAACAGGAGCTTTCCCCATTTCCATCTCCTCTCCCTGATCGCTCCAATTGCATTTAATTCATCAATTTCTGTTTGGGTGAGGGGTGTGGGTTTTTTGTTGTTTTTTTTTTTTTTTTACTTCCTTCTCCACCCTTCCCCTCTTCCTCTCATTTTCCCTCTGAGATTCAGCCAGAAATTAAATTTTTGCCTTGGGAAGATCTGGGGAGCAATAGGGGGTGATGGTTTTTTATTTTAACACCTCCCTGCTTTGGGGGATTGGGGCGTTGCATTAATGGAATATTTAATGCTAAAACGGGGTGGGAGGGGGGGAATAGGAGGAATTTTGCTAATGGATTTCAATTCCAAACCCCTCAGCCCAGAGGGCCCTTCCAGAAAAAGGAGGGCAGTGCTGGAGCCCGGGAGAGCTGTTGGGACCTCCCAGGGTGGGGCTGAAAGGGCCAGAAATTCCATAAAAAAAGGAAGGAAAAGCCAAGCTGGGTGCACTGGGTTAGGAGAGGGTGCTCAGGTGGATGTGACATGTCCAGGATTTACCCCACTGAGCAGGAATTTGGGATTCCTAATCCTTGGGATCCAGCTGGTTCGGTTTATTTCCCTTTTTTCCCTGCTTTATTTCCCTTTTTCCCCCTGCTTTATTTCCCTTTCTTCCCTGCTTTATTTCCCTTTTTACCCTCTGCAGGCTGGAATTCCCTCCCTGGCTCCAAGGCGTTCTTTTGTTTGTGTTTGTTTATCAAGGACACGGTGGTTTAAGGAAAAAAAATAAAATAAAATCCCAAATCCACAGAAGTTGAAAGGCAGAGAGATCAAGATCCGTCATTTTAGGAGAAAACCAACAGTGACTGCAGCAATTCCCGGGAGGATCGGAGCTGTCACCGCTGTCACTTCCTGCTAAACAGCCCTCCAAGAGCATTTACATGGAAAACACATTTACATGGAAAAGCCATCGCCTCTCCCAGCAGGGGAATCCTGCTGGCAAACAGAATCCCGGGATGGGATGGGCTGGGAGGGATCTTCAAATCCCCCCATGCCGTGGGGACACCTTCCACCATCCTGGGTTATCCCAGCCTGGCCTTGGACACTTTTCCAGGGATTCTGGAGCATCCAGAGCTTCTCTGGGAATTCCAGCCCAGCCCCTCCCCACCCTCCCAGCCAGGAATTCTTTCCCAATATCCCATCTAGTGGGAGCCATTCCCTGTGTCCTGTCCCTCCATCCCTTGTCCCCAGTCCCTCTCCAGCTCTCCTGGAGCCCCTTCAGGCCCTGGAATGTGCTGGAAGCTCTCCCTGGATCCTTCTCCTCTGCAGGTGAGCACCCCCAGCTCTCCCAGCCTGGCTGCAGAGGGGCTCCAGCTCCTTGAATTGAGATTCCATCCATCCATCCATCCATCCATCCATCCATCCATCCATCCATCCATCCATCCATCCATCCATCCATCCTCCATCATCCATCCATCCATCCATCCATCCATCCATCCATCCATCCATCCATCCATCCCTCCATCCATCCCTCCATCCCTCCACCCCTTTAACCCCTTAAACCCCAGACCTGTGCCCCCCAAGAAGAACAGCTGAGCCTTAAAATCCCTTTCCCTCAAAGTTCATCCTGTTCCACCCCATTCCTTGGACAGGAACACCTCCCACTATCCCAAGGTGCTCCAAGCCATTCCAGGGTGAAATCCAATGTGAAAACCACCCTAAGAAATGTCCTGGATTTGTGGAAGATGTGTAATTTCATCCCACCTGGGACATTTTTATCCTGAATTTTATTCTAACTGTTAAATCCCAAAAACCTCAAAGTTCATCCTGTTCCACCCCATTCCTTGGACAGGAACATCTCCCACTATCCCAAGGTGCTCCAAGCCATTCCAGGATTAAATCCAATGTCAAAACCATCCCAAGAAATTTCCTGGATTTGTGGAGGATGTGTCATTTCATCCCACCTGGGACATTTTCATCCCAAATTTTTTCAGGCTTGGTCCCACAAACCGGGAATGTGGCTCCGACCATCCTCTGACATCCTGCCCCCAATGCCAAGGCAGAACCTTTCCCTTCAGGAAAAGGCTTTGGATCCTCGTCTGGGGAATCAGGAGATGAGATCAGAGCAGAGGCTGGGAGGGATGGAAACCCCAACATTCACAAGATGGGATTTCCCAAAGCAACTCTCATCCCTCTTCCCAACAATCCCGGCTCCGTGGCCCTGGCAAGGCTCTCCAGCTCCAGAGCATCTGGATTTTAATCTCCCTGAAATCCATTCCCAACCATTCTTTGGGATTCTCCTCCAGGCCCTGGTTTGGGATGATTGAACTCCTGGCCTCAGAGTGAAGCTCTGGGGTTTCTGTCGAATTAAATCTATTTATTTTATATAAATATGGGGTGGGGAAAGCTCAGCTTAATTCCTTGGAGGGAAAACTCTGCCAGGTGAGGGAATTTGGAGCACCTGGGCCAGATTTGGTGGATTTTAAAGCAAAAAAGGAGCAGTGCCCGGCCTGGATGTCTGGAAAATGAAACCGACCAAGCTCTGGTTGAAATAAAACCTGACCTGGTCATTAATCCTGGGATCCATTTCCAAAGGTCAGGTGCTGATTTAAAAACAACCTCACTCCATCCCCGGGCAGATGGGAATTCCTGGGGGAATTTCCACGGCCATCATTAGGTAAAATGTCAGGTTCAGCGTGGGAAGCGGCAACTTCTGGCCTTAAAAATGACAAATTTGGGCAATTTCAACCAATTCTGCTCTGAAACCCCACCTGTTCCAACTCCAGGCGCTGCAGATCTTTGTCCCTCCCAGTTCCAGGGAGGGAAAGGATGGGAAAAGGGGAAAGAAGGGAAAATTCTGTCAGTGGCAGAGAGGGGACAGCCCGGGATGAGACCAGGGACACAAGGAGGGGGCTCAGCTCCTCCCTGGCAAGGCTGGGATTAAAACCCAGCTTTTCACAGCACGGTTCAGGCAGGGTTTTGTTGCTCCAGGCACTGGGTGCTCCCAGATTTTTTCCATATGCTGGGAAAAATGAATGATGGAGTGTTGGTTTGGAAATCTTGGACACAATCAGGGATAAAAACAGCTCCTCGCACTTGGGGCCTGCTCCCAAAAAATCCCAAACCCTCCTTTTCCTCGGGAAATGATTTGGGAATCATTTAGAAGGATAAATCAGGAGTTAATTCCATCGGGGAGGGAGGCTGAGGCTCATCCCACAGCCAGGGAGGGATTTGGGATGTAAAACCGAGAGATTCCAGCCCCACCTCGTCCCTTCCCGATGACCCAGGGAGAAGTTTCCATCTGGCCAAGGATTCCTGTGTCATTCCAGAGCACACAAATGATCCCAAAGGCCCTGGAGGAGTCAGGCTGGCAGATGTTGGAGCAGATTTAAGAGATGCTGCAGGGGGCATGTGGAGGAAGCTCTTCCCCAGTGGAGAAAAACTGGGAAAAAATCCTGGGAATGTGGCCAGGCCAGAGGGTCTGAGTGGGTAAATCAGCAAAATTCCAGGGCCAAATCCTGGTACAGGAAAACATGAGGGGATTTGGTGCAGAGTGAACTGCTTGGGTTTGTACCACCTTGGAAATGACCCAGGATGAGCCATGGGATCGTGGAATTATTCGGGTGGGAAGGACCTTAAAATGCATCTCCCACCATCCCAGGTTGCTCCAAACCCTTTCTTGATAAAATCCAATGTGAAAACCACCCCAAGAAATTTCCTGGATTTGTGGAGGATGTGTAACTTCATCCCACCTGGGACACTTTCATCCTGAAATTTTTCAGCCTAAAAACCTGCTGTTAAATCCCCAAAATTTTTAAATTTCATCCTGTTCCACCCCATTCCTTGGACAGGGACACCTCCCACTATCCCAAGGTGCTCCAAGCCATTCCAGGGTTAAATCCAATGTGAAAACCATCCCAAGAAAATTCCTGGATTTGTGGAGAACATGTAATTTCATCCCACCTGGGACTTTTTCATCCTGAATTTTCTTCTTACTGTTAAATCCCAAAACCTCAAAGTTCATCTTGTTCCACCCCATTCCTTGGACAGGAACAACTCCCACTATCCCAAGGTGCTCCAAGCAATTCCAGGGTTAAATCCGATGTCAAAACCATGCCAAGAAATGTCCTGGATTTGTGGAAGATGTGTAATTTCATCCCACCTGGGACATTTTCATCCCAAATATTTTTCAGGCATAAAATCCCAAAAACCCCAAAATTCACCTTGTTCCACCCCATTCCTTGGACAGGGACACCTCCCACTATCCCAAGGTGCTCCAAGCCATTCCAGGATTAAATCCAACATGAAAACCACGCCAAGAAATTTCCTGGATTTGTGGAGGACGTGGAACTTCATCCCCACAAAAACATCCATGGAAAAGCTGCAATCTGATGGATGAGGGCCTCTGCCCTGTTGGAATCAATAATTCCCCCTCTTCCTCCCATCTTTTGGCACACCAGGGTGATCCCACTCCACGTTTGGCACCAGATTTCCTCCCTCCAGGAGAAAATCCCATTATTTAATCCCAGAAACTCCTCCCTGATTAACATTCGGCATCCTTGGGGAAGGAGGGAGTGAAAAACAGACGGAAAACAACCCGGAATCGGAGCCAGCAGCCAAACAAGGAAAGGATGATGGATAAGGAAAGGGAGGAGAGGGAATTGGGCTCTTCCCTTCTCCAGCAGCCCCACAAATCCCATCCCTCCGTTCCCTGCAATTCCCAGCCTCTGGCAGGGGGTTTCCCAATATTAATTAACTTTATTTATCGCTGCTGGCAGAGCGGCTCCGGCAGTAAATCAAGCAATTAAAGCCTCGGGATTGCCCTGGGAAGGGAAGGATCCAGGTGCCAGGGAGGATTTGCTTTCTGCTTCATGTTTTATTCACACAATCTCCTCTGCTTCTGTCCGGAGTGGAGGAATTCAAATTCGCCGTTTGGCAGTGAAAAATGCCAAGGAAAAGTCGAAAGGGCTCCCCAAAATCTCCCTCAGCCTTGGCCAAAAATAAAGAAGTCATGGCACCAGGGTGAGGCTTGGATTTTGGCTCCCCAAAATCTCCCTCAGCCTCGGCCAAAATAAAAGGATTCATGGCACCAGGGTGAGGCTTTGTCACCAGTTTGTCCAGCTGGTGAAGTCAAAAGCTGAAAAAGCTCTTAAAATTATTTTTAAATTAAATTAATTTAATTGAATTACGAAATTTATTAGCTATATAATTAAGCATTTCTAAATTTAAAAGTTATTCTGTATCATTATTTATATTTTTATTATTAACTATTATTATTTATTGCTTCTAAAATTTAAATTGATTCCTTAGGAATTGTGTTTTCTGCTTCGAAATTCTAAAATGGAAGTTGAATTGTTTTAAATAAGGAGCAAATAGAAAAAGGAGCTATGAACAGTTAAAAAGCTGCTCCTGCCTGTGCTTGATCCTGGTTGTTTTTCCCAAAATCATGGAATTTGGAGGTGGAAAAACCCCCAGGACCATCGTTTTTCCTCCCCACAGGATCCGGAGCTGGGGAGCACCCGGAGCTCTCCCGGGGAGGCTTCGGCTGCTCCGAGGGATTTGTTGGCAGCGGGTCCGGATTTAATTGAATGTGGTGAGAAGAAAACACCGGGAAAAAACGAGAGGAAAAGCCCGAGTGGGATCCGAGGGAGACTCTTGGCTCCTCGCAGCGCTCACACTTGGCTGCTAATTACGGGGAAAAAGCAGCAATCCCTGGGGGAAGTGGCGAGGGAGCGGCTCCAAACCCTCAGCGAGAGTGGGAAACGTTCCCTGCCTTCGGGATTGTTCTTTTCTTTAAATTTAAATTCTTTTTTTTCCCATTTTAACAGGTTTTTTGGGTCTGATTTCTGCGGGCTGGAAGGTCCATTTTGCTTGGAGCATGGCTGGGATGAGGAGATGTCAGGAAAAAGGGGAGCAGTGAGGATTTTGAGGGGACAGCTCCCAGGAGACAAGGGGACACCGGATCCTCCCAAACTTCCTGAACATCCCAAATAAATTCCAACCCCCTGAGCAGTCCAGGTGCTCCCAAGGCTCCTCCAGGAGGTTGGAAAAGCAGCTTTTCCAAAGATGCTTCCATGGGAAGTCTTAACTTAAAAAAAATCTAGAAATCTTCAGTTTCTGGTCAACATTGAGTTGATTTTTTCATCGAGCTCTTGGGGGTTTTTCCCCTCCCAAGTTTTGGGTTATAATCCCAAGATTTCATTCCCGATGATTGCTTTCCAAACAAATATGGAAAAAAAAAAGCAGAACAAAAACCTGGTGTGAAAATGAAAGATGTTGTGGGAAGAGGTAAAATCTCCGAGCGCAGCAGAATTCCCGGAGGGCGTTGACACCCCGGGAAGTGGATTTTCCAATGGGCTGTGGGAATGTGGTTTTCCTTCATTAAAAATTCATAATTGGGCATAATTGCCCTCGTTTATTCCTGCCTTTGGGAAGGGTGGGTGAGGCTGTTGCTGTCTCCTGGAGAATTCCTGGATTGTGGGGAAGGGAAGGGAACGGCTCCAGCAGAAAATAGAGAAGAGCATCCCAAAGGTTCGAGCATCCCAAAGGTTCACAGGCAGTTCTAGGAGAATTTGGGATCTGCCTGCTCCTGGATCTGATCCAGACGGCTCCAAAATCAAGGGAGGGAGAGGGAATAGGCGCGGTTTTTGTAAAGCCGAGCTTGGCCGAGCTGCTGAAACCCAAACTGGGAGATTTTCTCTAGAAACCAGGAAGATCCATGTCAGGCCGAGCTCTTTATTCTGATTTATTTGCTGCTGGAATTCTTGACGAATCCGAGGCTGCCCAGCAATTAAATTACATTTAATTGGATTAGATCAGAGCTGAGGGGAGCTTCCCTCTCCCTCCACAATGCCAGGGAAAGAAAAATGAAACATTTCAAGGAAAAAAAAACACGACTTGGGCTTGAAAAAGAGGGAAAAAACCACGGTGAATTTATCCAGATGAAGAAAGGGAAATGTAATGAATTCCCATCGAGCAGGAAGCCTGGAGAGAGAATCCAAAGTTGGGGGATTCATCGAGGCCATAATTGCCCCGTGTTTATTGATTTTCCAGAGATAACAAAACAAATGTTTGTGCAGATTGGGCTCCGTTTATTCCATTTATTTCCCCGCGGAGTTGATGTTTCTCTCTTAGAAAAAAAAAAATCAACAAACACAACAAAAAAAACCAACAAAAAACAAAATCAAAAATTGCTCTGAAATTCATTGTTGGTTTTTTTCGAGCTGGTTATTAAATTATTGCCGGATCCCACTGGCTCCATCTTCCTCAAATTGGTTTGTTTGGAAGGAGCTTCCACTTTGCAGTAGTTCATGGAGCAGCTTTTTATTTTTGCCCCCTTAATTGCTGGTGTTAAAGGAGCAGGATCTGGCTCTGCCTGGTGGAATTCCAGAATCCTGGAATGGTTTGGGTTGGGAGGGGTTTAAATCCCATCCAGTTCCAGCCCTGACACCTTCCACGGGACTGGATGGATCCAGCCTGGCCTTGGACACTTCCAGGGATCTAGGGGCAGCCACAGCTCCTCTGGGAATTCCATCCCAGCCCCTCCCCACCCTCACAGCCAGGAATTCCTTCCCAAAATCCCATCAAATCTCCCCTTTCCCAATTTAATTCCATTCCCAGTGTCCTGTCCCTCCATCCCTTGTCCCAAATCCTCTCCAGCTCTCCTGGAGCCCCTCCAGGCTCCGGAAGACACTCCAAGATTTCCTTGGATCCTTCGCTTTTCCCACCTTTCCTTGGACACTCCCAGGGATCCACAGCATTCCTGGGAATTCCATCCCAGCCAGGAATTCCTTCCCAAAATCCCATCCAATCTCCCCTTTTCCAATCCAAAGCCATTCCCTGTGTCCTGTCCTTCCAACCCTTATCCCAAATCCCTCTCCAGCTCTCCTGGAGCCCCTGGGAGTGGCTCTGAGCTCTCCATGGATCCTTCCCCTCTCCAGGTGAACATTCCCAGCCCTCCCAGAATCCAGAGGGGCTCCAGCCCTGGAGCAGCTCCGTGTTCTCCTCCGGACTTGCTCCAGCAGCTCCAGGTCCTTCTGCTGTCGCTGGCCATGGAGCTGGGGGCTGGAATTCCATCTGATAATTCCAACTGATAACTCCAGCTGATAATTTCAATTGATAACTCCAGCTGATAATTCCAGCTGATAACTCTATCTGATAATTCCAGCTGATAACTCTATCTGATAACTCTATCTGATAATTCCAACTGATAATTCCAGCTGATAACTCCAGCTGATAACTCTATCTGATAATTCCAGCTGATAATTCCAGCTGATAACTCCATCTGATAACACCCCCTGCCCCCCCAAACGTGGCCCCTTTTCCCTGCAGAAAACCGGGACGGAGCCGGGAATGAGCTGTCCATGGTACTCAATCCTAGGAAAGCTCATCCCGAAGCTTCGGCTAACCCCGCGCATTCCCAGCTTTTCCCCGGATCACCAAAGCTTCGCTTTAATCACAGCTCAGACCCCACCGTCGGCACCGCAGCAACACTTCCAGCTCTGATTGATTGGGATTTAAGTCCTGATTTTCTCTCCCAGCATAATCAGGCCTGGATGGGGAGATTTTGCCGGTGACAATTAAAATAATGAAAATGAACTTTAAGTGACATTCAAACACCGTCACCTGCTCCCGGCTCCGCTCTCCCCCCCCCCGGCATCCCGGGAGCTGCAATTTGGAGCATCATTCACCGCAGGCTGATTGCAGCTGCATCCATTCAGCCGCTGGAGCTCGGATCCTGCAGCAGCCTGAAAAGAAGCTGGGGGGAAAAAAATAAAAAGAAAATTTTCAGGTGTCAGGACCTGCCCCTGCACCGGATTTCCAGGAAAGCTCAATGTTGGGATGCTCACAAAAACCTGGAGTGGGTTCTGGAGGAGGTTTCTTGGTGTTTAGGGGTGGGGGTGAGTTCGTTGTGTTTGTGGGGCAGAATTGTGAGTGTTTATTGATTCCCAGATCGTTATCTTCTGATGCATCCAGACGACTGCAATCCGTGGAATTACTCATGTGAACAAGGTCAGGGGCTGCTCCAGAGCCTTGGGTTATCCATCCTGGTGGATAAATCCCGGCCCAGCAAGGCCCAGCTCCTCCTGCTCCATTTGTTGGAGAGTTTTGAGGCTTCCACCCCATCCAGGATGTGAATTCCCACCCCTCACTCGTGGTTCTGAAAGGGTTTTCCTGCCTCTCCAGCATCCCAGCATGGAATTGTTCAGTCCTTGAAAAAAAAAATTCCTCCTTGGAATTGTTCCCTCCTTGAAAAAAAAATTCCTCCTTGGAATTGTTCCCTCCCGGCCTTGGCAGCTCCTGTGAGGAATTCAAAGGGGGTCAGGGAAGGGTTTCTGGTTCTCCAGTGCAGGGAAATCTGTGAGTTCTGGAAAAAATGGGGTGGAAATCCCTCAGCCCCCCATCCCACCCCATTCCAGAGCTATTTGGGAAGGGATTTACCTCTCCAAAGCAGCTGCAGCCGCCCTGGCACCGGGAACTCCCAGGCTTGGCCGCCTCCTCCACGGAATCAGCTCCAGGCTGGGATCTCACTCCTGTGTTTTGCTCCAGGAAAGGAAAGCAAATCCTGCCATCCATGCCCATCACTCCAACCCTCCCAACACCTCCCAGGCTGGCAGGGATGCCAGGGTTGGGAGTTTTCCCTCCGCCTCCCTCTGATCCCAGGTTTTCCCCCGAGGTGGCGGCGCGTGCACCTCGTTGATAAGGAGGGGTTGGGTGCAGCTTTCCCGAGCCAGGGATCGGTGCCAGGAGAGCTCTGCCGAGGGATTGAGGGGGTTGGAGGGTGCCTGAAAAAGCTGGGAGAGCTGGGAATGTTCACCTGGAGAACGGAAGGCTCCAGGGAGACCTCGGAGCCCCTTCCAGGTCCTAAAGGAGCTCCAGGAGAGCTGGAGACAAGGGATGGAGGGACAAGACACAGGGAATGGATTCCCACTGCCATGGGATTTTGGGAAGGAATTCCTTGCTGGGAGGGTGGGGAGGGGCTGGGATGGAATTCCCAGCGAAGCTGTGACTGCTCCTGGATCCCTGGAATTGTCCAAGGCCAGGCTGGGATAACCTGGGATAGTGGGAGGTGTCCCTGGGCATGGCAGGGGTGGCACTGGCTGACCTTTAAGGTCGTTTCCCACCCATGCAATTGTGGGATTCTGGGATTCTCCAATCTCCAAGCAGGAGCAGGATATGACCCAAGCCCCTGTGACACCTCAGGAGGTGGCAGTGACACTGATTTTTCTCAGGGATGTTTTGTCCCCGAGCTCGTGCCGCGGCTCTCCTGGAGCCTCTCCCTGTCCACAGTTTTATCTCCAGCTCTGCAGGAGCGCTGGGAGCTGGGAAGGGCTGGGAAGAGCTGCCAGGCAGGAGCTGTCTGGGCTCCCTGGAACGCTCCCATCCATCTGCTGAGGGAGGTGACAAAGCCT
This sequence comes from Fringilla coelebs, assembly GCF_963513975.1. Taxonomy (NCBI): domain Eukaryota; kingdom Metazoa; phylum Chordata; class Aves; order Passeriformes; family Fringillidae; genus Fringilla; species Fringilla coelebs. The sequence continues at coordinate 3,104,749 of NC_140052.1, forward strand.
TGGCTCGGCTCTTCCCGAGTTTGGAGCCAGGAGCTGCCAGAACAGGAGAGCCCCGGGAGTGCCACCAAGCCCAGCAGATTGCTGGGAGCTGGCAAACCTCAGGAATGCTGCTGGGAGGTGGGAAAAGTGCTTTGAGGGCTCCAAAGCTGTGGCTCAGCTGGCAGGGACACACCATTTGCTGTCCCTCCTTTCAGATGTGTCACCTGTGTTGGCTTTGGGGCTGAGGGACCCCACGCTGCTCCTTCCTTTGTTTCCTGATCATCTCCAAAGTCTCCTTCCCCCAGCTCTGGGTGCTGCCTGGGAATGCCCACCCCATCCAGGTGCAGGCTCCTGGCCATGTTCAGGCACAGATTTTATCCCAGTTTGTCTCGGGATGTGGTGGGCGAAGGAAGGGCTTGAGGAGTTCCAGGAGGAGAGGACAGAACCCACAGGGAAAAGACAGAGCTGCTCCTGGGAAATCACAGCTGATTTCCCACAGGGCCTGAGGAATTCTACCAGAATTGGAGGCAGAGATTTTGGGGTGGCACCTGTGGAGGTGCAGAAGGGCTGGGAATACAGAGGAGGGCTGGAAGAAGGAGATGAGGGACAAACACCAATGTGTGATGAGGGACAAACCCCAACATGTGATGAGGGACAAACCCCAATGTGTGATGAGGGACAAACCCCAACCTGTGATGAGGGACAAACCCCAACATGTGACGAGGGACAAACCCCAACATGTGATGAGGGACAAACCCCAACATGTGATGAGGATTTTGGGGTGGCACCCGTGGAAGTGTAGAAGGGCTGGGAATGCAGAGGAGGGCTTGGAAGCAGGAGATGAGGGACAAACCCCGATGTGTGACATCAAAAATCAAATTGCCATGGTCCCCTATCAGCAGCTCTTCACTCCTAATTACCCACAGATAACGAGCGAGCACAAGAGTGGGAGATATCAGGATAATTTACTGTTCATCAAAGGAAAAAAACATTGGAATTGTTCTCCTTCAGTGTCTCCAGCTCCGCACCAAGGATCCTGCCCAGGAGACCCTCCTGACAGCCCTGCCAAAAATCCGTCACAGCCATTAGCAACAAAGTTATTAGCTGGTAATTAACTCCGTAATTAACTCCGGCAATCAACATGGAGATCTAACGTGAACTCGAGTTAAATCAAGGGCCATTAATGTGCGCCAAGATCTCTCCACGGCGGCTGCGGTGACAACACCGAAGGTTCCTGGGAGGAGCATTGGGAGCCGTTGGGATCATCCCGATGGTGCCAGGGCTTGGCAGAGCCTTCTGCTCCCTCCTTTCCACACTTCCAGCACAGGAATCCCACATTTCCAACTTCCAGCCCTTCTGCATCCACTCCTCCTGGTGGAGATTTTGAACCTTGGTGAGTTTTTTAACCTCAGTGAGGTTTTGAACCTTGGTGAGTTTTTTTAACCTTGGTGAGTTTTTGAACCTTGATGAGTTTTTGAACCTTGATGAGTTTCTGAACCTTGGTGAGTTTTTTAACCTTGGTGAGTTTTTTAACCTTGGTGAGATTTTTAACCTCGGTGAGGTTTTGAACCTTGGTGAGTTTTTTTAACCTTGGTGAGGTTTTTGACCTTAGTAAGATTTTGAACCTTGGTGAGTTTTTGAACCTTGATGAGTTTCTGAACCTTGGTGAGTTTTTTAACCTTGGTGAGTTTTTTAACCTTGGTGAGATTTTGAACCTTGGTGAGTTTTTTTAACCTTGGTGAGCTTTCGAAACTTGTGTGAAGGATCAAATTTATTTCTCCTCCTTCTTTTTACAGAGGAATTGTCACCTCCCAGCCCTCAGGCCACTCTTCTGTCACCTCCTGGTCTCCAGGCCTCTTTTCTGTCACCTCCAGGTCCTCAGACTCCTCTTCTCCCTGCTCTGCCCTGCAGCCACTCCTGCTCCAGTGGGTTTTATCCCCCCAGCCTCTCCCATCCCCTCCCTTTCCCTGGAGAAGCCCCTCTGGAGCAGCATTCCCGCTCCCAGCCCTGCTGCTCCCCCCTCTCCTCATGGAAAACACGGGGACAGGCAGCGGCTCCAGCGTTTCACGGAGCTCTCCTCAAGGACACTGAGGCAGCTCCTCAGGAATGATCCAGCGCCAGCCTGGAATATCAAACAGCAGCCCCAGCAGCCAGGCCCTCACGGATCTCCTGCAGCATTCCTGATATCCTAATCTGAAATGGGAATCAGGGGGAGGCCCAGCCCTTTCCAAGGGCTGTTTATTCTCTTTTTTGAATAATAATTTCTTTTTTTCTTTTGCTGTCAGAAAGGAGATTCCGGGGAATCCTTTATCTCCAGCAGAAATCAGTTTAAACACGGCTCGTTATCAGCTGCTGGCGTGGGACACGCGGCTGAGTGCGGATAAGGAGGGGTAATTCCATGGCTTTCCAAAATAACCTTGGCTGGTGGAGAACAGGGAAGAGCAGAGCAGGGAAAAGGTGTGGAAAAAGCACGTGGAGGGTGGGGAGTGGCCGGGAAAGGAGAGTCCCTGGCTCCTGTGTGATGGCGTCATCCCAGGACATCCCAATCTTCCTGACTCCCAGCAGGACATCCCAGTCTTCCTGGTTCCCATCATCCCAGGACATCCCAATCTTCCTGACTCCCAGCAGGACATCCCAATCCTCCTGGTTCCCATCATCCCAGGACATCCCAATCCTCCTGGTTCCCATCAGGACATCCCGATCCTCCTGGCTCCCATCATCCCAGGATATCTCATTCCTCCTTCAGCCTTGGAACTGCCCAAGGACATCCCGAATCCTCCTGGTTCCCCTCATCCCAGGACACCCCAGTCCTCCTGGTTCCCATCATCCCAGAACATCCCGATCCTCCCAGCTCCCATCATCCCAGGACATCCCGAATCCTCCTGATTCCCATCAGGACATCCTGATCTTCCTGGCTCCCATCATCCCAGAATATCCTGATCCTCGTGGTTCCCATCAGGACATCCTGCTCCTTCTGGTTCCCATCATCCCAGGACATCCCAATCCTCCCAGTTCCCATCATCCCAGAACATCCTGATCTTCCTGGTTCCCATCAGGACATCCCAATCCTCCCAGTTCCCATCATCCCAGAACATCCTGATCTTCCTGGTTCCTATCAGGACATCCCAATCCTCCTGCTTCCCATCAGGACATCCCAATCCTCCTGCTTCCCATCATCCCAGAATATCCTGATCCTCCTGGCTCCCATCAGGACACCCCGATCCTCCTGGTTCCCATCAGGACATCCCACTTCTCCTGGTTCCCATCATGCCAGGACGTCCCGCTCCTCCTCCAGCCTTGGAATCCCCAAAATCCTGAATTACCTACAGACAACACCCAAGCAGCCAGGAAAAGCTCTGGGGAGATGTGATGTCCATGGACTCGCCCTGCTTCTCCCCTATTTTCCTAAATCCCCCTCCCGATGCTGTTTTTCCCTGTGGGATGACATTCCCAGCCGGCAGGAAGGATTCTCGGCGTGCCTGGAGCAGAGTCAGGCACCACCACCTCCCTCATTCCCTCAACCTGTGAGCAGGGCCGAGCCTCTCCGTGTGTATTCCTTGATATATCACTTAATAAAACTTTATGGAGCCAGGACGAGGAATCCACACGGAACAGATGAACTGGGATTGAAATATGGCCCAATTAAGGCTGGAGCAGGCCTGGCTTTGCTTGGAGCATCCTCCAGCTTGAAATGAAATCCTCACCCAGGGAGATAAATCAGAGCAACCCCAACCCTGCTGCACTCCTGAGCGAGCAGGGATCAGCCAGGCTGGGGATTGTTGGGAAAAGGCAGATTCCAGCTGGGATGGGGATGTTTGCAGCTTTCTCCCTGGGGCTGGGCTCTTCCCCAGCTTTTCCTGGCTCATCCCTGCGGGAGGAAAAACAAACCCAGCAAATTGTTTTGCCGTGGTGTTCCCACAGCTGCAATTAAAGCCCATTCAGGCTCTGTGTTTATTTCCCCTCCTTCCACGTCCTCTTTTTTATTTCCCTCCAAGAAAAGGGGATTATTTTTAATTACAGTTTTACAGTCGATTAATGAACCTCAACAATGTGCTAATAAACGGGATGGAGGCACCAGGACACGAGGAGCTTCCACGGATTCCAGCGGGTTCCAGAAGGATTATTTATCCACAGGCTGCCCTGTGGAGACTGGGAGGTGGGGATGGAAAACAGGCAGGTTGTGTTCTGCTGGATTCAGGCTGGAATAACCCAAATATCCTCCCAAAGTGGGCTCTGAGCATCCTGGGGGCACTGAGGGGGGGCTCAGCTCAGCTCTGCCCCATCCCACACAAATATCCCGGTGTTAATGCAAATTATCCCGGAGTAATTCCGTGGAGTTAAAACCCCTCACAATCCCCATTTTTGGATCTCACCTGTGGCATGGGAGGCTTTGCTTTTCATCAAACCCAGCTTTAGTCTCTCCCCCTCCGATGGCAAGGAAAGCTTTGGGTTTTGTGCGTGTGGAAAAGGTCATTCCAGCAAAACACCCGGAGCCTGGCGCGCGGCTTTTATTGAGGTGAGAAGGATTGAAATCCTGCCAAGCCCAGGGAAACGGGGAAAACAAACGCTCCAAAAACCCAGAGCAAACCTCCAAACCCCCAACCAAACCCTGCCCACGCCTTCCTGCAGGGATGAGAGCACGGATTTGGGGCAGGGCATGGATTGGGTCAGCTCAGCCCTTCCCCAGCCCTTCCCGTCGTGTTGCTCCTGTGGGATTTCCATCCCGAGGGGAAGTTGGGTTTAAATCCCAATGGAAAACCCCCAAATGCTCCCAGGGCTTCATCCATCCTTTCTCCTGGGTTTTTCTCTTCAGATTCTCCTCAGGAAACTGCTGCTCCTCTTTAGCTCCCGGAGCCAGAGCTCTGAGTGGGAAAAAGGGAACGGGAAGAGGCTTGGGAGCAGGAGAGGAACTGTGGGAATGGGTTGGGTGGGAGAGGACCTTAAATCCATCCAGTGACACCTCCCACTATCCCAGGGTGCTCTAAGCCCCATCCAGCCTGGACTTCCAGGGATCCAGGGCCAGCCACAGCTTCTCTGGGAACTCCAGCCCAGCCCCTCCCCACCCTCCCAGCCAGGAATTCCTTCCCAATCTCCCATCTAACCCATCTTTCAGGCAGTGGGAGCCATCCCCTGTGTCCTGTCCCTCCACCCCTTGTCCCCAGTCCCTCTACCAGCTCTCCTGGAGCCCCTTCAGGCCCTGGAATGTGCTGGAATCCTTGGATCCTTCTCCTCTGCAGGTGAGCACCCCAAGCTTTCCCACCTGGCTGCAGAGGGGCTCCAGCTCCTTGATTTGAGATTCCATCCATGCATCCATCCATCCATCCATCCATCCATCCATCCATCCATCCATCCATCCATCCATCCATCCATCCATCCACCCATCCCTCCATCCATCCATCCATCCATCCATCCATTCATCCATCCATTCATCCCTCCATCCCTCCACCCCTTTAACCCCTTAAACCCCAGACCCGTACCCCCCAAGAAGAACAGCTGAGCCTTAAAATCCCTTTCCCGAGTTTTCCCGGTATTTCCAGGAACGCAGGCGAGGACTGTTCACCTTTAACAACTTCTCCACAATTTTGGAGGATGTTTTTCCCACCCTTCAAGGCAGGGATGTGCAGAATTCCTGCACATCGGGGTTGGGCAGGAATGCCGCCCCTCCACAAAATACATAAAAATAGGGAGAGGGAGTGCAATTTCCTGGAGGAAAGAGCAAAGGAACCCCTGTGGATCTGCAGCCCCGCTCTCCCCTATCTCCAAGGCTCCATGTGCTCCTGGCCCTGCTGTGATAAGGCTCCTTTGAATCCCTTTTCAATCCCTGTCCTCTCCTCCCATTGGCTGCCGCCTTCCCGAAAATCTGCCATGAAAGGGAAAGCAAAAAAAAAAAAACCAAAAAAAGCCCTGAAAGGCTCAGGGCTGAGTGAAATCTGTTTGTTTGGGATTCAGGGAGTGTTGTTCCAGGAAGGGAGGGGGATGTCGGCTCTGGGCTGGGAATGGGGGGGTTGGGGTCCCCTTTTCCCACAGGGAATGGGGGAATCAATAAATCCCTTTGGATTGAAGGGTGAGAGATGGGATGGGATGGGATGGGATGGGATGGGATGGGATGGGATGGGATGGGTTCCATGGGGTGGGATGGGGGAATTTGGGGTGGAGTGAGGGATGGGGTGTGGGAATTTGGAATCAATGGGAAGGGCCAGGGTGGAGTGAGGGATGGGATGGGATCGATGGGATCGATGGGATGGGATCCATGGGATGGGATGGGATCCATTGGATGGGATCAATGGGATGGGATGGGATGGGATGGGATGCGATGTGATCAATGGGATGGGATCCATGGGATGGGATGGAATCCATGGGATGGGATGGGATCCATGGGATGGGATCCATGGGATGGGATCCATGGGATGGGATAGGATGGGATGGGATCCATGGGATGGGATGGAATCCATGGGATGGGATGGGATCCACGGGATGGGATCAATGGGATGGGATCCATGGAATGGGATAGGATCGGATCCATGGGATGGGATGGGATGGGATGGGATGGGATGGGATGGGATGGGATGGGATGGGATGGGATGGGATGGGATGGGATGGGATAGGATGGGATGGGATCAATGGGATGGGATAGGATGGGATGGGATCAATGGGATGGGATAGGATGGGATGGGATCAATGGGA